>NC_061776.1:5787440-6105253 GCF_022458985.1 Mugil cephalus
ACCTCAAATATAGGTCTGATGCATGCATGCTATGATTTCTTTATCTCCGTGCTCATAGAATCACTGTGACCTGTCCAGCTTTTCTATATATTTAAACATTATTGGTGCACAAACTGTGCCCCTGGCTGCCTGTGTGACGGCAACTCCTGCAAAAAGACTCTTTATGGTGAGACTCGATCAAGAATTTTTTTTTTTTTTTTTTTTAACTCATGTAATGTGACGTGATTTCACAAGCCTTGCATCACCGTTTCCTCTGGAAGTGTGACATTGCCTTGGAAGCGAGACAGGTCATCTCTCCTCACTGGCTGGAATAATAATAATAAAAAGATTGAGATTCAGGGCAAGAAGAAATCACTTGTTGCGACAGATATTTACTCGCTGTGGTCTTCGTTGGCAGACTCCGGTTGGTTGTAAGGTTGCCATATGCGTTAGGTCCAACTAATTATGTCTTCGGCTTAATAAGTAGTTTTAATGTCATCGTCCGGTGAAAAACAACGAAATACAATTTGACAGTGGTTTGGTTCGGGAGCAGTAAAAATAGAAACCATAGCAGCATAAAGAAAAAAAACTACATTAACTCTAGACAATAAATATAATATATAGAACAAAAGCACATAAATGGATGTGATTGGTAAAGTGACGAATAGCATCATTTTAAAACAGTAAAGTGTAGGTGGACGGGAGGATCGATGCGGAAATATCGATACTTCCGATACCAGGTCTTTATGCTCTAAAATCGAAAAAT
The DNA here is from genome assembly GCF_022458985.1 of Mugil cephalus. Lineage (NCBI taxonomy): Eukaryota > Metazoa > Chordata > Actinopteri > Mugiliformes > Mugilidae > Mugil > Mugil cephalus. Next base: position 5,788,186 of record NC_061776.1, read on the forward strand.
ATCGATACTTTCGATTCTTCGGTTATTAGAGGTAATGTAGGAACACAGTGGAAAGTAACTAAAGTAATGTGAAACACAATCTCAGGTTAAACCACAACACTGAATTTTTATAGTAGTTCTTAATAATTAAACAATAATTTGTTTTAATGATCTTATTAGCTCACAATTCTTTTTTTTTAGTATTTGAAACAGCATTTTCTTTATGAAGCTATGATTTGAAATACATTACTTTTTGTTTTAGGTTTACCAGACACGTTAGGGTGTATTTACACAAAGTTTCAGTATCGGATCGGTATCGCCGATACCAACCTGAATTTTACTCAGTATTGGATCAGAAAGGAAATCAGTGGTATCGAACATCCCCACACAGCGGTCTATGAAGGAGAGGTTGAAGGTGTGAGAGGGACTGAAGGAAGAAACCGTCTTTTAATCTAAAGCATGGTGGTGAACAGCTTGTATTTAGGGCACGTTTCCTCTTTTGAGATTCTTAAGTCTATTGTCACCACTGCACAAGATGCCGAACCTCTTCACTGTATATATAAACATTACTCACAGCACACTAGAGTCCAAGAAAAACGGAGAACAGCTTGACTCATAGCTCAAATATTCGTGCGCTCTACATTTGATACTTGTAGTTTTGCGCAATGTGTGGGACTTGATTGTCTCAGACATTTGTTCTAGACTGGCCTTCTTTGCAGAATAAAAACAGCATTCCTGCACATTTGATCTCTATGCATATAGGGAGGACGTATATTATCAGCTCTTCACATTATTTATTCTTCACATTAATTATCGCCGTACTGAATCTGCTAGTTTACATTATTTACATAATGTAACCACTCTTCATCCTTCTAATTGCCCCTCGGGGACAAATAAAGTTTTTTCTGATTCTGATCCTCAACAACAGGAAGTCACATAATATGTCTGTATAGAGCGCTTTGATATTTGAATTTCACATTAAAGATTAGGAATTGAAGAGGTTATTTGAGGTAAATGGATGCAGTGGGGGAAAAAAAAGACCTGGGAGAAGATATAAGGTAACACAAGCAGATAAAACCAAGAAAAAGATACTTTAATGCGCCTGGAAGCACAGAAATGAGTCTACATACATGTAAACACAGACACTTCAACTAAATTGCATTAAAATGTTGACTTCAGGTCAAAGAAAAGTGGGGAACAGCTTTTCTAGGCCTCATGTTTCGTCTGTCAGCTTCTGTTTGAGATTGACGGCTCAGTTAAACGGCTCTAAATTTACGAGCGGCGGGGTCTCAGGTGGGCTGTATGTTAACAACTGTCTGGAAGGCTCGGAGAGAGCATGCTGGCTGTCTGGTCTGGGTACCAGCCAAACGCCGTTCATCACTCAGTCCCACGGAGGAACACACGCCCTCCTCCTCCCGCCCGACGACCTCATCGCAGAATCTCTCTAAAATCTGCCAAAGACATTGAGAAGCAGCTCCGTGTCTTTAGCGTCACACCCTCAGCGATGAGCATTACTGCATAATTCATTCTGCCTGAGCCGATAAAGTTCAGGGCCACAATCGCGGATCTGTATACACGTCTGTACCATTCATCTCACATCGTTAATGAGAATACATGAGAAACCATATGTAGATCACATGTATTGGTGCGTTCCAGTTGTACTCAGAAGTCGGACGTTCTAAGTTGTAATTTTCTACTGAGAAAGTCGTAGAATCCTCACTACCCCCGAACCGAGTTTCCAAGATGGCCGCCCTGTGTGTAAAGAGTAATTAGAAGCCCCTGTTGTATACATGTGCATCAGCTGACAGTGATAAATCACTGGACAAATTGGAAATGGATAATTTGAATTAATATTGTTTTTGAAGCAATTTCTTCCACTTGTTCAGAAAAGTGGATCAATTTTCTTTCCGCTTAAATGTCAAAACACAGTTTGTAAACTACGTACTCGTTGTCCAGCTTATTAGTTTCTTCTTCTATTTTAAAGTGCCTCCAAATGTCAGGTTTAGTGATTTACTGTCTAAAACATGACTTTTTGTTTTAAAATCGATGTTATATAGTGGTGGGGAAAAACATCATTATGGCAGTATATTGCGATACTTTTTCTTCCGATACATAACCCAAAATATATTCTAAACTTTGGGCTCATCAAAGTAATTTAACATGTGAACTCACTTAATGGAAATCAAGTATTTTTCTTCTCAATTTTGTTGCACAAGTTCCCAGAAATGTGTGTCACTTGTTTGCAGGGAGCTTTGCTTTCACTCTTCTGTCCAGTTCATCACAAACCAGCTCCATGGGGTTTAAGTCTAGAGACTGGGTCATGGTCCACTCCATGTTGTTTTTATCCTGGGGTAGTTCTGGTGCAGCTTGGACTAAAGTTGTGGCTCATTATCTTGCTGTAGGATGAAGCTCTGACCAACTATACCAGAGGATACTGATGCTGTTCTAAAACTTTGGACTGGTAGTATAGGTCTGCTTATTTGAACAGTACGCTGTCTTAGAAAGTTTGTGTACATCAGCCAACTTATAATCAATTTATAATCTAAAACTAGGAGAGTAAAATATGTTGTATTTGTACAAGTTCCTCTGTAAGTTCTTGGCCCCGGTTGGTGTATTTGTCAAAGCCTCAGATGAACTCTGTTCCCTGCAGATCTCAGGCTGTGATTCAGATCATTGCTTCGTTAGCCCTGGCTTGCTTCACACCTTTTACAGCTACTTTTGCAATGTTTATGACAGTCCTTTATTTCCAGAATAATAATCTTTATTTTCTTAAGTATCTCAGGTTTCTCTAAATGTTCAGTTCAAGCTGCTGCCCCTGTGGGATACCATTCTGCAAAACATCCAGATGAGTCCTGCAAATACAGAAAACATTTGGCATTAAAGACAATTAGCTCCTGTTTGTAACCCCAATGGCCTCAGCTTCAAGGATTCTGGTCTGCTGACTGCAGAGCTGGCTTTAGAAATTGCAGTTGTGGTATTTCTTAGCCAGATTAGAAGCCAAGCGCTGCACGCCGTCCAAACTAAAGGCAAATAGAAGCAAGCCCAGAGGTGCTGTTGTGTTTGGCGGTGGCCTGTTAAGGTTGTCTGGCCGCGCAGCATTTTTCTGGTCTCCATCCATTTCCTCCTACTGTCTGGTTGTTAATTACAGCACAACAGCAGTGACAGAAGAAGGTCATTGAGTCACCGGAGCTCTAGGTTGAGACAAGAGGACGACTCCTCTCAGTCAACAGGTCAACGGAGCTGCCACTGATAATTGACCAAGATGATCTACGGGTTCAAGGTCACTGGATTTGACGGGTTAAAGCTGTTGGATGCTGAAGTGGTAGAAAGAAAGAATGGTGAGTGGGGACAGGCTCAAAGGGGCTTTCATGTTGGTGGTGTGGTTAAAACCTTGTTCACAACAAATCAGAGCAAGTGAAAGGTTAAGGCGAAAAAAAAACGCCATTTTTTCACCCACTGTTTAATTCTGAGACTTTTTGCTATTTTGCCTCATTAACATGTCTTCTATCAAACTAGTTTTTTTAAAAAAAAGTGGTCAAAATGTACATTTGTGTGTTCATTCCTCTAGTTTACTCCTAAATTAGCTAAAAGCGTCTCTACCCCGGCATATGAGATACTGGTGTGGAGCTCTTTTTCTCCTGCAAATATGATCATATCCTTTGTATTGGCATCCAATGGTTAAAGTTGAAAGGCCGATCTGAACCTAAACTTTTTACTCTCATTGGTTGGTGTTGATTTCTGATGACGTGATTGGTTCAAAAGCGTCATTGTGACCAGATATTCTGGTTGCTGTGTTTATCTGCGAGGGACATTAAAAAAAAATGCCATGAAGTCTGATATAAGAAGAAAATTACAGCTCAAATTATCAAGAAAAGTCAAAGAAAAGACAGATGAAGGAGAGGAGAGAAAGGGAAGTCAGACTCGTCTCAGTTCATCCGGCTGTAAATTATCTTTGGTAAAAGGAGACGAAAGTGGAGACGATCAGCAATTGATCATCATTCATGTTTCATTCATGAACTTATTGAAAATTTAATATGATATTATATATGTTTATGTGATTATGATATGTTTTGAAGAATTTGAGTAGATTTGGTTTTGGTTCATAGTGGTTTCCGATAAAAAAAAAAATATATACATGGTTTTGCAATGTAAAACTTTAAAATGAGTTTCTCTTCATACCTTGAGCCAGAAATCTCCACTTCAGTAGCACTTACACATACAAAACTTTCCAGATTTATTCCTATAACTACATTCTGCAGGTATTTGCAGAGGGGATTTTTCACATATCATTCAGAGCTTGATTTATAAAACATTTTACTCCTAAAAACATGGCAAAAAATGTTTTGACAGTATTATGTGATCCATGGAGTGACACAAAGAGGTATCCAAAATTTTGAACCTCACTTTAGCCATTATTCACATTTCTGATCTGGAAATGTATGCAAATGAGTAACTATTTAAGTAGTTAACTCCTCATTTGCGTATTTAAATATAAATTCACAGGAAACTTGTGATAAAAAAAATATTGTATTTTTCTAAGCAATCAACTGGAGAAGTTTCATGGTGATATTAGAATTTTTTTTACCTTATTCACCCGTAGTGTCTGGCCTTAAACAACATGAGCTGGCACCTCTTAACGATTTTGCAGGATTTACCAAATGCTGCAGAGTTTAGATTTTTCAGTGGAATATGTTCAGCCTGATACTTTCAGAAGAACATCCCTTAACCAGATGACCCAGGTTTAAACCCTGCAAACATCTGGTTTTCCTGAACGCACATTGAACTTTCCTTAAAAACTTCTTGATATTTCAATGCTTTCTCTGGTCAATGTTTTCTAAGTTCAACAGGTTTGATTGAAATGAGCACTTGTGGTAGAATTGCATAAAAACAAAGACTGAACTGGAATTTCTGGTCGGAAACGCGCCAAGATAAAGAAAGACAAATTTTGTTTTCCAAAGTGGGATCCAACTTGGAACCCACCGGCCACAATTAGGAAGTTATAATTAAGTTGACAGTCACATCCTCTAATTGCTAACCAGGAAAAGACACAACTTCTAACTTGTGCCAAACATAAGGAAAATTTGTACTTTCCGTGATTTTGTTTAGGATCTCGCTGCACATACTCCCTGCCCACTTCACATAGTGTTTACTCAGCTAACCAGCCCTGACTGAAAACCAGACCCGAGCAAAACAGCTCCTTGCCAGCCTGCAATCTCCCAACATCTCATGTGGTCACAGCCACGCAGCTAGCCGCCGGCTAACGGGGCATGCTAGGCTACAGGAGAAGGCGCAAGAAGTTGAGCGCGCGCCTGTGAGCGCTTATAATTAGAAAATGTTCCACTCGCTTGCAATTACAAGGCCCTCCGCAGAGTGTTATTAAAGACTCATTTTGTTTGGTTGTGCCCCTGAAATGGCTCCCATGTGGTGTTTGTTTGCCTTTAGCTACACAGTCGGACAGCAGAGTTGGCTACAGCCAGCAAGAGAACGTTAACCTGAGGGGAAGAGGTCACTCAGGGTGCAGGGGTTGTCATGGAAAATTAAAGATGTATACAGAGTGTGTAAACTTTCACTCAGGCAAAATATATTATTCTTTTTTTTTTTTTTCCTTCTTCTTCTGGCAGCAACTGCGCACTCACCACATAGATAAATTAGGTGTTTCCCATCTTCTAACCCACCGCATGGTTTCCCCCGAAACAAATCAAACTGGGATGTTTGTTCTCGTTTCCAGATGAGTTCGTAAAGCCGTCGTATTCCCGTGTCCTGCAGACCTTCGCCCGGCGGCCCGTGTAAAAATAATCCACGTATACGGTAATTACGCACAGAATAATTACAGGAGGTCAGGACCGACCTTGTCCTGAGGAAGACGTCCTGTCTCGTCGGTGGCCGTCCCGTATAAGTAAAACATGTCGTCTTTCCGTCTGCACCCCACTGTTAAGAGTTTATGGTAAAGACTGCGATATAAATACATTTTCTTTGACTCGTTTGCGCATTTCACCACTGACAAATTGGAGGAATTCTCTTCATATTTTGACTTGACCTGTTCAACTTTTCCAGCACAAAAGTGTGAAGAGGCTGCTCGTCTCATCACAGCGAGCAAATGCCGAGGGGAAAGGCTTTTTATTTCTCCGTCAGTCATTTTGCGATAAGTCAGTTAAGTTGTAATTGTGTTTACTGAACCACTTTCAGAAACCGCTGCATTATCTTGGTCGAATCATAACATCAACACATTGAACTTGATCCTTTTCTGTGTAATCATTGGTGGCTTGGCAAACTCTCAAGGGCAACACGCACTGGGAGTGTACCACGTGCATCCGGAAATCAACTGTTTTCTATCGAGCGCCGAGATGCAGGCTACTGTGCAACGACACTGCAGGTTCTGGCTTCCTTTGCAGAAAACCTTGCTGCTTATGGAAATGCAGAACTTTCAGAGGGTGAAATATGGGACTGTGACCTGACTTTGTGCAGGGGGATCCAAGGTTCTGGAGACATTCGTAATATCTCTGTTAACAAATGTCCAAACCAAACTCACTGAACACATACAGCCCGAACTACTGACACAAACGGATCAGGAACAACATTATGACTTCCTAATATTGTGTAGATCTCCCTTGTGACTCCAAAATAGTTGTGACTTACCAGGAAATGGACACAGACCTTCTGAGTAGTGATGTACAGATCGATACTGAAATATCGATACTTCCGATACCAGGTCTTTGTGCTCTAAACTTGATTCTCAAATCAAAATATCGATACTTTCGATGCTTCAGTCATTGGAGGTAATGTAGGAACACAGTGGAAAGTAACTAAACTGTTGAGTTGTGGCAACACAACAAACCTTGTGAAACACCTCAGGTTAAACCACAACACAGAATACGAGATATTTATGATGAGGACAGAAGAGGAGAGAACAGGGTCAGAATTAAGATGAAAGTTTTCATTTTACAGTAGTTCTTAATAGTTAAACAATCATTTATTTTAATGGTTTTATTATTTTACTTATTTCTTATGTCAGCATTTTTACATATTTTGTGTGATTGTGTCTCTGTTTGGTTTTTCTGTTGTTGTATTAGCTTGGCTATATAATAAATGAGGCCACTACCTCAATATACTTAAGAGTTTAAAATAAATAAATTCTTTTCGTCTTTTTTTAAGTTTACTAGACACTATAGGGTGTATTTACACAAAGTATTGGCTTGGTATCGCCAATACCAGCCCGAATTTTACTTGGTATCGGAAAGGAAATCGGTGGTGCCGAACATCACTGCTTCTGAGTGTGTCCTGTGGTGTCTGACAACAGGATGTTGTTAGTGGGGGGGGTCTTTGGGTCCTATGGGTTGAGGGGAGGGGCCTCTGTGGATCATCCCACAGATACTTGATCAGTGAATTGGATGGGATCTAGTGGATTTAAAGCATTTTGTAGTGTCATTGCTATGGGGTGGGGGTGCCTGGTCTGGTCTAGGTGGGTGCTACATGTCAAAAGTTTCCCAGCAGAACATCGTTTTCTCACAACATTGTTGTGACCTGATTGGTGTTTGCCATAGGGTAGATAGAAGACGGCTCTCTGGGGCCTCCTTTCTCATTTTCTACAGTGCCCCAAACATTTGCTTGGTCTGCCAGCCCTGCCCTCTGTGTTACCCTTCATTGCATGTGACTAGATTATGGACTAACATAGAAAAGTATCTGTTATGCCAGACTATAAAGTATGGTTCAGACGTAACATGAAAGGAGCAAACCACAAATCTCGCCAGTCACCACCACAAACTGCAACATGGCATCTTGATCGCCACCCCGTGCTCCGCTTCTGGGGCCCTCGCTCATAAATCTGTCAGTTTTCATTCGGCATTCTGTGACGCCTCAATCTGACCCACGGAGCGGCCCGGCGCGCTGACATTTATTCACCCCGCGCGTCTGTCAGCAGTCACAGCTTAATCCAGGAAGGTGATAATGGAGGCTCCAGCTCTCGCTCTGTGAAAGGAATCACCATAAAGTGCTTCCCTCGGGGAGCAAGAAAATTCATGGGTACAGATCCTATCATTTCCCCTCCTGTTGGATGTCTTCAGCAGAGCAATCTGTCTTTCATTAACACGCGAACACTTGTTTATTGTGGAATAAATCCGGGGATCGCATATGACATTAACCAAACACACAGCTCCCTCGCGGTGCAGGAGGAATTTCACCAGGCAGTTAACCTTCGAGATGCGTCATTTGCGGTGATTTTCATTCTGATTTCAATTGTGGGTAATACAGGTGTTCAATACTGAACTTTGCACCTCGACTTTAACCACTAGAGGGTGTTGTATGACAATGCAATGGCGGCAACCTTTTTTCTATTCCTATAGATGTTTCTTCATCAGCTGGAAGGATCTCCAGTTCTTTCTTTAGGTATAGCCGTTATCGTTGGCATGGCACTGATTTTGAGTTGATGCAGACATCCCACTTACTGTTGACCGCTCTGACCCCTCTCCTTAAGGGACTAATTATACTGCTGGATAATAGTCATCTTACATCCTCTGTGGTGACTGTGCTCCATCCCGTGGAAGCAGCAGCAGCAGCAGCAGCGGCAGCTGTTTTCTCGCTCCACACGGGATGTCTAGGGTCACAGTCTGCACAGCGCTCGGGTGCTTTCTCCAACTGTGGCCCTTCACAGGCCATCGGGAAAAGAGTGAGTCAGTGCAGTGTAAGAAAAGAAGGTGTTTTTATAAAGCTTCTGACCCCCGGTGTGATCGGATGCAGATTCATTGGAGTAGTTTGGGGTTGCTTATGGGCCTCGATGTAAGGCAGGAAAGAAAGGGGTGGTAATGATGGAGAGGAAGGTGTTTTTTTTCCTCCTTTGCCATCAACAAAACTTTGAAAAGAAACAATAAATGAATAAATTCCATTCAACTATCATTACTGTGTAGGTCTTCAACAGGGGGTCCGCATTTATAAGCACAGTCCAACTGCAAAAACTGACCAGCAGGCTAGCAGTCAGCTAGCAGCTAACAAGAAGACCCCAGCTAACTAGCCTAGCCAACAGCAAAGCTTTGGAAAAGACTAAAATAAAAATAAAAGATACCATTCAGCTATCATTACTGCATAGGTCTTCTAGGGGTCTGTAGATGTACTGCAAAATGTTTGTTTTGTTTGACACAATTTTTCCTCTCAAATTCATTATTACACAGGATATGATGTTACAATGCCAAGATACCAGGCAAAATACATTTAGAAGCCCAGTCCAACTGGAAAATTGACCAGCAGGCTAGCAGTCAGCTAGCAGCTAACCAGAAGGCAGCAGCTAACTAGCCTAGCCAACAGCAGTAGGCCCACGTAATCCTGTCCCACAGTAGAGTGAGTGGGAATGTCTGCATTTCACCCACCCTGGGCAAGACACATTTGGAAGCCCAGTCCAACTGCAAAGTAAATAAATTACGACCAGCAGTAGAAAGTATGCGGTACATCATTGGGGTTTTCAAGTGGGCACCTCCCTTCACCGATGTTTCATTAAATAAGACACTCTACTGTTGCACATGTGCAAAAAAATTAATAAAATAAATAAAAAAACGCATATTTGAACCAGTGTATTATTTAAATACCTTAATATTGAATGCATAGTAGTAATGTATATTTATAAATAGTACTAGTTTAATATAGAACACATATAGTAGGTAGAGGGTCCCTACTTAATCTCTCCATCAGTTTGGAGGAAAAACGTTGAATACCCCTGCATTGCTGGATGACCGGCAGGTCTGAGGGCATGGTTACACAACTCTCTCTGCTCAGCTATCGGTTCGTGGTTCTGTTTGGGCGTCAGGTCATATATTTTTTTAAATTAGGCCAAACATCCAAAACCTGAGCACCTGCAGTCAGCAAAACAGCATGTAAACGTAGTGGATCAGTGACTAAAACGGATGAATCAATGAATTATCTTTTTGTGGAATACATTACATTTTGTGCCGTGGAACTAATACCTCACTGATCTTTGGGAAATTCCTTCATTGACTTAAACACCGCAAGTGATAGCGAATGTAGAAAGGCAAAGGGTATTAGTATGGAAATGGATGATGTTGCCTCCCTCCGAGCGCTGCCTGCATCTTACACACACACACGCCAGGACGACCCCCACCTCCCCACAAGTTTGGCTCCCTACATGGGTCTTCTTTTCATTGCCAGGCACAGTCAGCGGCCTCTGCTTCCATTAACAGCTTACCGCTGTGAAAACATGAACAGGGGACACTGGACTGTTGTCGCTGCTGTTGCTGTGGTGTTGTACAAAAGACACACACGGGAGACGATGAAGATGCAGAAAAATAAATAAATAAACAGACAACTAGAAGGTGACGAACATCATGTTGGAAGAAAGACTTGAGACTCTTCGGGCATAAAAGTTATGCCAGGTATTTAATCACCACACTTTTCCATCACTTTCAGTTCTGAGCTGTGGAAAAGAAAAAAAACAAATGCAGCGCCGTCCTGTGTGTGCACACGTACGCAGGACTGGCTCGAGACAATAAACACCAAGAGGGAGCTTAGAAAAGTGAATTTGCTTTCAAAATAAAAAGGTAGGAAAAAGTCTTTTTCTCTCTCTTCTATTTTTCAAAGCATTTAAGTGCCCCTAAATAGAGGGTCTGCATCACTGCTGCCCAGGGCCACGCACACCAAACGGCAAAAACATGGTGAAACGTATCAGTAAATACAGAGAGACCTGGGAAAATGTGGATTATCAGATCAAATTAAAGACAACTGGACTCAACAATGATCCATATGAACTACCACATAACAAATGGTCCACGAACATGTGGCCACAAATCAGTTCTCCTGATATTTATATGGATTTCAACGCTGGGAAAATACTATACTGATACTAAACTATGACTTTTTGGTACTTTATACAACAGAACACAGAGAACATTATTATTAGGAAAAGTGGATTAGCCTCAGTCTAGGTTAAAGTTAGTTTTAGTTAATTTCAGTTATAACGCTAAGAGCTTTACTGAGAAGCATCGTTTGGCATTAAAAAGGATGATGAGGAGTGATCACAAATATTCAGTTTGTTTTATTGTTGGAACTGAAATAGTTACTGTCGGCCATAACTACAATAAAACAACAACATCCACAAACTTATCTGACAGCCTCCAGAACGTAATTTAAGGATAAAAAAAAAATACAGCATAAATTAATATTATCTGACACTAAATGTGAACCACAACACCAGGTTTGTGTGTCTGGATTCCAGTTTCTTCTAATGCATTGATCCATTTACTTCTCTTTTCTTTGGCAGATATCTGTAAAAATATAAAATATATCTGACTGCTTTTCAAATCTGTTGGTCAATAAACAACAGCTCTTCACATTTTTTTTTTCAACTGTCACTTTTTGCTGCTCAGTGGCCGTAACCATGGAGACTCCAGCTAGCTGTGATGTCATGTCCATACCATCTATACTCTAGTCTCAACCATGAGCTATAAACCAAAATGTACATGGATGTAGACGGTGGCTCGAGGTTCAGTAGTGCAGAGTGAACATAGACCGGAACACATTCATTGTCCTCGAGTCTTCTACTGCAGCTCCACTCTGTCCGTCCCCTTTCTGTCCCCATTCCTCCCGTCTTTATAACTGCTCCTCTCTTCCCTTCTAATCTCTCTGCAAGGGAGCCAAATTTAGTTCAGTGAAGCCTCCATAATGGCCAGAAGAGAAATCCCTCTATTCGCCGGTTCGGTATGTGGTATGGGAGCTCACTGCTGGATTCACCACAGTCACACTCCTCATGAACCGGCCAGGAGAGACAAACCAATCAGCCAGGAGCTGCAGGACCTGGTATGAAACCACCTGATCAACAAGGAGGCTCGGGTTTTGGTTGCTTTAAAGGTGGAAGACGGAGGATTTGGTCTTGCTGAGCCCATCATGCCAGGCCTTCAGTGGTGGTGAGTATACTGTAGAGTGCACCGCATGAGCAAATGGAAAAAAAAAAATACGCCAAAACAGATTTGCTATATCTACAATCTTGCTATATCCCAAGGGGAATCCGGCTTAATTTAAATTTAGCCATAAATAAATGCTGTGAGTGTCTGCGCGAAGCTTTTGGTAGCATGACAAAATGGTTTGAGGAAATACGAGCTCAGAGCGATACGCTTTCAGAACGGTTCGGAGTAATTGCGTCAAATCAAATTATGGCACGGACCTAAAATTGGTAACAAATACAGTGTCAGAGATTAAGACCGAATGCAGTCGCTCTAAAATTACAACATTTTTATTTACCTGTGAAAAGACAAATTAACTGTTGCTCTAATATTTTAGAAAATACCAATAAAGAACGTAGAATATAACACAAAATAACAAAATAAAAAAAAATAAATAAAAAAATCCTCTTTTTGCTTTTCAGAAACACCTGTCTAGTAAAGGCTCACGGTCCTCCTGACATCTGGAGATCAGGTGAACTGTACAACACCCAACCGTTCATTAATTCGTTAAATCAATTATCGACTTAGCACCGTGGTTGGATTACTCCCTTTTGAAACTTGTAATTACACCAGACTCACCTGTTCAGTAGAAGACAGGTTTTAACTGTGCAGGGATTTAACCTGCTGTGTGCAATAGGAGCTGAAATGACATATCACAGGTTTTTTTCTATCTGTATTCTTAAGGCTGGGTGCAATTACCAAAAATGTATATCACAGTATTTTTCAAAATTCTGACAGTATCATGGTATATTACGGTATTCAAGTGTTTCCTACAATATTTCCTACAGGATGAGAGAAGAATTAATGCAGTAGATTGACTAAGGATGGACTATTTTACTGTGATGATGAGTAAATATTGTAGAATAATCTCACACTAGTAGTAAAATAGGTTTGCATGGCCCCGTGTTAGCGCTGACTGATGATGTGGAAATCTGGAGACATTAACAGCTCGGAGATAAAAAAAATAAATAAATAAATAAAAAAAATGTCAAGATGATATGAAGGAACAGGGACAATTACGGTTTCATTTATTTTAACATTTTTAAATATAAATAAACTGCTATGTCTGCAACGTCAATAGCAGCACGACTGACTACCGTAATAACTGTAGTCTGTGTGCAACATTTTTTTTTTTTCCTCATTTTATAAAAAAGATAACTGGGGACATTTTCGGCCACAGCTTTAGCCCCCATTTTTGAAGAACTGTCCCCTGAAATTGGGGACATTTGGTCACCCTAAAACAACAGCAAAAAAAAAAACAAAAAAAAAAAAAAAAACAAAAAAACACATATTTGATCTTGTTCTGCTGCTTAATTTTTTGGACTTTTCCATCTTCACCACACCTCACAGTGACACAGTCGCACCATTTGTGTTTAGATGTGCTACACTGAAAATGGTCCGGTCTGAAACAGCATCCCAAACGCTGTGTGATCATAATACATCGGTATATTAAAAATTCATGTAACGGAAAAATATACCGGTATTCATTGTGTATTCTGCAGTGTGATGTGTGGCAAATCTCACCACTGATGTAAATATCCTCAAGAGATCGGAGAGTTCTTCGTCTTTGCTGGAATATGTTTGTGTGAGTGCAGGCATTTTCCGTTTTCCTGTGGTAACAAGTTAATTTCCTGTGTTTTCTCGAGATCTTGAGTTATTCATCTTGCCAAGTTTCTAGAGATCTTGACATAGATACTTAATGGTTATCTAGCAAACATTAAAACACAAAACAAATGGCTAGAGGTAGAACTATTACATCAGGCTATTATTTAACTACATTAGTGTTAAGAGCATGACGGAATTCGAATTAAATATATCTCTGAACCCACTGCCTACCATTACATTAGCACTAACTAAATATAACAGGTTTTTTTTTTTTTTCCCCCACAAAGGTCACTACAGACATAATGCAAATATATACAGTAAATATTTATATGCAGCATTCAGGCCACTGACAGGAGAAATAAATAACTTTGACCATCTTGTGACAATTAAATGTTCTGTTAGGAAACTTTTGGACCCGATATACATTGATGTGGATGTAACTTAGACATGTAGCACCCACCTAGACCAGACCATAACCTTCATAATCCATTGCTGCTGTACTTCAAAACGTTTGAAGGAGATTTTTCTAAACTAATCTAACCAACAGTAGATGGTTCAGATGGTGAGCGTATCCATCCGAGTGACAGACCTCACTCACCATGATTAGTAACAGAGCAGGAATTCACAACAGTTTCACACGTACCGAATACAGACACAGTCCCCGACATCTGTTGCTGTGTTTGGCCCTGGACGTGCTGTGTGTTAAGTGTCCAGCTGACAGTCATGCATGAAAGTCCGTAGACACGGAGCGGGGACAGCGGCGGGCCAGGCCTGGTGGAGTCGGTCCCCGGCGCCACCGCGCTCACAGAGATGGATCCCCATGTCACGCTCCATTTGTTGAAAGAGGGTTATGATTTGGCAGCCGCTCAGGGCGGCAAGAGGACCGCTGGCACTGGAGTCCGGGCTCACTAACCACAGCCCTGCCAGCTCCGGGCCCAGGCCGTCATTCAGTTAGTTATTATCCTGGCACCAGTGTCCCCGCACCAACAGACCATAGACATATTAGGTCTCCTGAAACTAACTGTTTATGTTGATGACAGGGAGTGATAAAACACTGTACTTTTCTGATTATATAACATTTTTTGGCATGAAGATGTGCCGTGTGTGACAATCAAATCTCCCAAGTGAACTGAGCCGCACTCTAAAATATGCTGCAAACAGAATTTAGCCGAACATACAGTAGAGAAAGCTTTTTTAGACTTTTTGTGCTTTGTATGCACTTTATTTTTCCCCCTTGTTTACCAAGCTCATGATCTGACTGCATGTTAAAGAACACCAATGTCAACTTGGCTCGTTTGAGACACACCAAAAATACAACCAAATGGACACCAGTGTCTTTAACACAGTTGGCATTCCGTGTGATATATCATGTTCCTCCTGTTCATGTGTGCTTATTATGTTTGACCTTACCATGTAAAGCGCCATGAGAGGACATACCATATGCTATGACTTTGATTGGAAAGTTTAGCTTGCGCATTCAAGTTCCTGTTTTGAACCCATGCAGAGTTTCCATACATTTTCCAGGTGCTCCCGCTTCCCCCTCACATTCCACAGACATGTATGTTTAGTGAAGTTAATAAGTGATTCTACATTAGCCGGTTGTTTGTCTTTCCGTGTTGTGATTGACCTGTCCAGGATGTACCCTGCCCCTCGCCCGACGACGACACAACGCCCACAACCCTCCGGGCAATAACTAGTGATAGAAAATGGACGATTTATAATTTCAGGAAGGCAGCAATGACGTGCAAAAGTTGTTAAATTTATTCAATATGCTTACTACTTTGGGCTGAGATAAACCAAGACAACGGTTCGCCAGCTCGACACCACTGTTTGACTTGAATCTGAACATCCAGAATAGGGGCGGAGCCAAACCCAAATACGTTATTTGGAAAGGTGTTTTTTTTGTACGAATACTTATTAGGAACAAGTATTTTTAAATTTGTATATAACAAGACAAACAGCCAATCAAAAAGCTGCTTTTTCCCCCCATCAGTGAATATTTATTCATCTGCACAGATTGAAAAGGTGAAAAGGGTGAAAAGTCTGGACTCTAACAGAGGAGGCTCTGACTGGACCAAACACCACTTAACTGAATCATTTTCGTCAAAAAGATTTTTTTTTTTTTTTATTTAAAAAAAAAAAAAAAAAAAAAAACCTTCCCTGGTTAGCAGAGGCAGCAAATAACTCTTGGGAAGCGGAATTTGACCTGTAACGTTACATTAGTCTGCAGTCAGGTTCTCTCATGTTAGCTCATTAATGCTAAACGGTAAACGGTCTTGTTTTCATATAGTCCTTTTCTACCTATTGGTACTCGAAGTGCTTCACAGTCACATCTACCAATTTGCTCACACAAGCACACACATACCAGTGTCACGCAATAGAAGCAACTGGAGGTTCAGTGTCTTGCTCAAGGACACTTCAGCCTGTGGTAGATCCCAGGGAGTGAACAGCTAACCTCCACCTACTGAGCCACTTTTGTCTTCCACAAGCACCAAATCAGTCATGTTCTGCCCCTTCAAGTCAGAATAAATCAACTATATTAGCTGGATTTCACTAGCATGGTCCACACTTCCAGACGTATTAACAATTTATTGATGGGTATGAATATGACGATGGAACGATTTGAGTGCAATGTGGGGATTCTTGGTGAGAGAATCCACCATGGCTCCCAGACACGACGGATGTCAACCAATATTGCATAGACAGTCATAATTATTATAGAGGCTAATTAAGGAATACTTTTCACACTTGCATATCCTAAATTTGCAGTGTAACTTAAAAGAAAAAAAAAAAAAAAAAAGATTTTTACATCTATTTTGAAATTTTTTCCCCCTCAGCAAACACAAGTACCAGTTCGTTTGCACACTCCTAATCCAGATACACTAGTATCTTCACAAAGACATTGTCTGTTAGAATGGGAAAAAAAAATAAAAAATAAAAATTTAAATCAGTGTGATTCACTAAAGGGCCAGCTTTGCAGCTCTTTCTAGTTTCCTTGCTAATGCCAAGTCATCCCAGAGACTGATGGGATGAAAAGTTGGCTGTAGTCTTCAACTTATGTTCAAGTAAACGTTGGTCAACTTCACATTTGACCTTCATTGCAGGTTATTTTATATCGGTTCAGTGTGTCCGGGCATTTATCAAATGCAGTGTGTCATACAAACATAGATAAAGACGCATAGATATGTGTGTCATATCTATGGAGGCTGTTATGATTTTGGTTTTCATACAATCTGGATTTTGGCATCGTTTAAAACCTCTATGTGATATGCAAAGACATTTTTCAACTTCCTCTCATTGGTTCCAAGCAACTCACGAAGGAGCAGTTCCTACCAGTCATAACAGTTTTGATTGCAGTATGTAGTGAGCAGATTTGCAGCTCCCTGCAGATGGCACCAGTAGACATTTCCAGTTCTGACAAATTGTTCCGATTGGCAGAATTCAGCTTTTTAAGATTATAAGTTCAAACCTCTAACTGCGTTTCTGGCCGCTTTTCCATTCTGCCGCAGCTGTTTGTTTTAAAGGAAGAAGCGGAAAGTGTTGTTCTGAGTGCACTGTTCCACTGTCTTCCACTCTTGATGGTTGGCTGAGTTAACAAATGTGTCCTCGGATGGCAGGAGACACTTAAGATAAACCTGGCCTTGCTGTAGTTCCTGTGCCATCACAAGTTGGGGTTTCTTTTCCAGGTACACAGGAAGTAGCCTGGTTTATGTCCCACTCAATGAGTATCTAGTTAAGGAATGGCAACACGGAGGAAGTGCTTGGTTGTGTTTACACTCCCAAGTGACAAATGGCTACGAGAAGGTACATAAGAATGTTAGACAAGGAGAGGGTGTAATGAGTCATCCCTTGCCAGCGACTGTGTGCCAGGTTAAGCCACAAGAAGCCGAAGACCGGATGAGAATGAGACCTGGATGTTTGTTTAACGTCATTAATGCACCGTAACAACCAAAGTAGGAAAACATGAAGTGGCAACTTTAAAATTAAAGTGACAGTATCAATTGTTTTGTAGTTTTAACATCACAGTTGTCTTTTCTTTACTCTGTAGACTGTTTCTAGCATTCGATCAATGGAAACCATTATTAGCACCTTATTTAATTCACCCAAGCTGCAAAACATTGGGTTGAAAGTCTCGTCAAGCAGCAGCCAGCAAGTGGTTTTCTTCCAAAATGTTTGATTGTTGAGGACCTGACTTGTTTGTGTGCATGCAAACATTTATATGTTGTCCTTTGTGTTTGTCCAGCCCTAAACAGCTTTACAGACAGCTTGAGCTTCGGCCACGTATAAAGGGATTTGCTCGTCGCCCATCACTTTGTAGCTGACAGTTGGTTGCTAGTGGACATTCCTCTACCTGGGTTCACCAGGCACGTCGAGTCTGTCAGTACAGTGGATTTGGTGGTGGGAAAAAAAGTCTGGCGAACTCTGTATTTGAATCAGATGTTTTTTTTTTTTTCGACTTATCACTACAACTCACTGAATATTACAATGCCATTGTGTCTTGTCACTTCTCCTGTGTACAACCCTTTAACCATTAGCGACAGACCTGCTGTTACTGCCCTCAAACAAAAATCACAAACTGTGGTCGCATCAGGGAAAATAACAAGAAATAATGGAACTGGGTCTTTTGGGGTCTAAAACACCCACTAAATCTATCAAAAGGATAGATGAACAAAGAAAGGCCCAAAAACCAAAAACAAGGAGTCACTGATTTCGATGTCAGGAGAAAATACACCACACACTTCACAAAATAAAGATGCCACACCAACACACACATGCAACCAAGAGAGCAAACTGATGGTGTTTACCCTCCGGTGTCACTCACACAACTGAGCTGCTGGACCCAGTCTGCTTTTACAACCAAGGCAGGCTGATAGGCTGCAGCTGTGCAACGAGTGCAGGTGCACTCAATCAAGGTGGATCAGGCAGAGGTGGAGCTTCCAACCTACCTCTACCCATAACACCTGCACTGAAAAAAGTCAGTCTAAGAATATGTCGTTTTAACATAATGAAGCCTGTGGTAATAACAGTTAAAAACAAACTTTGTCTCTTGACATTAATATATTATGTTTTGAATTCATCTATATTTAGATGATTTAAATTTTTGTTATTAGTGGTTCAACAAATCTGCTCATGAAGACCAACACAACAAACAATTTGCTCGTTGTATTTACTCTGCTTCAACTGAGGCACAAAACAAGAAATTGGAAAAGATGGGAGGCTGGACTTTAAGGTAAGAATTAAGTTAATGTTAGTGAATTACTGCAGTCTTTCTGGTTTTATACTGTAGAAATGAACAAGTGAAATAACTAGAGACTCTTGATGTAATTTGGAATTAACGATATTAAGTGGCTTCAAAAGACTTATTATGTGGAACAATTGTTTGCAAGTTGTTTTAAAATAGTTGATTCAAATTTAATTTCAGGCTAATGTTTGCAAATGAGTGTAATTTAAAGTAAGCAGAGATCCGTTTGATTCCTCTATGCGACGTTAGCTTACGGAGCTAACACCGGTTAGCCCTTAGCCGTTAGCCAACATCCATGGGGAACACTCATAGATAAGTTTATATCTATATATGTATATATCTTTGAGTAACATACACCGGTTAAATGTTAGCTAACACCCATAGATATGTATATATCTTTGAGTAACATACACCGGTTAAATGTTAGCTAACATCGTTAGCAATAGATTTTAGCTGTAAATTAAGAACACGATGCTCCATCTACTGAACAAAGTAAGGCAGCTTTTTGTATCATTTTATCTCGTACAGTATTAATTATGTAAGTAATTTACTTTTGCAGTTGATGTCAACTTACTTTTACAAGTTTACTTTACTCACAAAACTGAGTTGAAAAACTTACTTTTCTGAGTAAAGTCAACCTGTAAAGTCAGCAAAGACAACTGTTTGTTTAACTACCTCCTTGATAAAACTATGGGATAAAATGATGCACACTCTGTGTATGGTATTGATGTTAGTGACCCTTCACATAATAAAACCCCTAGATGTTAAATATACTTTTAGTAGTAAGCAGCTGTTCTTATTGTGTCTATATACTTTGTTTTTAAAGATAATTATTGGTGGATTTCTGCATTCAGCATTGTATGGCTCTCTATTATAGACAATTGCTAAGTAGAATACACAACTATCACTGCAATAAAAGGTAACTGCTAAATGTGTATATTTATTTAAATAAATGCAGCATTGATGTTTTCCAAACCAGTGCACAAATGAGATGCAATCCGAGGCCCAGTAGAAGGGCTGCAAAATCTTCCAAACCTGTGAGTAAGATCCTCAGATAAACAAAAAACTCACCTGCATTAATCTGAGATTTACTGCCACACATGTGAGGTTAGAGTGTAAAGATACCTGCTTCCGATCTTTGGCCGTCTAGTGCACATCATTTGTTCACACAAGGACACATAAAATTACTGCTGGTCACTCTAATTTGATTGAAGCTGTAAATATAAAAGTGTGCCACCGTGAAGTTATGCTGCAACAGTGGGACGATTCTTTTCTCCTGCACCGAGCTCCTGTCCTCTTATTTGTTCTCTATTACTAAACATGCAATTATGTGCTACTGCTGTATTGCATGTCAACTGCTGTGTGTATCTCCCAAGGTTTCTTCCTGTTAAAAGGGAGTTGCTCTTTGCCACCTACATGTTTGCTCCGAGGGTTTCAGGCTGGATTCTGCAAAGCGCTTTGAGGTAATTTGTATTGTTGTTGACGCTATATAAATAAAACCGAATTCAACTGAGAACCTGGGTGCTGAAAAGAATGAATAATTTCCTGCTTGTAGTCCGAATTGTTACTGTTTCAAGTAATTGAAACTGGTGAAACGGCCCCTTTGTCTCCATCCCGACAGTGCAGACAGTGTCATCCCACTGGCTCCTTGCAGCTGAAAGTACAGTGCTGACAGTCATGCATTTACTGGTAATCAAATCACCCCATGTGAATAAATGAAGCGGGGGTAAGGTCAAAGGGGAATTCTTGCCACATAGCTGGGCCACACAGGCCGCATTGCAGAAGCCCAGACAAACCATATGTACAAAAGAGTGACATACTGTCTGTCACATGTCTTGATAGAGGCATTTATATGCGCAGACGGGCACACAAGCACACCGAGCAGTGAATATCCACACACTCATTTCTTGAGCTGCAGCAGCAGCTGCTCGAGGGATGGTGCCGGCATGAGCAGCGTCCACACAGTGCTCTCCACATTTCTCCCATTTCCCAATATTAGAGCCCGGGCTGGAAGTCCATCTGTTAATAATGCACTCAGCAAATGAGCAATGGCCACCGCTCGACATCCAATACGCAGGAAATGTGAACAGCTGCCGCGCGCTGAAGAGTTGCTTTCAGCACGCGGACGTGTTGGAGGGGCTCCTCCTTCCCCTCGGCCCGCTCTTGTAATATTAGGCCGTCTGTTGCCGTGGCCGGACGCGCTCTGAAGAACACATGCAGGAATCCAGGCACCGGGCGACATATGGAACATGTAAAAACAGCCATGTACAGATTAGATCAAGTTCTCTCCGTATCTTCACCACCGGGGCATCGAACAAATCCGTGTTTTTACGTTAAATCAACGAAAGCAAAGATGCAAAGAAAAGAGGACTTGAACAAGTTCTGTTCACCTTCAGTTTCATTTTTACCACTTGTGAATAAGGTCCTCAGATAAACTTGGTGGGGCTCCTCGTACCTCATCTGCATTAATCTGAGATTTTCTGCCAACCGGCCCGCCACATGTGAGGTTACAGTCTAAAGATGCCTAAATTATATCATCATCATCATCACCTAAGAGAGGCACGGTATCAATGGGGTGTTGAAAACTACTTAAAGTTGATAATTCAGTTTTGGTTAAATTAAGACCCTTAAAAAGTATTAAAAAGTCTTATCATGACTTTACGAGGTCTTATTTGATGGTATTTTTGAGGTAAATTTTGAGGAAACATTCGTCTCATAACTGGGACAAAGAAACACATAGCACCAGTGCTTTCCTCTCTTCATTGGCTCTTGGTTAGGTACAGGATTGACTTTTATTTGTTTTTAAATCTCTGAATGGGCCACAATACCTATCTGACCTTGTGAACATGCATCGTCAGTATAGAGCCTGTAGATCAGTTCCTCATTCCCTTCTTAAAACTAGAGGGGGTTGAGATTTTACCGTAGCCTTTGGCTGAGTCACCTGTTTTGATCTTTTATTTGTATTTATTCTACTGTTTTTACGGTCTCACTTTTATCGTTTTTATTGTTGTTGATTATTTTATCCTGTTAAGCACTTTGGTTGGTTGTGGCTTTTTAAATGTGCTATATAATTAAACAGTGACATTAATATTGGAAAAAATGTGAATTTATTCATAAGATGAACTGGTAACATAAAACCTGGACTCCTACGGGTGCGTTTGTAAATTGTCTCTTTGAGAGGACGAGAACTCACGCAGGCAGAAATTCAGAGGCACAAACAACGTTTTGAACGCACCCTATGTCGTGGTGCAACAAGCCCACTGTTAGCCACTGTGAGTCTCTGCGAGAGTAGCGTTGCGCCACCACAACTTAGTGTCAACGTCACACCGTTAGCCACTTCTGAAGCAACAACTATGAACTTGTCATGACTAAACCTGTCTGACTAGGGCTGTTGCTTTTAATTTTAATTATTAAAAATTTGTTGGTGCATTTCTGTTACCTTTAAGCACTAACAGTGCAATAAAAATGTGTATTTTTTTTAAAGCAGGTTAATTAGCTAATTAGTTGGCTGTTAATTGTGTTTATTTTGCTCTTCAACAAAGCAAAAGTATTTCTTATCCAATTATTCATTTGATTGATGGAATTATTGACAGCCCTACTGACAAGACTGTATATGCAGTAAACTAGTTTTCAGTTTATACACTAAACACGTGTTCAAACTTTGCCTTTGTTTTATTCTCCTCTATTGTATGTGGTCTATAGACTTTAAACTAAAACTTTTACTTTAAAGGTGTCACTTTCGAATTGATGGTCACGATTCAAAGTGTTGCTGAGGTATTAAAAGTATTGAAAAGGTCTTGAAAAAGTCATAACAAGCTATTGAATGTAACTTCAATCTTCCTGTATATAAACCAAGAGATGTCAAGTCATTCTGATAGCGCAGTAAATCTACACTAGATGAGATTTGGATGTAAAAATATCTCCTATTATTCAGCAATGCTCCAATTTTCCTCCTAATTAAACTTAATTTGAGTTTTTTTTTTTTTTTTTTTTTTAATCTGAATTAAATTTTTTTTGGTTAAATATAGCACTGCAGAAAATAGAGCTATTTCAAGCTAATTCCTGTAAACAAATTAACAGAACATTATAACGTAATGGCATGCATGTGACAGCAGCAGCAGCAGCAGACTGCATGAGAAGAGTTTGTTGCATGTTGATGTGCGTCTGTAAACTGTTTCCCTTCTTTCTGATTGACTGGCCAGGTCGGTAAACACCAGTGGGTTGTGTTATTTTTACCGACATTGCTTGACCGGATTTCCCGGGCCTCCTTGAGACACATTGAGGCACATACAAACACACACACACACACACACACACACTCCTCAGTGAAAGGGCAGCGTAAATTCTGCATCTGATGTCATAGTCACCATTACACATTCCAAAGCTGAAGTGGACACACAAGACAATTTCCTCTTCTGCTGTCAACTCAGTGAAAACCCACAGCTGGCTTTTTTTTTTTTTTTTTTCTGATGAATAACCCCACTTAGGCTTTTCCAGAGTGGAGTGTGTTCTAACTCAAGCTAAATACTCCTAAGTGTTTAGACCTTCACATGTAAAACTCTTCACCGGCCTCTCCTGTGTCACGCTCCTCCTGCAGCTGAGAGATGGATGCTTGTTTGGTTTGTGGTCACACATCAGCGAGATCTGTCATCACCGGGGACGATAAACTGATCCCTGCATCCTCCTCTCTGGAGCCCTGTGTGTGTGTGTGTGTGTGTGTGTGTGTGTGTGTGTGTGTGTGTGTCTGTGTGTGTGTGTGGGCATGCACAGGGTTTGCATCGTTGCACATTTCAGGTTCCATTGAGAATGTGTTGTGTACGTTTTTGCGAGCTCGTCCTGTCTCTCTGCGTGAAATGCAGTTATCTTCATGGCCACGTGTGTGTCGGGGGGATGGCTGCGAAACACATCCACACACACACACAGACCCCGAGTGTTACCTCCTACCGACCTGGCAGCGCCGTTAGCTGCCCTTCCGTGCAGCCGCTGAGCCAACAGGCCTGTAATGTTTGCGGTGAACCTCAGGAAGGAAACGATACCGGACTTGGACTTGATCGAGTCGGAGCTTACGAGACCCGACGAGGACAAGTGTTCCTGCTGTGTGTGTTTGTGCATCCAGCCATTTGCGGTTGAGTGTTTCTCGCTGGTGTGAATGCTGGTCTTGTTTTCGAGGTTTTCGCCCCGCGTGTTTGTGCATGTGCGTAAATAGAAGAAACACTTAGACGAATATTCAGCAGCACACACGAATACCTGCACTACAGCGACGGATATCTGTGTGTATACACCGGTGTTTGTGTGTTTGTATGTTATCCCCTAATTCCCCTGTTGATCTCCGTAACTTCCTGAATCAAAACAACCCACTGGATTCCTCGCGCCAACCGGCCGGCTGCGCTTAAGCGAACCCAAATAAAACGGTGGCTCTTTGCGGAGGAAGGGGAGATCAGCTGGTTTTAAGAGATGCAGAGGCCGCACACAGGAAGACGAACACAGGCAGGAAAAGGGAGTGCCCGACGTATATAAGGATGCATTCATTCACACTGCAGCCTATGAAAAGTGTAGCGCAAGGGGAGTTTTAAGAAAGTGGAGCTTTGGAGGGAGTGGAATTCTCCTCTGGGTGCAGTAATTAATGTTTCTGCACCGAGACTGATTCCATTATTATTGCACAGGATACGTGTGCGTGTGTTCAGCAGTTTACATTAACTGTGTATATCTACAATTACAGTGCATGCACTGCTCGACCTTAAATGATTCTCCAGTCTGAATACATAGACTGACTCTATAGTTCAGAGCAAAATTTGAGGACATGAGAGATTTAGGTGAAAAAGTATTTTATAGATATATTTGAAGACGCACCAGATCAAGATGTTCCTCAAGCAAGATGTTTGAGGAACATCTTAAGAGAGTTGTTGTAATTACTTTCCCTGCCAGAGGGGGGAGTTAACAGTTCCTCAGTGCAGCTTTAGCAGGTACCTATAATAAAATACATTTTTAATAAATGTCCCACAATACAACACCAGAAAATCTTCCGAAGTGGAAAAATTAAGAAGAACCCAAAGCTACAGTATTTACCTAGGAGAATTTGATGTACACTGATTTTCATAATAGTGAATCGCCAACTAAAGACAGGAAAAAAAAATCAAAAATAGTGCTGTAAACTTCTCAGTCTCTCACTAAAATGATCTGATTCATAAAGTTGAAATAAATGGGCCCGAACTGACTGAAATTTCACTGGGTTTCACAGGGGTCGAATATTCCTTTTCCCAAACCGATCCAAAGTCATGTAAAAGATTAATCTGAACGAAGTCAGACTCCGTTCAGTCTGAGCATGCTCTGTCTTAACGTAAATGCGCAGTGACGTTTGAGTGACGTTTCCCAAACTGTAGAGCTTGTTTTTAATAACAACTAATAGAATAGAATAGAAATATATATAACTGTTTAAAAAAGTCCATCAAAAATTCATTGAACTCGGGATAGAACGAAGCCTGGAACAAATTCAGAACCACTGGAAATCCTTGAAGAATGGCTACTATAAGGCTAAACAACACAATAGCAAAAGTGGACATGAGCCCACATCGATTTCATCGATCTGTCACACGTCTGTAGAAAAGCCGTTCTAAATGAAAGTAATGGTACATGTAAAAATGAAATCGGAATAGATGACCTCGCATGTAAACAGTCGACCTGAAACCTCCAATCAGAATGAGAAAAAAAGTCTCCATGTAAACCCAGCTATCGTTTTTGTACACGCAGTTCCTGATTCTGACCACCTCTGCTCAGAAACACATTACTGTGGTTTTTGAACCTACACAGACTTCTAAAACTGACACAGGTTTTGGCCCACAACCCTCATTTACTGTGGCAGTGGATCAAACTAATCGTTGCATAACTCAACAAAAGGCCCAGAGCTGAGGCCAGCTCGTCTCCTTTCCCAGTGCACCATCTGAAAGAGTTTTCAAGAGGAACAAAAGAACACAAAGCACAATAGAAAATACAGATATGGAGCCCCAACAGTAGCCGGCTCGTCTTCCTCTGTGTTTACATGCCGGCTTCCTGTGTCCCAGTTAATCAGTGGGATCTGGGTGTCTGCCTGGCGCAACGCTGGAAAGAAGGAATAGACTAAACTCCTGCAGGAGCGAGCCTTTGTGTTATTCATAATCACAGTCGTGCAATAACAAACTACCAGGCTAAATTATACAAAGGGCCAGACCAGCTGCTCATTATCTGGCAGCGAGAAGCGACGCTACGGCATTC
Source organism: Mugil cephalus (assembly GCF_022458985.1). Classification (NCBI taxonomy): domain Eukaryota; kingdom Metazoa; phylum Chordata; class Actinopteri; order Mugiliformes; family Mugilidae; genus Mugil; species Mugil cephalus. The sequence continues at coordinate 5,814,196 of NC_061776.1, forward strand.
AGGAAAAATGCATTTTCGTCCATCGTTCCCATTTCTCGAATGATTCCTGAACTTGGGACAGGTGACCTCGGTTTATTCTAACACCAGCACCTCCGAATGCCAAATATTTAGAGATAATCACTTCCATCTTGGCGACTGCTGCCCATCTTAATTTACCTTTCAGCAGAGTCAAATTGTTTCCTCCTTTGCTGATTTATCAAGGAGATTGGAAAAAAAATAATGGCGCTCGCTGATCTCGGCTTGGGGAAGAGCTGAGATCAGTCTTGCAGATTCCACGGCTGATTATTTAGCGGGGAGGAGGTCAGGGCGTGCGTCTGCTTGCCCCGTGTGGCATTTTTCTGTTTGCATTTGTCTCTTTGTGTACGAATGTGCTCATCTCGATAAGAATCTCCCATCATTCCTCACTTTGTTTGTTTGAGACGAAGGCTTCCTCTTCTCACGGGGGGCATTGGGTTCTTTTCTATATAAAGATGCGGCACCTAACGGGGGGCAGATCTGCAAGCAGTTTATTTTGTGCTGAATTATTGACACAGTTGCCAAAACAACGGTCGATAACCACCCTTAAGTCATGACGGCATGTCGTAAACACAGAGAGCAAAAAGAACTTTAAGGATGTTTTTCAGCACTTTAAATAAATAGTTTCAGTCTTTACTTTTAATACACATGTTTGTACAGGTCTTTTCTTTCCCAGAAACCAAATAGCAGTGAAATGTTTGTTTAAAATTGTCAGGACAAATTTAGCATTTAGTGAACATTGGAGGAAATCTAAGTTCTGCAGGCACCGGACTGCACAGAAAATGTCATTCACTGTCTTATATAACAAACTAAAATGACACTTAAACATGCATCATTATATTAACCACCTGAAATCACAGAAACCATCCTCAGAAAATAAATCTTTTTTAGTGTCTTAGTTTGACTCGAGTCCCATCAGCCAACGTGGAGGATGTGGAGCTTATGTCCTATACTGCAGCCTCCAGCCACCAGGGGGAGCTCTACTTTCTTTGGCTCCACTTTTGAAGAGCAGTTGCCCATCTTTATGCAGTCTGTGGTGCTCATTTGCTTTTCATGAAAGAAGTTTAAATTATGAAACAGAATTCAGAAATACGAAGAACAAGAAGAACTTTAAGGGTGTTTTCAGCACTTAAAATTAATAGTTTCAGTCTTTATTTTCAGGTCTTTTCTTTCCCAGAAACCAAATAGCAGTGAAATGTTTGTTTAAAGTTGTCAGGATATATTAGCATTTAGTGAACATTGGAGGAAATCGAAGTTGTGCACAGAAAATGTAATTTAATGTCATATATAACTAACTAAAACGGCACTTGAACATGCATCATTATATTAACTACCTGAAATAACAGAAACCATCTTTGGAAAAAAATATTTGATATGTATTTTAGTGTCTTACTTCGACCCAAGTCCCATCGGCTAACATGGAGGGGGTGGAGCTTATGTCCTACACTGCAGCCTCCAGCCAGCAGGGGGAGCTGTACTTGCTTTGGCTCCACTTATGAGGAGCAGTTGTTCATCTTCATGGACGTAGGTCTTTCCTTTCCCAGAAACCAAATAGCAGCGATATGTTTGTTTAAAACTGCCGGGACAAATTTAGCATTTAGTGAACATTGGAGGAAGTTCTGCAGGCACCGGACTGCACAGAAAGTGTCATTTAATATCATTGTATTCATTGAAATGATTTACTTTTTGTATTTTATTACACTCAAAATCCAGAGATGGTTCCCAGAACATTGTGTTTACAAAGAATGTTCATTTCTGTATGTTTTTATTAGTCAGGGTCGATTCATAATTTATTTACAGGATAATTATTCCAAGCTCTTTTTGTTGAAAGCAAAAGGCTCAGCCAACTTTATAGTTTGAGCTACTTTTATACGGTTAAATGCAAACACATTTTTAACCTTTACTTCCCACTTACCAGACTCTTGCATATATTGTTGTCTCTAGCAGATGATGCCGTCTGCACATGGTTCAGCACGGCGTTTTAAATGCTCTGCTTGGTGGTGTGCTCCCTTTGACCTTTTTCACTGCTCTCCATTATGCACATATCCACACAGAGACAAACACTTGAGATTCTTTAACCCAACATGTTTCTGACCTGGCGGTGACATCCATTAGAGGAACTCTCAGAGCTTAAAAAAAAAAAAAAACTTGGTTGATCCTCCTGACATCCATTTTACTTTCAGCTCTGGTATGTGGCTCTCCACTCCTGGGCTGTTAAAGGTTTTTAAGTGTGTGTGTGTTTCAGGTGCTGCTGGTATTTGGTGGGGATTTCTGGTCTTTAGCTGCCCTCTCGTCCCGCTCCTAGGCTTCTTTGTGCAGCGGAGAGGGAAGTGGGCTGCGGAGGGGAAACTTGCGGTGAGAGTCGACTCTAGAATCAACTAAATCAACCAAGGATAAACGTTGACAAATTTCCTTCCTGCTGCTAAGTAATGTAAGAGGCCTGTTGCGTGTTTTTCTTGCTGATAGAGTGCTATGAGTGGCCAGTCAGCTCCTGCAGACCAAACACAGCTCCTCTGCATTAGCACTGATTAGTAAAATCTTGCATCTTGTTGACCACTCAGCAGAAATGAATGTAGAGGACGACTGACAGTTTGCTTCATTAACGTACACATACGCTAACAAACCAACCAACCATCTGGCAAAGATAATATTTTTCTGCCATTAGCCCTGATGAAATGATGAAATGAGCATAATGTTAGTGTTAAGCTAACATCTTAATGAACGTTCACACACACTTTAAATCCAAACCTTCAAATATACACTGATCAGCCACAACATTAAAACCACTGACAACGTGTTGACCTGGCCTCAAAATCCACTAGATCCCAAACTGATAAAGTATCTGTGGGTCCATCCACAGAGAGAGGCCCCTTCGCTCAAAGGCCCCCCCCCCATTAAAGACATTCAGGACACACTCAGAAGGTCCATGTCCATTCTCTGATGAATCACAACTGATTTGGAGGCACAAGGGAGACCTATGCACTATCCACGTTTACATGGAGGCTTTTTTCTCATTCCGATTCAAGGTCTCAGCTCGACCGTTTCCATGTGAGGTGACGTATTCTGATCTATGTTTACATGTACCTCTCCTTTTAATCTGAAGACAGATCGATGAAAACATCATGTGACTGATCAAAGATGGAGGTCTCTCGTCTAATCAACATAGTAGTTACTAACGTGGAGCTGCAGACCAGTTGAGGAAACGTCACTCAAGTGTCACTGCGCATTTACATCAAGACAGAGCATGCTCAAACAGAATGGAGCCTGACACTTGATCGGTTTGGGAAAAGAAATATTCTACCCTGTGAATGAAATTTCATTCGGTTCGGGCCCGTTTAATTCCGATTTAGGTGTTTATAGAGCATTTTCATTCGGTTTGGGCATTGTAATCGGAATATTTGGCTCCATGGAAACCCAGCTACTATTAGTCAGTACTTGTTAGTCATAATGTTATGGCTCATTGGTGTAAAGAGGTGTGTTGTTTTTCGACTGGTATCAAACCCTGTCAGCGTTGCATTCATTTTTGAAATGTTTGTGTCCAAATATACTGCATCCAGTGCATCCTTACTGGAGATTGATCTGTAGCTGCCCTTTGTTGATCTGTGTTTTGTTAATATATGAGTAATTTCTGTGTCCAAAAACAACACTAGTTTATTACATTTAATTTTTTTTGAGCGATCCGATTCAAATATGTAGCTACCGTGGGACCTCATTTCAGAAAGCTGTGCACGGCAGTCGATGGCAAGGGAAAATCTTTTGGATGGCGTTTGAATTATGTCATGAATAACATTTGTTTGTTATGGCACACAGGTTCATGTGTATATACACTGTACACTGAAGTTTCTGTGTTGCTGTATTCATGGGGTGCTGTGTGTCCTGTTTATCTTCCAGCGCAACCTGTTGCGAGCGGCTCACTAATTGCCATGGGACGCTGCCAAGTGCTCCAGTGACAGATGTTTCAGCTGGATGGCTGCTAATGAAGATCGGCTGGAAAACATCCACTGGACTATCCTCTGGAGGGCTCCCATGATTCATTATGCCTGCGTTCACGCCGGGGGCCACTGGATCCACGTTATCAGGCCGCACAGATCCTTGTAAGTGTGGAGGCTTAGCCATGCGATGAGCTGAAGGCTCCTTATTTAGATGATTAGTGTGTTATTGAAACATTTTGTATTCAGTGGAAGCAGCATTGTCTTTTAATTAGCCGGTCATCGTCATTATTTGTTTTCCACTTAATTCCCTTTGGCACTTGAGCAGATAATGACATTCATCCATAGAAGGAGGAAATAAAATCCAGAAAATATTATTAAAAGTTGTCCTCCATTGTGTTTAATTTTCTTTTTTAAATAATTTATTATGTCGGTCGTATTGAAAATTGTAGTGAAACACTTGAAGTAGATTTTTTTTACTGTGACTGTAAGAAGACGCTATGAACAGCTACTGACAAAATATTGATCTGTTGTTTCAGGGAGAAGCTAATTTGATTTAAAATATTTATATATGCACACACATTTCATAGCTGGTCAACACCCCAACCCCCCAAAAAAGATGTTGATATATTCTGAAAATTTGCAATAATGATTCTGTTTGTTTCTGTTTGTACACTCAAGTAAAAGTTTCTTTTCCAGAAAATGAAAATAAACAAAATACAAAAATAGTAAATAATAAAAAAACAGTGAAATTAGTTTAAATTACTCTTTTGATTAATTGATGGTTTGTGGAGCAGTGGCTTTTATTTTACACTCACTTGCCCATAAAGTTGTAATAATTCTGATTTCACACACACACCTTCTTCTTTCTATACAAAGTACTCTGTCTCAATCATTTCATGACAGAAGTGAAAAATATTTATTCCAACATCCAACTACGTACAGAATTAGCGTAAGTTGAATAAGGCAATGCAACAAATCATGCGTAGAGAGCTGCAGTTTGTGTATCTGTAACATAACCTGTATATAAATATGCACAATGTGTCTCCACATCCTTGTATTGGCCAAACTCTACTTTTTAACAAGCCAGGGTTCGCTTTACGGAGCGGTTGGCATGGCAACTGATGTCACCTGTTTCTATAGCGTCAAATAACGAACTAAGGCGAAACTTATCCAAAAAATGGACACTTGAGCAAGTGTCAACATTAAATTAACGACCTAAAATGACAGAATCCATCCTTTAAAAAAAGAATATATATATTTTGACATGGATTTTAGTGTTTTGGTTCGACCCTGGCCCCGCCCACTGACATGGAAGAGGTGGAGGCTCCTTCAAGGCCTACGTCACTGTGACATCATGACGTTAGCTGGAGGCAAAACAGAGGGAACCTTGAGGCGAACTGTCACTTTCAACCATGAAAACGTCCTCTTGTTATATTTTTTTGCTGCCAAAATTGTAAAAATCAAAAACACTAACTTGAAGTTTTATCACATAACAGCAACTGCCAATCGTAGACTGCCTTGGTTTAGGTTTGGCGATTAAAAGAAAGGATTGGAGTGAGACAATCACCAACAACGCACAACCTTCATATCAGATAAAATGAATATGCAATGAATCGGTTTCAGTCTGGTTAACATTATGAGTTAAACTAAATTGTGACTGAAATTATGTTAAGTTAACCATTAATGGGGGATTCTTGTTACATATTAATGCTAATGCTAACTGCTAGCTAACGCAATGTTTACAAGCTACAGTGTTGGTGATATTTTGCCTCCAGCTAAAACCCGCCCCTCAAAAAACATCACACTGTTTACAAACTGAAGAGGGAGCTCTACTAGCTTTGGCTTCACTTTTGAAGAGCTGTCGTCGTCTTTATACAGCGTCCTATGTGCTTTTCACGAAAGAAGTTTAAATTACAAAACAGAATTGAACAAATCTTAGAAGTTAGTTCACTTCTTCTTGAAGTGTAATTGTGTTGTTACAGTATTTGGCATTGTAGTTATTTTGGCTCCTCAAATCTAGCCTCTTCCTCAAGGATCTGACAAATGAACTGAAATATTCAGCCTCCCTCTGAAACACATCTTAGTCACAATCCCCTCACTGAGAGCAACTCTTACCGAACCACATTTAAGACGCATACATTCATTGCCTATTCTTACGTGTCCCCCGTTTCAAAACCAGCTCATTAGTCCTCATTACTATCAGCCGTGGCTAGCGAGGTGACGAAGCACACGTACAGACGGCACTCAAACCGGACAGCTTCAATAACTGTCAGAGCCCCACGAGTGGAGCATGTATGCTAATCACCCCAGAGAATACAGCCAATTGATTCTAATTGGTTTGCTTCCAATGGCAGAGAGGCGGCCAAGGGGTTACTCTCAAGGTTCGGCTGAATGGAAGCAGGTTTAATCCAGCACACAATGAGGCATATGGGACTGTGTCTTTTTGCAAATCTGGGGACAGAATAAGGACTAAAGCCTGAGGTTCTGGTCTCTAAAGGGGCTTACGCTGAATGACGGGGAGTGGACTGGGAGCCTGGGCATATAATTGACGCACTACCTTGCTGCTGCCTGGTTGTAAAACATGAATGAATTAATTATAGGATGGCTAAAAAAAACTGTGAAGACAGATGTGGATACATGGAGACGGAAAAGTAGTTAGAACTGATTTGGGGTTGAAATTTAGGCTTTAAAAGTCTCTTGAAACAGTTGCCAATCTGAATATATGTAGGCCATATGTCTAAAGGATTAGACTACAAAAAGGGAGCTGGGGTCTTTATAATAAAAAACCAAAGGACTTTAAAGCATGTGTGCACTCACACCAATCCAATAATTCCTTATATGTAATTTAATAAAAATATATAATTCCAATTGTCAAATAAGATCAGACCAGTGTATGCAAAATACAAATTTTTATTGCTTTTTTTGAACAATAGATTTAAAAATAATAAATAAATCACCCTAAGTTGTCCACATCATCCACCACATAGGCAGTCTGTCTAGTATGGACTTTTCTTTATCCATACATTTAACCACCAAAAACAATCTATACTTGCATCACCGTTACTACTAAGATCATAAAAGCAAAATATTAATGGGATAATTGCAAAAAACAATTACCAATCCAAATAAATCTTCTGTATGTTCCACTTTTTTGTGCAGTCAAGCTTAAAACTGAGAAACAGACTGTTTGGTTTCGCTTAAATCCTGAGACCCGATTGATCTCTGTAACCACCTAGACTATATTTTATCATATAATCAGGTGAGTTTTTATGTATCTTACAGCTTTATAATCTGCAGAGCAAACAGTGCCCTTCATATTTAGTTCCTAGATTTGTAATTATACCCTAAAGGCTCAGTTCCTGCATTTATGAGAAAGTACCAAGACAGTGACCTCACTGAAAAATAAACCTACAGTGCTTTCTGGGCCCTTATTCCCCCCCAAATATGCTTTTGCCAGAGCAAGTACAAACTAAAAGTCTTCAATGTTTCTGGCACCCTCATTCCGTTTGTGTGCCATTGCATAGTCCAGAAACTATAAACGGTATAAAGATGGATGGCACAGTTCCTCAAAAGTGAAGCCAAAGCAAGTACAGCTCCCCCTGGTGGCTGGCTGTAGTTGTAAGCTCTACCTCCTACATGTTGGTGGATGGGGCTTGGACCAAACTGGCCTCTGTCATTTTAGGTAGTTAAACATGTTGGATGAGCTTTACTCCGCCCACACTCGGATACTCTAAATATGGACATGGAGGTTGTGTCGTGAAACCTTAATATAAAATAAGCAAATTAATAAATTAGTCCATTCAGTTGTCATGAATAGGGAAATAATCATGTTTTGTATCAGGCTGTGAACATGTTTAATAGTGCCTTCTTTTTAAAATGGAGGTCTATGGGGATTTCTTTACTTTTGGAGCCTCAAGTGGCCATTCGATGAACTGCATTCTTTTGCATTTCCTCATGGGTTCATTGCTCAGACCCAGTGGTTTCCGCTTGGTCGTGATGCCTTGTCCATATTGATATACAGTCAATACCAGAAACCTAAAATCCACTGGCTCATATCGTACAACACAAGCATCTCATCGCACCAGTGAAAAGTGCAACATATGAAGCACATTTAAATATTCATACAGCTCATTCAATCTGTGTCCTCATGCACCTGAAATCCAAAATGACCTCATCCAGTCGAGAATAGAGGGAATCCAAGCCGGTCTCTCGGTTTGTCCATTGTCAGGGGGGCTATTAGTACTCTGGTTTCCTGGTCACATTTGAAGGGGTGGTGTTGGTTTTCACTGGAAGCCTCCTGGCCTCTGCAGTGCAGGTGCCCCACAGATTTAGTTTCATGCCCTTTATGCGGAGCACTTGCCATCTGCTTCGTCTGACATCTTCGTAGGGAGGTCCGATGGTCGTGAAAGGAATCTCGTGCTCAACTTTCCGATTTGTGCGGAGCATTATCTGGCGGCCGGGAGAGAGTGAAGGAAAACAGCAAGCACAGGAAAAAAAAAAGCGAGATCGTCACTGTGAAAATTTCTTATGGTGGCGCCGTTTTGTTCAGCTACTTTGACCCAAAAAAAAAAAAAAATGGTCGGTGGAAACAAAGAGGAAACTACATTTCTCTGAACGGTATCCTCGCACACCCTTCCTTTCACCTACATGAAAACATCCCCCAGATGACAAAAAGCTCAGCACTCCGACAGTATTCCAGTCAGTAGACAGAACAAGCTTTGGAAGAAGATCACGCAAGACAGTTCTTCTAGGGTGAGGAATTTAAAGCATCCGGCAAATGTGTACAGCGTCAAGCGGAGCGCCTGGGGGGGGCGAGAAGGATGGCAATCTCCCCGCTGTTTTGTCACGCTGTTCCTCCTGTCAGCAGACAAAGCCGCTGCAGATACAGCTCGTATATGGAGACTGACACCTCTCGCTGAGGGACTTGGGTAAACACAACACGCACCTGTATGATTGACGCCGAGACACTTTTGGCTGGCTGCCTCGGCAAACCGCATGAATGTTGCAGAAGTGTGCACTGTACAGACACCTACACCGTCTCAGGGAGAAAAAAAAAAAAAGTCTGACTCAAAGGATATTTCACAAAGAATCATCATCTCATTCGTGTGCTACAGAGATGATGATGATGATGATGATGATGATGAGCTCCAGCTACCCTTGTGGCCGCCTTAATCATCGCGTCTCAGCCTCTCGGCCGCGTGGGTGTAACGAAACAAGCAGCTACTCAAAAATACGAGCGTAATGAAGCCCAGAAAATCTCTCGTTAACGACGGGCTTTGATTGAAGAGGCTGAAAAATATTCTGCAGGTTTCTACCAGATCAGTTGCTAAAGGATCTGAATCTGGCCAAAGACTTTTTTTTTCTTACTCCAGATATAACTGCCTTAAAAGAAAAGTTTCCTATGATTGGGAGCATTACTTACAATACATGGATTAGTATTACACTTCCAACCAGAATAATACCTTGAAGGAGTTTTTCTATTTGACTGATAAGCATGTAATCTAGAGAGCTGCAGTTTGTGTATCTGTGTGTCTGCAACATAACCTGTATATAAATATGCACAATGTGTCCTGTCTTCCTTACACTGGCCAAACTGATGCCATTTTCCCAGGGATATGGGCGACGCCATCTTGCGAGTTTGTACCATTTAGTAGAGTTGAGCCACATGGAGTCGCGATATCGATGACCCGTCCACACTTACTTGAGTTTTTGTTTAATTAATTCTATTTCTACTTTTCTACAATTTCTTATAACTCAGGGGGCGCTTTACAGAGTGGTTGGCATGGCAACTGACGTCACCTGTTTCCTGAACTGCCTAAAATGATAGAAACCATCCTTGAAAAAACATATTTGACATGTATTTTAGTGGTTTAGCTTGGCCCAAGTTGCATTCACGAAGCCTCCAGCCACTAGGGGGAGCTCTGCTTGCTTTGGCTTCTTAGATTGAATACTAGCACCTTATGTCCACGTAATCTGATGATAACTGTCTGATTCTTTTCTTTTGCAACAGAGACAGAAACATGGAGGTAGTAAACCACATGCGTCTGTCTTGGTTTTTCCTCCATACGTGGCCAGAACTATTCACATATACCCTGATTGATGTTATGTACGAAGTGAACAAATATCTCATAACTTTAATCAAATCAAACTTTATTTATATATAAATAATATAAGTGTTTTGTATAAAAACTGCATCACACAAATAAGAACATAAAACATTGCAACAAGAAACAAATCAACAGACAAGGAGGACGCTACCACACAGATTACCCTGACCTGGGCAGACAGATCAGCCAACCACCCAGGCCCTGATGTTACTGAGGATTTGTACAAAGAATTTCAGTTCAAATCACTTTATTTGTCCACAAAAAGTTCATAAAGTAGCCAACAATAGAAACAGTCACAACTTTAAGACACAAATACAGCACACGGTAGCTGAAGCTTCCCGAGACATGTCCTCACCCCCAGACTCCTTCCTTGAGTTCTTATTTAAATAATATTGTATTAGTATTTCCGATATACTCCATCTGGTGATTATTACAATTTAGACATTTGGTTCTTTCAAGGTTTACCATTCACCAAAATATTTTGACAAAAGGATTAAAGAATAAAAACAGTTGTCATCAGCGTTTTGTCATAAAGGTTTGACACACTAAAACTAAGACTGCAGCTGTAAGCAAGTTCACTGTAGCTCAGTTAATTATTATGAACTATGTATGTGCCAACATACATGCAAGCTAAGATGGAGCAATACTTAATGCAAGGAAGTTCACTGGTAGAAAGGATGTGAGGGAAATGGATGGCGGGATGAGGGAGGTCAAAGATAAGGAATGAAAACGGTGGAAGGGGAAGATGGATGATGGCGTGAGACCCAGGGTGGGGGCACAAGACAGGAAGCTTCAGCTCCTCGTCCACAGAAGCAGAAGAAAATAAAGGGGGAAGGGTTGAAAACTGAGACAAACTGAGGGGTACAGGTTTAAGACTCACCTTTTTAGGTAAGCGTATGTTCAGGAGCAATGCCGTGCCCCATGTTGTTCTATTTCTATTTTAAGTTATAATAACTTGATCACGCTCTGCTTCATTTCACAAGAGCAAAGTCAGAGAAGAACTCATGCACAAATCAAATAACAAATTAGTCGAGCTGTTCTTCACTTTATCCTTAAATTACTGATTTTAAGCAGTCTGCCTCTGTCTCTTACAACTTGACTGTAACCCTAACCCTACTAACACCTAACCATATCTCTAGCCCTAACCTTAACCCTCATCTAATCATAGCCCTAGCCCTAACCCTCACCTGACTATTGCCCTAGCCCTTGCCCTAACCCTAACCCTCACCCTCACCTGACTATAGCCCTAACCCTAACCCTACACCTAACCATCCCTAGCCCAAACCCTAACCCTAGCCCTAATTACACATAACCATAGCCCTAGCCCTAACCCTAACCCTCACCCTCACCTGACTATAGCCCTTGCCCTAACTCTACACCTAACCATCCCTAGCCCAAACCCTAACCCTAGCCATAACCCCAACCCTAACTTCATTCGGTGTGCAGAAAACCAATGCTACATTCAGACTAAATGCTGGTGCACAAGGAGCTACTTGCTGCAGACGTCTTAGCAGTTGTGTGCCACATTTGAGTACATGCTGCAGAGTCAGACGAAGCGCGAAGCCGCTACTTCACCCGCCGGCTGCATAGCAACCGTGTGTTTTCCAGGGTGCGTCCTTCTGGAGATGACACAAACTGTTGAACATATGTGTGAAAGGTGCGCGCGCTGATAGATTTTAAATGTTGCAGGCAACCGCGAAAGCAAAAGGGTAGCGTGGGAAACGGCGGGGCAAACACATATGGCCATCGCATTTTCAGTTGGAGGGAAACAACTTGTCAACTTTGGAATGTTGATAGAAAAACAACCGTCAGCGCTAATTGCTTCTGCTGTAGGAAGAAAGCAGATCGCGGTCGGCGTGAGACGCATAAATCTGACATGTTTGGCTCTCCTGTGAGACACTGTGTAAGGGATCGGTGCGTCGTCGGTCGTGGGTGTCTGCTTTGCGTTTTGCCAGCGTTCTCTCATCGCTTGTTGTGTTACACGTCTCGAGGATCCACAGCAGGCAGAAGTCTCAAAGTAAACAGATACCGTGGCTCGGGTTCCAGTAGTGCTGCGGCGTGGTGGCCAACAAAAACAGAGACCGAATTCATCCCAGTTATACCAGCGACCGCCCCTCGTAATGACTTTGTTTCAGCAGCTTGCTGTGAGCCAAATGTTTGGTTGGCTTACATACCCGATCACCTCGGTGCAGACCAGACGATGCAAACTGTGGAGCGAACGTGCCAAAACGTGGTGTTCCCAGAAGTCTCCCATACACAGCACAGCATTATCTGTGAATTAAGACGTGAGAGGATGGTCAGTAGTGTCTGTCAAACAATCACACGTGATTGTTCATGTTAATGTGTGTTTAAAGAAATTTAAATTTGTGGTGGATTTGTGTTGAAGACCTAGCATTTAAGCATCTCATGAAACATTTTTCTCCCCAGCAACTTTGACACCAAACTGATGTCAATGTACTTCTGTTGACACTGTGTCTCTTGGGTGTATTTCTACACACCTGAGAGATACATGATCACAGCAAATCTCAATTTCCCCGTGATCATCAGTGAGACAGCTGGATGTCCTGCGAGTGGGCCGTCCCGACCAATGAAGCCACTTAGTGGTTATTACTCCAAACTGCTGATGCATGTTCTCAAAGGCCAACTGAAAATACGCAGTCGCAAACTAAGTACTGGTATTGATGCTGCAGGGACTTTCTGAGATATACTTAGTAGCCATTATAGGATTTAGCAGAAAGATTTTACCACAGTATCATTTCAACTTGGAAAGTGCCAGTGAAAGCAGTTGTTAAAGAATTTAAACTTGTAAATGTTTGAGTTTCAGTTTCAGATGGCTTTCAGCTCCCCGATATTAGTATGAGCAACACATTAGCACAACAGACTGCCATCTACAAAGATCAGTCACAACATTATGACCACTGACGAGAGAAGTGAATAACATCGACCATCCTGTGACAGTTCAGTGTTCTGCTGGGAAACTTTTAGACCTGGGATTCATTCATGCGGATGTTACAGATATCCCCTTCACATCAAAAATACCAGGTTGACACAGGATTGTCAGACTCAGGTGACGTAGGTCATGTGCTTCCTTTAACCATCGTGTAACAACACATTTGATTTGTGATGGGAGGGGACCAAAACTTTGCTCTGTTTTTGAGCTGCTCACAGCCCTGGAGCTTCTACAATGACCCAGTATGACAGGCCGCCCAGTGACAAAGTCGACACAGGTCAACGCGGCATTCCTGTTCACATCGAAGCTGATTGGTTTTTTGTGCAATATGAAAGGGGCTTTAGACATGTCCCATCCACCTAGACCAGACCAGGCACCCCCAACCCATAGCAAGGACACTCTTTCGTGGCAGCAGCCATCCCCAGCAGGATGTAGCTTGACACAGACACACACAAATGGTTTAGGAACAACTCAAAAAAAAAAACATGAAAAACAGCACAAGATGTTGACCTGGCCTCCAAATTCACTAGATCCCAAACTGATCAAGTATCCGTGGGATGATCCACAAAGGCCCATGTTCTTTCTCTGATGAGTCACAGCTGTTTTGGAGACATGATACACAATATCAGGACATAATTAGGTCATAATGTCATGCCAGATCAATCGTAAACTGCAATGTCCTTGTTTCATTTTTTTACATCCACAGTGTGACAGAAAGCAGCGAGGCCTGAGTGTTAGCTTCCCTTTGAAGTGGTTTCACACTATAAACACTATACTATTATACTATTACTGTGCTTACAGTAAACATTAGCAGATGCAATCCATCACGGTTCATTCACAAAGCCACTGACCACCTGCTTTGTCCCACTTGACCCCTCCACTCTCTTCCCCTCCGCTCTGCCACACACTCACTGCAAAGCTCATCTGTCTCAACAGCGGAAAACACACAGACCTTATAAGCGGGCGGTGAGTTTACAGCACAAGTCAAACGCCGTTTCCATGTTAATCCATCCTCAACAAATGACAAAAAATAAATAAATACCACAGCGACAGCCACCGGTGGCTCGGCCCGGGCCGTCCCAGCTGTTAGCGCTGACAAAGAGAAGCTTGTTAATTGTTTCTTTATGAGATTAATCCCCTGCTTTTGCCACTATGAGAAAATGAAGGAACGCACAAGCAGCTGGGAAAACATTCCACCCGACGCCCCTGTTGGCCGGAGGGGTTTAGATTAGCAAACCATTTCATGAAGATGGATGGAGCTGAATGCACATTTTGCGGGCTGCATCATTCACAATGTGCCAAAAGTTTACAGAACAGTGAAGTGATGTGTTAAAACCCAGATGTGTGCAGATATGTAAAAATAAAATAAAAACCTGATTAAACTTCTGATCTTTCATCATTTGTTCTTGGAGTGATGAAAAAGTTTTCCGTGTAATAATGTAAAACACTTGACATTTGTTGATGTTATTTTATGTGGGAAATTACTGTAGAGAGAACGTCCAATAAAAGTCCCTGGCGTCTAAAAGTTTCCTGCTTAATGATCGCCACAGTTTACAGTAGAAAATTAAAAACCCGCTCAGTCTTTCTGCAGTATTTACAGATCAGAATGTGAATTATACATAAATGACAAAGAAAATACATGCTTGTTAGGTTAATTTATCTGCAACATAGACCCCTTCACAGTTTGTAAACAGTGTGGGGGGCGGGGCTTAGCTGGAGGCAAAAGATCTCAAACACTGTAGTTTGTAAACACCAGTTAGCGTATTTCAATGGACTGACGAGGAAAATGCATATTTTATAGATTATACTATTACACTCTCCAAGATTGTTAGTGTTATTTTAAAAAGTTGACTCTGACTGATGGGACTACATTCACCGACCCCTACACTCTCACTCACTGAGTGGACGATTTGACCAAAGGAGGACACAGAGGGGAGGAAGTCTGGTCTGTCTTTATTGAATGAAGCCTCTCCAACAAAGATATTACAAGAAGTAAGTGGAACCACTGTGGAGGGTAACATAGTAAATGTAACTTCTGCTTGGACACTCTTGAAACACACAACTAATGTTGAGTTAGCAAACGGTTAGCATTAACATATAACTAGAATCCCCCAAATGTCGTAATTTCAGTCACAATTTAGTCTAACACTTAACATTTTCTAAGCTGAAACTAATGATTTATTACATATTAATCTGACCTGATATGAAGTTTGCACATTGTTGGTTGAGCGCAATTAAAAAAAGAGATTGGACTGAGACAAAGTTGTCTATGGCTGGCAGTGACTGGTATGTTAGAAAACTTCAAGTTAGTGTTTTTTGGTTTTGACCCCCAAAAATACAACAAGACAACATTGTCATGGTTGACAGTGACAGTGTTCACCTCAAACCTCCCTCTGTTTTGCCTCCAGCTAACGTTGTGATGGAGCAAAAAAAACAAAGTATTCTGAAGTTGAACCCAAAACAAGCATGTTACCATTAGCACTTTTAATTGTTAAACTGTTCACTTTATCTTAAAACAGGGTCAAAAAGTTAGTCTGGAGGTTGTAGTTTGTGTTTCTGTCATTTAGCCTCGCCCATTAACTAAAATGGGGTTGTCAAAATAATAGAGACACATGCTCAATAACAGCACAACACTATTCAGTGGTACTACAAACACAGCGTAACACTGACAGCTCTGCAACAGCTGCACTCCATCATGAAGGAACACGCTGCACGTTTACATTCACGGATAAAAGTGTGTTAACCACCTGCACTGAACTCTGGCATGTGTGTGCAGAATGTGTTGGGTGAAAAAAAAAAAAATAAAGAAAAAACTCCTGCAACCTTCACAGAAGTCACTGGACCAACGGTCTGCGTTCAGTCTCAGATGTTTGACTCTCATGTGCGGCGGCTCTGATGGACCGTGGACATGCCAGCCAACCTCTCCAGGGCGCTCCGGTGTTTTTCAGCCCCTCGACGTGCCGCATCTTGAAGCCGCCGTGTGCGCCAGCTAATGGAACCAAGACAAAACATTTCATACGGCTGATAGCGTCTGTTTGCACAAGCAGCCCTAAATGGGTGTCAAGAGACCAGAGGAGAACAGGACATGCTTGAGACAGAGTGTAAATGGGGGGGAAGGTGCATGTGTCTGAAGCTGAAAGCCGCCCCTAAAAGCAGCTAATGCAAACTATATGAAGAGGATGATAAAAGGTGGCAATCATACCTAAAAACTTTTAGCATGGGCTAATGCACAGTGGCCAGCAGATAACACAGGAGGGATTATTTAGATTAACTATGAAAAATGGTGAAAGGTCATTAAGGATAACCACCAGGGTTACTCGTTTAGATACGTGTGGAAATCCAGCACACAGTCTGCACAGCTTTGTTTCAGGATGGCAGATCCTAGTCTTAAATAAATTAAAGATATAATGCACCATGGAGCCTCCAGTTACCATTTATTTCATTTTTTTATTATCATTATTATTTATTAATGAACTCTAACATTATTTAGGCATGTGGTCAAACTGTAGCACCAAAACTGATTTATTTTTCAGTTCTCTCCTTAAGATCTTTAAGTTTAATCACCTACCTATGTTGTTTAGTCAAATTATTAACATGTAACCTCTCTCAGCCTGATCAGTAACTGAGAACAACTGTTAAGAGTCATGAAGGGTTAAAGCTAGGAAGCAAAAAAAAAGGTAGCGAACAAAAACAAACAAAAAAATGCTGACAATGAAAATCTTTCAGCGTCATCAGGGACCATACATTTGTAAGATTACTAATCTATGAATAGAAGAGGTGAAGGCAGGCTGCTCTGTTTCAATCAACGACCAATCAGCCAATCAGAAAATAGTATTTCTCGTTGCCAGGTGAAAGAGAAGCGGCTTAACCACACCTTCCACAGACGTGCGAAAATGTGCACGCGTCAAAGAAGAACTGGAAGCGGAAGTCCATGATCTGGTAATTATTTCATCACTTAACCTCCTGAGACCTGAGCTTTTGTTTGGTGCATTTTCAATTTCTCCGTTAGGTATTTTATATAAATAAAAAAACTAAGCATCGCCTTTGGAACGGAAGAGGTTTTTGGAAAAAAAAAAATGATGTCCTCATGTGTGGACGCAGGGATTATTGCACTCAGTATTATAATAAAATTACCAATACATAACAACATATAAAAATTTTCATTTTAATTTTCAATATTGCAAGTAATGAAGTCCCAATGTCCTCAGTCGAGTACTTGTGAATTAGCGAAGTTATAGCTTCGTAATATTGATAGATTTTTTTATTTTTTTTTGCATATTAAACCAGAAAAGTTTTAAATGTAAAATTTGATGACCCGCTATCATGTTTTTACACCAACTAGTGTCTAGTTATGAGGATAAAAGTTTAAATGAAGCAGAATAAGAAGCTGCAACAAACCTAAAACTTATTATTATTATTATAAGTTTTATTTTAATTTTATTGATTCCAGTCTAGGAGCTATGCAGGATATTTGCTTATGGATCGTGGTAGGTTATCTTTAAGCAGCCCCCATCCAAATAAAAAAATCAAAAATCTCACTCCAAGCTAAATTCAACTTGAGAGAACTCCTTTTTAATAGCAGCTGATCTGATCTTGTATAACAAATTCTCTATTTTTATTTTTTGCCCCATTTTAGGGAAACTGATTCTAAATGCTGTGTGTGTGTGTGTGTGTGTGTGTGTGCCTATAAGCATTACTATACATTTAAGGGTGCGATAAATTCATAATCTCCTTTTTGCAAACGTTTAAGAACCACAAATGCCGGCCTTCATTTTTTCATACCGATACCCTGGTAATGTGTCTTTGCCTGGACTGTCGATAGGCAGCCAAAAGGAGCAACATCTCCTGTGTAATAATGGCCGACGGTGGATCCTCATACCACACACACAGTGACGAGCTACCCTGCAGCTGCCCTCCTGACCTCCAGAGGCCCCCTATTTGTCAGGTCACACACCATCTGGGCCGGCGCTGGTCATCAGGCCAAGGGAGCAGTGGTCTCCACTCCATCAATGACATCGGCCTCTAGTGTGCTGCATGCTCCGTGTTAAAGCATTCCAGCACAAAAGGGAGGAAAAAATGTGGCGGTGCATTTACTCTACGCGTGCAGACATCGCCCAGTCTCGACCTGCATCCATCGCCTGCGGTTGCGTTGAGTCACGGTTCGATGTTCAGCCCATCAACAAGTTAGATCTGCGGCTGTGGATAAAACCGGACGACTGCAGCCGAAGTTATCGCTGCTCTCATCGCGGTCAGCGCTCCGAGGCTAAATTAAGACAACGTAGAGTCGCTGCTGTTCTCAGCCCGTGACATATCCCAGGTGGCCCTTAAACTGACCCTGTTCTGTTAGGAGCATCTGCTAATTACATGTCTTTATCCCGGGTGGACCTACAATAGACTGCGGGGTTAGGCCTGCCATTTCTCAGAGCCTGCGGCTAGACGTTAGAAGAATCTAGAGTTAAAAAGTCTGGTTTGATGGTGGGATTTTTTTTTTAGTGTCAGTGCACCTACTCTATAAAAACCCTACTCTAGACGAAGGTTATGTCTAATTCACAGCAGTTAATTTAAAAATAAATAAATAAAGCCCAACAACATCGTATTGCTCTGTCCTCATCCCGACCTTATCCACGACAAACCAGGGACCAAAACAGGGACAGTGAATCACCAAAACATTTTAGCCTCGGTAGTTGGCTGATGGGAGCTAGCTGCACTGTTAGCTTCTCTTCTGCTAATATTGTAGCATGCTTCTGAATTTTACCTGGGGACTGAATAGGCTGTCGACCAATTGCAGGGAACCTGACAGAGTCAGTGTGTAATAGCGCGGCCTCGTGATTGGATCAGCAGCATTAAGGGCGGTGCCTACTGTGGGAATTTGTGGGACAAAATTTTAAAAAATATATGAAAAACGTCTAATCAACCAAAGATTTTGTGAACCTGCTGCAGTACCCCCACGGACCCCCTAAGGGTTGCGAACCCCCTGTTGAAAACCTATGATCTAAATCATTTTTTAAAATGGTCCACAAGGTCAAGGTTCTACATTCTAAGATATAGAATGATAGTTGTAAATCCATGTGCTCAACCTGCCGCGGTTCTTTAAACATCAAAGTGCATGCAAGCATGTTTCTGCACGACCTTCGCTGCCTCTTCAAATTCAAACTTTCCCTGTAGTCGTCCACTTGGGACATAACTACATCTTTAACACTGCATACTGATCAGATCTGTTATTGTAGCTTATAATGTGTCATTATATTGGCAGGTCAGTCAGGTGACGCATCTTTCACGGTCCTGTCCTCGTCACATTATTATTTTGTTGTTCAAGAACAAGGAAAGAAATCAAATTCTTTTCACTTAGTCACGTTTATTTGCAAAGGCAAAGACCAAATGCAAGAAATTAAAGGGAGGCAGAAGAAGGCAATAAAAGCTCAACGGAATTTAAGGTGCTGCAGAAATGGCAGTGTAATGTAAAATACACAAAATAAACTGGTGGAGACCAAAACTCAAGCCGAGAACAAGAAGAAGAGGAGCTAACGAGACGCAGGCTAAAACTAAATCAGAACGGAGCAGATATGGAGAAACCAATCCAACAATCACAAAGTTGTAAAATACAGAAAATAAAACGAGACAAGAAACAGCAAGGGAGAATTTTATAAAATAAAAACAAGGAATGCCAGACATCTTTTTATTCATGCAGTCATCTTCTCCCCAATCAGCTGTTCTCTAGCACCAACAGGAAGTCCATGCTAATCTCGAATTTGTATCAAAAAAATCTTAAATAAATAATAATAAAAAATAATTTAAAAAATTACTTTAATCTTATTTTATTTTTCTTGTGGTTTTTATGAGCGTTTACTTTTATGTGCAACTCGTGGATCATTAAAGTCTAAGTCTATTTAATTTAACAAAATAAATTGTAACCCACGTTACTGACATTTATACCAAGTGAAATATTACAATGATTTTTTGCAGCGCGTTACTCCCAACACTGGCCCCCCCCACCCCCACATGTTGCTCTTCCTTCTCTTTTACACATATTTCTCATTCTCTCAGAGCCCATAACTTCATTCTTGGTCGCGCTCCAAGGGAAAGAGACTCATCGTTGGCTTGACCAGGACCTCATGTATTCAGTTAAACCAATCAAAGCTCCATTCATTCATTCCACCAGCGCATAATGTCCAATTCATTTCCAGCCAATAATAGGGAATCTGTTGTAGTTTTAATGGAAAAAAAGACGCTTATTTTTTTCCTCCCCTTAAAACCACTGCAGTTGAGCTAAAAGAGCTTGAGGTAATGTTCCAATAAAAAAAATAAAAAAATTCACAGCCTGTTTACTTTGGATGTGTAAAGAACACAGATATTACACTCTGTAAATTAGCCATGCTGCTTTCTAAATTAACAGGCTCTGACTGTTCTCCCCAGCGCAGCGCTGACATTTATTGGGAGCGAGAGGAAGGAGCCGATATATTGAATTTTCGTATTTTTTTTTTTTCTTCAAACCTTGGAACAACCTCCAGGCTGTATGGAGGCTGCGGCTCCTGCTAATTGCCAGTGTGGTGTTGTACAAATACCTACTTGTCTCAAATTCGCCAGATAATCTGGACATTCAGGGCAAGCGCGTTCATAAATACTTCATGATGTTTTGATTGGTGGATTTATCAATGCTCGTCTGAGATTCAGACAGAAATCAAACCACATTAAATCTCCTGAACGTCCAGAGGGACGGACGCCGTTCATCAGCAACACCAACACAAACTCACAGGAGGAGAAGTCAAGGGTCAACAACACACACTCGTAACAGTTTGGCTTTCGGCTTTGGGGGCGTGAGGCGACATGTGATTAAAAAAAAAAAAAAACACGCATTGGTGATACACCAGTCAGCCACAACATTATGACCACTAACAGGAAACAAATAACATCGAGCATCTGGTGAATATTCAGTTTTCTGCTGGGAAACTTTTGGACCTGGTATTCATTCGTGTTTTTCTTTCATATTAATAAATGTGCATTTGAAAACACAGATAGTAGGGGTGGAGCCAGACCGGTATTTGTAAAGGCACAAATAACATGTTTTTTTTTTTTTTTTTACAAATACTTATTTCGGACAAATTATTTCAAATTATTTGTATTCGAGAACAAGACAAACATCTAGTGCATCTGAACGGATTGAGAGACGTTCAGGAGTCAGGGTGAAAAGTCTCAACAGGAGGCTCTGACTGGATAAAACACGAGTTAAATTAATTTTTTCTTTTTACATATAAGTCTCTCTTTAACAAAACAAGTAAAGATAAAGCCCAGAAATCACAAGGGATAGATAAAAAAAGACACACACACACAAAACAGGCTGATACATTTCTGACATGAAGACAAACTGGAAAAAGAGGGAAGGGAACAGAACTGGGCCAACGAGGCACAGGTGAGATGCATCAGGGCGGAGCTGCCAATCAGGGGGGAAGTGAAGACGTGTGATATCACAGACACTGGAAAGTTAACGATGACCAGGCGCTAAAGAAGCTCATCCACAGGGTGAATATGAGAGTTTGAAACCGAATTTTCACATATTGTGTAGGACTGTGTCTCTGTTTGGTTTTTCTGTTCAATATACTTCAGAGTTTAAATAAATAAATGACTCTGATGTCTTTAATTCTTCATGAAGTTATGGTTTTAAATACACTACTTTCTTTTTGGTTTACCAGACACATTAGGGTGTATTCACACAAAGTATCAGATTGGTATCAGCCTGATCAGAAAGGAAATGTAGTATCAAACATCACTAGTATAAATTTCATAAGCAATCATGGGAGAATTTCAGGCTTTCTAAGCTCTAAGTTCCCATGAGGGGACGACAGAGGTTGGTTTATAGGTGAAAACCTTGGTACAGTGCCAAGGTCTAAATTTAAATAGGGGTAAACTTTCTGTAAGCACTACAGTCAATACATGCAGGTACAATAAACGTGCAGAAATATATCACGTTTCATGCTTTTGGTTAAAGGACATATGGACGGATATTATATAACAGCCCCATAATATGCGGCTACAAGACCTCACACACAGACAGACGGCCTCGCACGCTCTGAGGTATCCATACCACGGCTATTCATTCAACGTTACTGTTTCTGGAACACTCGCTGGCTGCAGGTCGGAAAGTTTAGCCGTTAAAATACCAGCTCTGTTTGCAGAATCAGTCCGTGCCTCTGTGGCTTTTTTATTTTTTTTTTATCTCTCTCTGGGACTAAAGCTATCGCTAACTAATGCTGCACAGTCAATTCTCTCGCCGGCACGAACATAAAAAAAAATAAAAAGACTGAGTCTTTCGCGCCATTGATCTGAAGCGAGACCAGCGCTCACTGAAGGCTTTCATAGGAACATGTGATCGATATGAAGCTAAAGGCAAACAGGCAGACAAATTTTAGTCTGCAAGTTTTTTTTTCTTTTTTTAATCCTGCAAAAACTGACGATGAACACAGACAGTGTATTACACACTCAAAGAATTTCATTTCAAACATTCAGTCAAACTTTCAAAGATTGTTTTTCTAAGCTGCAAACAACGAACATTTAATAGTTCACAGGTTATTCAAGGCCTGTAATTGTGCCAATTTGTCACACATTGTGCTGAAAAGTTGAAAATTTGAGCATGGTCCTTTTTTTATAAGAGGAAACTTTCATTATTTGTTATTTTACCTAATGACCATGCAGGCAGTTTTTATAGTGCATAAATTATAAGATCTTAGAGAAACAAATCTTCTTTCATTTCCAATCAAAGATCAAACAAACAACAGAATATAAGCATGAACACAAAACCACATCATTAATTGTCTATTTAAAAGAAAACCTTTTGTCCATTTTAAAACAGATTAATTCAGATACAATGTTAAAACATTCACACATGTTTTTTTAAAAAAATAACTAAATAAAGTTTGTGTTTTTTCCTCCTTTGCCTCTGTGTCTTTCCCTGTTTACGGGCTTTTGTGTGCCCATTAACTCTTCTACGTTGACAGCTCACAATATGTAATAAATTGCAGGGTGGGCTGGAGGAACTGGTGTTATTGTTCGAGGGGCTGGTCTGTGCACGCCTCGGGGGCCGCGTATGAATGCCATGTTTTTGTGAATGACCTTGGCGTATTTTAGAGGGGGCTGCAGTCTGACATTTTTGTTTTGCAGAAGTGTTGCAGCTACTGGAATGTGTCACATCCTTGTCTCGGGTCACGGAAAGTTGCCTCTCTAAAGAAACTTGTGTTACATACAGTATAGAAATGCTTCAAAGTATGTATATTAGCTGTCGCATCTATAGCACATGCTAATAATCAGTCCTAAGGTTATTGTTATGTATACGTAGATCACGTATGCTACTTTATTTAGGCAACATGACAGGAATTGTGTTGAAAGAAGATGGATATTTATTGAAAATCTTATTAGTTGCCTGTGAGAGAGAAATCTCGAGGAAGTGATACAAACCAGACCCACCAACGCAAAACGACTGGCTGAAAATTAAGACTGAAATATATGGAAGAGTATTAGGGTCGAAAAATTAGAGGAGGTAGATTTGTTTTCACTGAGCACTTTTAGAAAAAATAAGTTAAATTTTGAGAAAAAAGTCTAAATTTGGAGAAAAAAAAATCAAAATTTTGAAAAAGAAAAAAAAAATTGGAGAAAAAAGTCGAAATACATTGACAAGGCATTTTGACTTTTTTCTTAAAATTTCAACTTTTTTCTTGAACTTTCAACTTTTTTCTTGAACTTTCAACTTTTTTTCTTGAAATTTCGTTTTTTTTTCTCAAAGTGCATGATGAAAAAACTGATCTCCCTCCTCTAATGTTCTTTTTTCTCATGGATGGCCATAATACTCTATCATAGAAATACCCTCGCTTGCTACTTTCTTAGGTACACCTGTTCAATTGTTTGTTAACACAAATATCTAATCAGCCAATCACATGGCTGCAATTCAATGCATTTATTCATGTAGAGGTGATCAAGACAACTTGCTGAAGTTCAAACTGAGCATCAGAATGAGGGAGAAAGAGGATTTAAGTGACTTTGAACGTGGTCTGGTTGTTGGTGCCAGACGGGCTGGTCTGAGTATTTCAGAAACTGCTGATCTACTGGGATTTTCCAGCACAACCATCTCTAGGGTTTACAGAGAACGGTCCCAAAAAGAGAAAATATCCAGTGAGCGGCAGTTGTGTGGATGAAAATGTCTTGTCGATGTGAGAGGTCAGAGGAGAATGGGCAGACTGGTTGGAGATGATAGAAAGGCAACAGTAACTCAAACAACCACTGGTTTCAACCAAGGAATGCAGAATACCATCTCTGAACGCACAACACGTCCAACCTGGAAGAAGATGGGCTACAGCAGCAGAAGACCACACCGGGGGCCACTCCTGTCAGCTAAGAACAGGAAACTGAGACAACAGTTCACACAGACTCACCAACACTGGATAATAGAAGGTTAGAAAAACGTTGTCTGGTCTGACGAGTCTCGATTTCAGGGTCAGAATTTAAACAACATGAAAGCATGGATCCATCCTGCCTTGTATCAATGGTTCAGGCTGGTGGTGGTGGTGTAATGGTGGGGGGGGGGGTCATGGTTTAAATGCCACAGCCTCCCTGAGTATTGTTACTGACCATGTCCATCCCTCTATGACCACAGTGGACCATCTTCTGACGGCTACTTCCAGCAGGATAATGCACCATGTCACAAAGCTCAAATCATCTCAAACTGGTTTCTGGAACATGACAATGAGTTCACTGTACTCCAACGGCCTCCACAGTCACCACATCTCAATCCAATAGAGGAACTTTGGGGATGTGGCGGAACGGGAGATTCTCATCATAGATGTGCATGTGCATAGATGTTTTTTTGTACTTTGTTTTGTTTTTGTTGATATGTGTATGTTGCAAAGAAAACAAGCAATAAAAAGAAAAAAGTTCCTGCCGTGGCTGCAATCCCAAGGGACTGCGTAATCCATTATAAACACAAGTAGTCCTTAAGTTTAAGTTAAAACATGAGAGCCCCTTGACAGCTTATTTAGATAAAATACAAAAATGAAATCTGTTCCCAGATCAAGCAAGCATCCAGGAAGTGGAAGCAGCCGGTCTGAAGTCTGACGAGGGAGTGTTGATGGACAGTCAGTGACGGCCAGGAAGCGTCCCGATCCCAGAGGAAGGTCTAACCTCAGTAATCACCATT
Organism: Mugil cephalus; assembly: GCF_022458985.1. NCBI lineage: Eukaryota > Metazoa > Chordata > Actinopteri > Mugiliformes > Mugilidae > Mugil > Mugil cephalus. The sequence continues at coordinate 5,839,378 of NC_061776.1, forward strand.
AGCCCGTCCAACACTCAATCAAACCACCCGATGGCTCCCAAACGGCAGAAGAATCCTCCTCAGCAGACGCGCCAGTCGTGCATCCTGGGGGAAAAGGAGGCTGTTTGCAGGGAAAGGAATGTGCTATGCTTACGACTTTTTTGGTCATTTATTTTGGTGCGCTTCTGTTTCTTCAGGACGGTTCTGGGAAGAGTTGGCCGCCGGCTTTGAGTGTTGACACCGTGATATGTGCGTTGGAAGCGAAAAACTTGGGAGCCACTGTCAACACTCGGCTCATGTCTTCCCAGTAGTGGTCAATGATGATTATCACAGACACGTCTGCAGTAGAAGCCCCTTGTTCCGTGTCAGACTTTACACATTTGAAAATAGAGCTGAAGCACATTTTGAATGAAGTAGTTGAGAAGTGGTTGACGTCTCTAAAGCTTGAGACTGGCTTGTGGTTCAGCCTTTAAATGTTTTCAAACTACTCATTATTGGTTCATAAGCATTTATTCCTCCGTGTCCCGGGGCCAGAAAAAACATCAGATTTGCACGGTTGCGAGTCGCCCTCCTTAACTTAACGAACAAAACACATATTGTATGAGTGACTCGGAACGAAGAAAACATCCACTTCTCCACTTATCCTGGAGAGTGAGGTGAGAGTGGAAAGGGAAACCAGTAACTCAACGCGCCTCCCTCTCACGGGAAAAAAAAATGAAGCGAAGCCCGATGAGTTTTCATTCACTGTCACGTGATTTCCAACAAAATGTCAAAAGTGGCTAAAATGCAGATGCTTGCACAAGGAAATGTTAAAAAGATGAATTATCTGCACATTTTAGGGGCACTGAAATATCCTTAAGTAGTTTGGTGTTGTTTTATTTATTTATTTGTAAAGAAGTGCTGACAAATTCAATATTAAATGGCCAGAATATGAGTTTAAATAAATAATTATATATTTAAATATGATCATAAATCTGTCCACTTCCCTTCACTTCATATTAATGTAGAACATCAGTACGTCCTCATCCAATCCATCCCACTCATTAATATTAATTCAGTTCAAGTAATTAATTGATATTTTTCAGGGCTTGAAATTACAATAATTTTAGTCACATATCTGTGCGACTTATATTTTATTACTATATATCTGAAAGCAAACAATTATTGTGTTGTGAGTGTAAGCCATGCATCTATGTTGATCAGTTATTAATAGTCACCCTAGGAACTTGTGTTTGTTGTTGCAATGTGTTTGGAAACAGACTAAAATAATCACAGTGAATAAATTCTCAGTCCTCGTTAGCTTTAGTGAAATATTGTGCTCACATCCTGTGCACCTCATTACAAATTGGCATTTAAATATTTAAACAAACTAAATGTTAAAAAAAAAAATCAGTAGAGTAGAGCCAAATCTGCAGAATAGCACATGAGTCGCATTTATCCTGAGATCAAGTGTTTTGTAGGACTTGGATGAAGGACACGGTCGACTTGTTGGACCAATTCTATCTTGGCCCTTTTTTAATGTTACCATTGTTCCACCTGATGGCACAAGATTTGTTTCATTTTGTAGTTTCAGTTTTGGACCTTACTTTATTTTGTGTTATTCAGTCTTCCACTTTACTTCCCTTGCGTTTTCCCACCTGTGATCGTTAGCTCCGCCCTCACTGATTTCACCTGTGTCTTGTTACCCTGTCAGTCTGTGTGTGTGTGGGTATACATATCCCTGTCACTGTCCTCTTACTTTATCAGTTTGTTTTCTATAATCTGCGGTTGTTACTCAGTACGTTCACATGCATGCGAAAAAGAAAACAAATTATTGCCTCAATCCGACTTTAACTGGACAACTTAATCACATTACATACAAGATTGTGGTGTTTATTATATGACTTAATAGGTCCCCCAGAAAGCTGTGTTAACCAGCTGAAAAGACACATATCGCCACCTAGTGTGGAGGAGGAGGACAAGATCCTGTCAGTTATTCAGTTTTCTCCATTGCATGAAAACTGAGACCACATTCAGAAAGTAGAAATTTGTTCTGCATTTGGGCCCTACTACTCCTTGCAAACCTGACATGTTTATTTATTTATTTATTTATTTTTTAACTAAATGTAAAAGGCTGTAAATGCAATCTCCAGCTGTCACAGTTTTCCACGGTTGCAGTTTAATCTTCCAGAACACGTTCTAATCTAATCTAAACTTGGCAGGAGAAGAAGGAAAGATTCACATAATGGTCAATAGTCTCTTTGTTGTGAGCTTCAGAGATGCTCAATTGCTCTTCACTTTAGCGAAGTCATTTCTGGAGACTTGAGCTGAAAACTTACTTTGAAAAGACCTCAAACTTAACTTGAACTTTCCTTAAAAGCCACCCCAGACGACTCCAGCCAATTGCCTTCATCTTCGAAATTGGGAGCAAATAAAATTAAGGCCAAAGCAGGAAATATTCTCATGTCGCTGGAACTGGTTTTATGTGAAACTCCGGTGCCAGCTGAAGACAATATTTTCATAGCTAAGGAGTCGCTGTAAAGAACCTAACGACTTAATTTCCATGCAAATGTTGTTAAAGGATTTTTCACTGCGATTCTACGGCCCGGTCAGTTTGCCAATGCTATGGTGGTAAGAATATTCAAGCTGTCAGACAATTATTATTATGTTAGCGGTAAAAGAGTGACAGGAGTGGGAGCTGGACCACTTTAGCCTGACTTACAACCGGGCAGGGAGAGAGGAAAGGAGAGGAGGGAGGAGGTGGGGGAGACAGACAAAGGGGCCAAAAAGTGGAAGAATATGATTTAGACTCTCCTGAGCTCAGTAAAGAGTGCCAGAAATGTCTTGCTCACTGCCCCAGCGGCTGCAAGCCTTTCCTCACGCCATGATTTTCAAAAAATACAACCTCGCTGCATCTAAGACGTGCCACTTCTACCAGACCCTTTTTCTTAAATTGTACCCAGCGGAGCTCGGATATGCTTCCAACTTGCCATTATGCAATCTGCCAACAATTCACAACACAATCAAATGCACACAGGAACAATGTGTGTACATTTTCCCTCCGAGCCCAGCAATCCGGTTACCGCCGTTAACACTGCGAGAAGGCAATTTCCTGTGTGGCTCAGCTGATGAGGTTTCAGAGTAGAAACAAGCCAGTAATTGAATCTCGGAGCTCTTGTTAAAAGTGCAGCTGTCGATGGCGGGGCTCGGTGGAAGCCGAGTGTGAATTCTTGTGTCATGGTGCAAGCGGGGGAACTCTGGCCACATATGCCAGCCATCAGCGCCGGGCTGCGCAGTGTGTGTGTGTGTTTTCCTAAAGTCCTAAAGAGGCTGCAGCAAAATGCTCAGCGGAGCCTTCTCACGCACATGTGCGAACAAATGTAAGCAAGCTATGACATAAATGTATTGCGAGGACAAAGTTTCACTCTTTACGTGGTCTACCGGTGGGGGAAAGTAAATGTCTCGTGAGAACAAGTAGAGATTTGAGTTAAAAATACACCTTTTCACTTTTTATGTCAATTGAAGGATGCTGCTGCCGTGTATATAAATGTATCACCCGCATGATTTAAACATTTTGAATGCTGGATTTTGATATATGCACGTCTTAAAGTCCAATATTGTAACAAGACCTTTCTCAATATTGTATTTGTTTTAAACCTATGCACTATAGGCCCCTTCATGGCCTACTTCATTGTGACGTCACATTGTTAGCTGGAGGCAAAACAGTGTGAAGCTGGAGGCGAACACTGTCACTTTCAACCATGAACCATGTCACCTTGCTGCATTTTTTGGGGCCAAAATCAATAAATCAAAAACATTTGAAGTTTTAACAACTTTGGTTTGGCTTTGGCGATTAAAAGAAATGATTGGAGTGAGACAATCATCAATGTGCACACTTCATATTGTAGATTGAAGATTAATATGTAATGCATCATAAGTTTCAGCCTGATGAACGTGATGGGTTAGACTAAATTGTGACTGAAATTTCTTTAAGTTAATCATTATTTGGAGGATTCTTGTTACTTTAATGCTAATGCTAACCATGAGCTAACTCAACATTAGCTGTGTGTTTCAGGGGCGTCCAAGCAGAAGTTGCATTACTACATTACCCTCCACAGTGGTTCCACTTACTTCTTGTAATGTCTTTGTTGGAAAGGCTTCACTTGGTAAAGACAGACTATACTTTGTCCCCTCTGTGTCCTCCTTTGGTCACACTGTTTAGAAACTGTGAAGGGGTCTGAAGCATTTAAATTTAAGGTTTCATAACTACTTGTGTTTTTAATAAACATAATTTCATGTACAATTACTTGTCCTACACCAAAGAATCCGTGAGTGAATCCGGGATCTCGCATTAGTTCAGTAAACATGACTAAAATCCTATAGAAGTGAATGAGTTGTGGACATAGAATGGAGGCTCGTCTGGATAAAATGTTGTGGTTCTCTATTTATTGTGCAGTTCTGGCATAATCTGGAAGTCAGACCAACTTCCCTGCCCTTAAAATGGTTTTGCGGTAGGAAGTCGGTCTGGAGTCTCTGTGTTGGGAAGTGGTTATGCTCCGAGTCGGTCAGATTGAGTTGTTTGGGCTTCATGCAGTGATGGACACCAGAGTAACAGTGACATGGTCACACAAATCATCTAGGCACTGTGGTTTTGAATTTGTTTACAACTAAATGGCTCTGATTGATTGGAAGACTATCCAGTTGTGTACCTCAGTGGTATTTGAGGTACTTGAAATCCAAATGTTGTGTCAGTAGCTGCGTTTCCATTATTCCAAATATCGACTTCACTTTGAAGATGATGGACTCCACATGAACTGGTCACATGACCCCCTGCATCATCTCCAATGATGCTGGTGACGGGGAAATGCGAAGTGTTTCCATTGCACTTTAAACTTTTATAATGATACATTTGAAAAACCACCTCATGAGAGAGTAAAAATATTTTAACTTTAGATATTTAAGAGGTTTTTCTGGCATTACCAGTTTTATTACGATATTTAGGTTTTACACATTTCTAGGGGCAACAGAAACGTAGCAACTGGCTACCGCAATTTTTTGAGCTAAAGGAAAACTATCCTGCTTGTTGTAGACCCAAGGTTTGCCATTGGTTACTCACCGTTGTACTTTAGACATTCCTCTCTTTATGAAACTTAATGGAGATCTAGGCAGTTGTTAGTTGGGGGAAAAAAATCAAGTCATTAGTATGAAGCAATCCCTTGAAATGTGAGGAATTTGTCACCGAAACGTCCATTGACAGAAGTGGGAGAGAGGTTCCCATATATTCATTAACTGGTGGGGTTTCTTCAAAAATCCCTTCCCTAAGTTGTGCAGCCGACATATTGTTCCACACATAGAATACATACCCCAATCACCCACAACATTATGACCACTGACAGGAGAAGTGAAGAACATTTAAACCATCTTGTGACATTACATTGTTCTACTGGGAAACTTTTGGACCTGACATTCATTCGTGTGGATGTCACTTAGACATGTAGCACCCACATAGACCAGACCAGACAAAGACCCCATAGCAATGACACTCCTTGATGGCAGCAACCATCCTCAGCAGCATGCAGCCTTGTCAGAACTCTTTTGGAGACCTACACAATATTAGGAAGGTGGTCATAATGTTATGCCTGATCGGTGTACGCTTCTCCAGCGTGACTATACATATTCCTGACTTCTTATTGTGTAGCTCCTGTCTCTGTAGTGATGCTGACTTGGATTATTCCAATCCCCGGTCACAGCGGAGCGGTAACCCAAAGGACCAAACTGAAAATGACACGAGTCAATCACGTCGTCGGTACAGTAGAGAGCTGTCAAACCTCCAAGTCTCGGTGCGCTGTCTCGAGGTGCACGCGAAGTTCAGCACATAAATTACGCCCCCATAGAGGTGGAAACGTCCAAAAAAAGAGTTGCAGACAAGTGAGACATGCAGACAAGTGAGACATGCACAGTAGAGCCATGAGAACATGTTGTGGGCAAAGAGTTTACGGGGGTTTTAATGCTGTGGAGCTGAACTGCTTCACATTTGCCAGCAACTAATAAATTTGTACTGACATTGCCAGTGTGGTTAGAACACATTGCTACAGTAAATTCATTTTTTCATGTTCCTGGATTTAAACTTATTTTTCCGTAGTGAAATGTGTTTTGCAGTTTCTTGCTCAGTTGGATTCAGACCTACCATTTAAAGTTGCCCTCCCTTGAACACTTGAAATACTTTTAAGTTCATAATGGATGGCTTCCACGGCAACCACCTGCTCCTTACCTTCAGCACGTTCCCAGGACTTTAATGAGCTAATACAGGTTAATCATCAGGGGCTAGTGGAGCCTCGGTGGAAGGATGTTTTGTGTCCTTTCAGTGTAAGAGATGTCAGGAAGGTGCCAATAAGCAGCAGTAAAATCCGGTGAAGTTTCCTAGGCAGTTTATGCTTCTGTAGCTATGGCGACAGCCCAGACTTTAACACCGTAGGTTGATGTGCTCCCCAGAAATGTAACTATGCGTCATGGTGCTGCAGACAGAGCTGCGATTGGTCCACTTGGTAGGAGTGCGTTTCCTCTTTAGTCGACTATTTCTGACTCCTTCTCCATAATTTTCGGATTGTTTTGGATCAATAACAATGGAACACGTCGAAGAAAGGTTAACCAAGATTAAATAAAAACACTCTTCATAACAGTTTCGGCAATTCTCTGTTGTGTTACTTCCATCTCCTCCTAATTGCAAGTCTGTGTTGACATTTCATTAGCAGAATTAGCAAGCGCAGTGATGGCGGATTTGGAAGATTAAGTAAAAATAATAAGTAAATAAGTTAAAAAGCTTTAACTTATTTAGTTTTTGTCTAATTTGACTTCTTCTTCTAAAAAAAAAAAAAAAAAAAAAAAAAAACCCACAACACATCACTGTAATTAAGCCAACTAGCAAAAAAACAAACAAACAAACAAACAAAAAAGATCTTGAATTAACATTAAATCCTGGGCAAAAGGATAACTAATAACCATCTTAACGTACAGGTGTGAACACACCCAGGAAGCGTTTGTACGTGGTCTGGGTCACATTTGACCTCATTCCTTGGAAGTTCCACATTCCAAAAAAAAAAAAAAAACACAACAAAACCACTGTTACAAATGTCTGCCTGAAAAAATAAAAAGCACCATATGTGCTGTTAAAATGATTTTAAAAAACGTTCGGGTGGAAACCAATAAATAACACAAGATATCAGTAAGTGAGACTTCACATAAAATATGTGTAATTTCCACACATCACGCACATGTGGAGACACATTTTAATGCTAAGTGTTACCCCAGGTAGTTAAAGTTGGGCCCCCTTGTGTTCAAATATTAATGGAAGGTCTGAACCACATGATCAGGATTAATTCATCACCACCACCTGTGTCTGGATTTCAGAAGTATGATCTGCTTTTTGGGGATTAATTCCATAACTCTACACTGTTTCTAGATCAGGAACAATCGAGAAGGATTCAGTTACATGAGCTTTAAGTATTTTGTTCAATGTCAACTTTAAGCTGCATTTGTTGATCCGTATTTCAAAAAAAAATAAATAAAGAGAAGTTTAAGTATATCTGAATGATACTCCACAGACGACTACATGGAGGCACCTTGGAGTGGTGCTCAACGCCACACAGGGAGCATGGGAATGACTGCCGAGGGTCAGAGGTCTGTAAATATGTTGAACAGGAAATACCCAATATGGTGAACATCATTATCCTGTTCTGGTCAATTACAAAACTGTTTATCATTGTAACTTGCAGAATCCATCATGTTTCCACGACTTGAAGGATTAAAGCCACCAGATTCAGAAGTTTTAAGATGAAGTTATTGTTTCTTAACTTGAGTAAAATCTAATAAAAACTGATTATTGTAGCCTAACTATCCCTCACACGCCACCTACACACAGACTCCTATTCTTTTCAAGGAAAGCCAAGCAGTTTCTCATCTGTCATTTAAAGTCGTATGTATGTTATTTTTCTGGTAGCTTTTTGTTTTAACACGGGGAGCCAGGAAACAATCAGCACAATTCAATAATCACCCCGGCTGTTTAAACCAAACCAGGGAGGCCCTTCTCTCTGTTTATTATTCTTGTATCGTGTTGCATTTTCTTTTTAATTTCATGGCCAAGTGGACCTCCCCGATATCCTGACCCCGTTCCCCACAGCCTCCACGGCTACATCCCCCATGTCCCACCCGGCTCCACCACTCACCCTTTTTGTCCTCCCCGCATGGCCCTGAACTCCTTCAGCTCACCAATGGATAGCACTCCAGACGCCCCCCCCTCATTTAAGGTCGGGGGGGGTGGTCTCACACAGAGGTCTGACAGATGTGACTGAACTTTTCTCTCATGAAGCGTAACTCACAATGCTTCGCCTTCATAAATACACAAATTAGTTTAGTTTACACGTTTTTTTGTTTTGTTTTGTTTTTTACTGGACGCACTGACATCACCACCATTAAACTGTAGTGCTCTTCCAAAGTTTAAAAGTGCTCTACTTACACACTGCCAGGCCAAAAATAAAACGGATTATTCTAATAACTCACTTGATTACAGCAGCATTTAAGGAGAAGCTTCTGCAATGTCACAAAATCAATTTTCTTCGAGTGAAAATGCATTAATTTTTTTCACCTTGTGTTGATAATAATGGGAGAGTCTGATCACTGCACAGGGGCGTCACCAGGAATTTTGGGCCAAGTGAAAAAAATAATAATCACATTGGGCCCCATCCGCTCATTGTAAAGGATGAAGGTTTGGTCCGTGTACCATTCGTTCATTTGAATTTCAATTCAGACAGGAAATTTAATAAAATTGACAAATCAAGACTTTTCTTTTTACTGTTGTAAAATTCAGAAATTTTAATTTTCACAAAGGAAATCAAGGTCAACGATGTGACCATATATGGTCGCTTGCCCTTATTTGGTAAGAAGTGGCAAGAAGTTCATGTTTAAGAAATACAAGAAAAACACATAGAAGGTACTTCTTTTAAGCGTACACATTATTACACACCTATTGTGTATGCATGTACATTAGGCCACTGCCTAGAGTGCTGAATGAAGCAGTTACGACGTCTGGAACAAACTATTTCATGCCGAATCATGGGGGTGGTTGGTCAATATTATTTACCTTTTGATTATTATATCACAAAACTATATTTTTTCTGATGACCTGATGTCTCATGCTCCCTGAACCACTCAATCCTGCCATTGTCAACTTGGAATATGCCCGTGCCATAAGGGAAGAAAAGATCCATTCAGTGTATTCAGGTAGTCAGCTGACCTCACTCTTTGGGCTCATAATGTTGCTGAACCTAGACCTGCAGCAACCCCAGATCATAGCACTGCCCCCCACAGGCTGGTACAGTAGACACTAGACATCTGGACTCATCAGACTACATGATCTTCCTCCATTGTTCCAGAGTCCAATTTTTGTGCTCCCTAGCAAATTGAAGCCTTTTTTTTCCCGGTTAGCCTCACTGATTAGTGGTTCAGTCCCAATACGTTGAGTTCGATTTGCATTGTACGTGTGGAAATGGTCTAACTTTCACTATTAAACACAGCTCTAGTTCTACTGTTGTTTTTCTTCGATTTGATTTCACCAAACGTTTAAGTGACCGCCGATCACAATCAATCAGGATTTTCTTCCGACCACATTTCTTCCTCTGAGACGATGGCTCCCCACTATCCTTCCAGTTCTTAATACGGCAACATTCGACAGTTTTTAACCCAGTTTTAGTAGTTTCTGCTTCAATCTCCTTAGAAGTTTTCTCTAACCTGATGCATTCCAATGATCCAATGATTTGACTCTTCTCAAACATCTTTTCCACGACCACAGGACGTGTCTTTCCACATAGTGGTTTCAGAAATGAGAAGCTACTCATTGCATCAGTTGAGGTTAAATAACTTGTTGCCAGCTGAAAGCAGTAATTAACCAATAGGAGGCTTGTATCTATGTGCTTAGTTAAATCCAGGTGGTGACTTTTTTTTGTTTTTTTTGTGGCATGCACATGTTCGGCAGTTCTTGGCTCTCGAGTGTGGCGTCTTTCCTTGTCCTGTGTTTTTATTTACGGTGAATGAACTGAATGCACCGCTTGAGCCCTTGCAATTTACTTCATTGTATACACCTATGTAAGATATATAAAGATTGTGGTTTTGAATATGCATTACAGAAAATCGCAGCCATAAGGAAGAAGCCACAAGGAATTGGCAAGCAACTCTGCACATGCCGTCAGCTCTTTGGCACATTTTAGCTTCCTTCAGCTCATTAGGAGGTTTCCAGGTTTGCAGAAATGTTTTTATAGTTTCTATAGAAGTCGGAAGACTTGCACAGATTTTATTTTATTATTCTTTTGCCTGCAAGAGTTCTTAAAAACTTAAGACAAAAAACAAACCATTTTGGAACTAACATGCAGGTCCTGTCAACTAACACATTTTGTCCGTTTCTAACTTAATGTTAAATTGCTCCCTGCTGAGGAAAATTAGTTTTGAAAGGCCATACAATGCATTTTTCCCAATTCAAAGCAGCTGTGAAGTAACCACAGCTTGGACAGATGTAGTGTACATTGTAAATGACGGTTGGCGCGCTCCCAGCACACTACTGCGCACACTGTGTCAAGCTGGCAAAAATAAATATGCCTACGGGAACAAATTCTGACAGTAGCACAACCACTCTGCAGCATGACAGATTACGCTCAGAAATATGATGTGGGTGGGTCAATCACATGCAGTGATAACAGCTGTCAGCATCACCCTGAAACTCCCCTCTGTGTGTGTACATGCGTGCACTAATGCGTCTGTTTGCATCCTGAATGTGCCTTCCAGCAGATTCTCTGCACCACATAAAGATGTTATCGAAGAGGTGCAATAAATAACTCTGGTGAAGGCGTTCATTGAAAAGATTATGAAAAAAAAGGCCAATTTAGGAGCCATGCACAGCTTCACTGTGCACTTAGATTACATCTCAGAATTAACTGCATTTATCTATGGTTTAATGGAGGCTCAGTCCCACGTTAAGATTTGACAGCTGGTGCTTAAAGTTCATGCAGTGTCATAAGACTGGAAGATTTGATGACATGAGTAATGCTATAAAAGTAAAAGGGCGTACACGCATGAGAAGAGACTAACAGTGATGTGGTGACAAAAGACCTAGAAATGTGCATGAAACATAGCGAGCGGGACCCACAGACCCTCACTAACAACACATGAGCCAAACCTACACGATATTAGGAAGGTGGTCATAATGTTATGCCAGATCAGTGTAGATTATGAATACTGTAAGGTCAAGATATTTACTACAATGAAACTTTGTGCACAACTTTCCTACCACCAAATCTACCACGCTGATAGTGGACTTGGAACATTTATTCCAAGTGGTATTTTCTTGCTAGTTCTTAGCAAACTATAACTCGACCAGGGGTCTACAACGTCTTCAAGGACCCCCAAACATATAGTAGGTCAGGACCTCCTACTACTATATGTGTTCTATATAAAACTTATCCCAGTGCTATTTATAAATATACATTATTACTATCATGTTGCATTCAATATTAAGCTCTTCAAATAGTCATTTAACGTCTTCTGCCTCCATTGATCCCTTTACTGAAATAGGTCGGATTCAGGTTAATATGTAGAAATTTTAATTTGTGGGGGAAATATATATAAAAAATGTTCAATCAAAGATTTTGCAGTTCCTCCACGGACCCCCCTGTTGAAGACTGGGCCAATCAAATCATTTGGGCAGAATAACAGCGAAATAGTCATACTCATCATCGTAGCACCATTTGATTATCAGAGAAATGAGCTGCTTAGACTAAGGAAGTAAAGCTACAATTCACCAGTTCACCGAGATAAATCAAATGCCTTAATCGCTTCTTTGCTCCGGTTGCTTGTAGTTTTCTGTGTACCACATTTGATCTAAAAACATTATAATTAACTATAGGAACCATCAGAGAAGTTTTCAGTCAGAAAACTTCGAGTTAAGATAATTTGATTACTGCAGGGACTTGGCTGAAACTAGAGGAGCATAGTCTTACACCTTGTCATGTGACTTCTTTTTCTTTCAGTTTACCTCTCCTTAAATCAAATACTGCTGCAGTCAACCTTCCACATGAAGAATGAAGAAAGAAAAAAAAAATCACATTAAAGAGCCCTGGAAAAAAGAAGCGCGCATCTCGAGTGTCAGCCTGAACCGTGACAGCTATCAGTCACTCATCCACATCTTCTCCGCAGGGTGCAGCCCACAGCAACCCAGCAGTAGATTTTTGTAGAATCACAAACACACTCGGTTTCTATAACAGGTGCATTAATCAGTGTCAGGTAGGACCTGCTGCCAAGCCGCAGACGTGGAGTTAGAGCTGCCAGCTTGGACCTTGTTTGTGTATGAATGCACTGAAGACGTATGCAGGAGGTTTAGATTTTTTAGATTTCTCCGGCTGAACGCTTAAGACAACATGACGTGAGGTTTCGAGTGACTGGACCACCAAAGTTGAACCGTCATATTTTAATAGGTCCTAAAGTCCAACAAATTTGATTTGTTTTACTGCTGCCCCGTTTTGATAAATGTCTGCTCATTGGTTTTATATCCAGGTTACAATTAGGACTTCACGCACGGCATGACTCTGGGGAATGTGCTGCACCGTACGGATGAAGGAATAATAATAGAAGAGGATGTGGCCAAAAGGAAATGTTATTTTAGAAGCTGTTACTTTATCTGTTGAATCTTCTGTCGTTCCAGACAAAGTGAAGTGAATGAATATCCTCTTTTTATGCTCTATTTATTTCAAGAAACACATTTGTAATTGAGTAAATTCTTCCCCATAAGCAAAAGTTGGAAATCTCCTCCTTGGCTGTCATTCAGGCCACTAAATAATTTCCCCTTTAGGGTGAGACAAAATGTCACATGTGTCCCCCAAGCCAAACACATGAATAAAGGCTCGTTTAAGCAATCAATGAACTCCTTATGAGAGAGGGTGGTAGAAACGAGTGAGTGCGTATTTGTCATCCAAAAGAATGACGAAATACTAGAACCACCACCAACAGGAGTATTAAGTATGACTTTTGTTAAGTTTCTGGATTTCCTGGCTTTTGTGCCTCCTTGTGTGTTGATTGCTTATTGGTTTCTCCTGGTTTGATTGCCCTCATTCGTCTCACCTGTGTCTTGTCAGCCCTCATCCCCCCGTGTGTATTTAAAGCCCTGCCTTCGCTTTGTTCCCTGTTGCGTCATTGTGGGTTCCTTACCTTATGTTATTTCCATGATGTTGTTTCCATGCCATGTTTTTTTGGTCTCCAAGTCATGTTCTAGTTTTGCTCGTTGCCTTTTTGCCACCACTGCAGCACCTTATGTTGGTTTTTCTGATTATTATTAAATGTCCTTTTTCCTTCACCCCCTGCCTCATCTTCAGTCCTGCATTTGGGTCCTCACCTCAACATTACCTGACACATGTGGGGTAAAGGAGGGACACAAATGTGGAGGTAGAAAAACAACCAGCAGTTGTTGAAACAAGGGTTTGGAAAGATGAACCCGGCTGGAACCCATGTGGACGGCAGTGTTCAAAATGGGGGGGGTACAGATCATACACTGATCCACCACCTTCCTAATATTGTGTAGGTCTCCCCTTTTGCCTCCAAATTAATTGTGACTCATCAGAGAATGGACATGGACCTTCGGAGGGGGTCCTGTCATGTCTGCTCATAGAATGTTGTTGGCGGGGCTTTGAGGGGAGGGGCCTCTGTGGATCATCTCACAGATACTTGATCAGTTTGGGATCTAGTGAATTTGGAGGCCAGGTCAACACCTTGGGCTGTTCATGTTGTTTTTTTTTTTTTTTTTTTTTTTTTTTTTTTTTTTGAGATATTCCTAAAGCAGTTTTGTGCGTCTGTGTCAGGCTGCATCCTACTAAAGAGTGTTTTTGTCTATGGGGTGGAGTGTCTGGTCTGGTCTAGGTTGGGTGCTACATGACTATGCAACATCCACATGAATGAATACCAGGTCCAGAAGCTTCCCAGATGGACATCATCACAAGATGTTGTTCATTTCTCCTGTCAGTGGTCATAATGTTATGGCTGATGGTATTTTTGTCTTATATTCAGCCTTCTACAGCAGGCAGAACGCCTTCTTCAAAATAGTTTTTATTCTGATTCCTGTGTTGGGATTTCAGATTTATCGGTCTGTCATCTGACAAGGATACATTCCTTGAATGTTTAGTAATTACCCTTATAAGTATATTTTCTTTTTCTAGACTTTCTTGCGTGGTGACAGAAATCCACATTCCTTCCAAAACCCAAAAATGGGGAGTCATTCATTCCTCCTTCAAACAGAATACAAAATATCCCTAGTTCCTCTCTAATCATGTCCACCCCCCATTCCTTTGCCTTCTCCCTGGGTGTCCTCAGAGTTTGTTGGTTGACTGGTCTGGTAAAAGGTCGATTCTGTTGAAGTGGAGCGGGACTCTGAGCCAACGTAAGCACAGACACTTTCCTCCTTAGCAAATTGGTCCTCGGGCAGAAGGCGGCTACTTTCTGGCTGCACGCTGCCCTCCTGCTAGCATGCTTAGCCGTAGCGTGTGCAGCCAAGAGAAACTGTCGCCATTTCAGGTCTGAGCGTGGCGTGGAAAAAGACATGTGTGAACTTGAAATGGGTTGATTTTTTCCAGTGCAAACACACAGTCCATTATTTTTGGTTTCAGGCTGTAAGGTTGCCAGGTTGTGTGCTGGTCCAATACAAAAGAGAAGGGCTATGTGGAGCACAGATGGCGCGGCATATGGGCGAGTTTATGTATGAAATGAATCAAAAAGAATTATTTCATTTGTCCAATCCCCATTATTCCAAAAGTATAATAGGCAAAGAACAATTCAACACATTTAGAAAGAGTCTTAGCTAAACAAATATGTGCATTCCTCTCCGGTCTGCAATTTTAGATTTAGTTTTTTATAGTGTAGCAAACCTCCAGAAGTCAAAGTCGAGTTTTCCAACCTGACTATGCAGAAAATTAACTTAACAGTGAGAATTAAATGAAAGAAAAGACTCCTTTACATCTCCGAACACCAACATTTAGAGATAGGTTAGCGGCAGTGATGTGAAAATATGCCACTGTTGGTCTCTCTGTACAAAATCAATGGATGTTTCAACCACTCAAAGTGTCGGAGATCCCTTTGAATTCTACGGGCTTACATCAGTAGTTCGGTGATACGTGTACACAGAGAGACCACAGAATGAACAAGTAAATGCCAGAAAGAAAGCACGGGGCTGAGCTAGGACGGGTGGCTTCTTATCTTGATGCGCAAAAGCCATTTGATCTTACCCTCAAAGCTCCCAAACGGCTCCAAGTAAAGACATGAAAAAAGACGTTCGACCACCTTCTAAAAACTGAATGGAATTTTTTATTCATTGATGTTTCATTAATGGACTGATATGTAATCCACGCGCAGGGTTTTAGCCATTGATTCTTTACAAGACCTCTACAAGTGCTGGTGGGTTTGTGAGAAGTGCTAGAGAACCTCCATCCTTACTTCTCTGCATTGACTCCCGGTCACTTTCGCCTACAGAGCCCTCAATAGTCAAGTTCCTCCAGCCTCCTCCCTAAGACCCACAGACCAGCATCTCTTAGTGGAAAGGGGGCAGAGCCTTCAAGGTGGGAGTTCCAAGGCTCTGGAAAACCCTTCCCCTCTCTAAACCTGAGAACTGCCCCGCCACAACAGTCCTTAGCCGGCTTTACTTTTTTTCTATTCCATTGCTGCAAATTGGGGGTCTTCAATATTTTTCAGGCCAAGGACCCCCTAAACTGATGGAGATATGACGTAGGGAGCCCCTACCTACTATAATGTGTTCTATATTAGCATTTTGCATTCAATATTAACGTATAATCAACTGAACGCACACCTGCAGTACCTCCATGGACCCCCTGGTGGGTTGAAGACCTATGTTGTAAAGCACATAGTGTGTTCAGTAGGGGTGGGGGTACTGGGAATTTTGGTATCGATCCGATATCAAGTAAATACAAGTCTAGTATCACCGATATCTATACTTTCTCCTTGAATTGTCATGACCATTGAATAACTTTTGACTTTAGTTTGTTGATTATGATAAAACACACACATATTTTAGTCAAATAACTCACATGAAACATTAGTATTGATTTTATCATGCTAGTATCAATCCGATACCAACAGTAGCCCAGCCCTACTCACTAGGGAACAAAACCTTTCCACATATCAGGTTTGTTGAAAATCAAAAATACTTTTTGCAGTTTTAGTAGCTAATCCATTTGCTGGGTAGCATTCGCAAAAACTGAAGAGGATACTTAAGTACCGTTCAGTAGCCCCAGATGTTGTTAGTTGCCCCCCAAGTCATGATTTCTGAAAAGTGTTAAGTGTATTATTCTGTCAAACCCACAAGGCTCTTGTGTTTCTGGAAGGTTAAGACGACAGCTGATGTCTTAGCATAGCCGTCTTCTTATATATATAAAATCATGGGTTGTCAGCTAATATACAAAGAAGAATCCTTCCACACACGAACCCTCTTGGACACACAGACTAAGGTTTAAGTGTCTCTTATCCCAATAACAGATTTACTAAGTTTTTATGTTCAGTAAATCTTAACCTTGTATGATAGCAATTCATCTTTTGGATCCTGGCTCTGCTCCAGTTCAGAGGGTGGTGTTAATGCACATGAAGCTTTATTCTGTAACTGCAAGGAATAAAAGAACAAACTGTTTTGCGTAGGCAGGACATCCACGAACTAGGCAACAGTGGTGATGAATGGAGTTCAAGCGAGACGAACTTTATTTTCATTGGCGATCACATTGTTCCAGCCATAAACCACACAGATAAACGGATCACGCTGCTATAACCTCTTCTTTTTTCTTTTTTTTTTTCTCTAATCCAACACAGTTAAAATCAGCTCCAACAACAGATTTCAATATCTGTGTCCCCCGGGTAGTCGTAAATTCTAAATCCTTTGCCGGACGTTTCCCAGCCAGTTGACTGACAAAGTTACTTTTTGAGAATAAATAAATATTACAAATTTTATTTTTGAAATGCTTCAAAAATTGTATTTTCACTCTGCATGTTGCTGTTGAATGGGTGACCCCTAGTTTTTGGGGTCAAAAATATATATTTTGTCAATAAATCATATAAAAAAAAGTTAAATTAATAAAATCTAAATTCCAAAATTAAAAATAGAGAAATGTGAAAATGTGTCTCTCTACATCACCCTTCCCTGCCTCTTTATCCCCAAGACTGCAGATACCAGGCAGATGGCTTCAAACACCAGGTACCCCCCATGGGAGCCTCACAAGGAGGTCCTGGACACTGCAGGCCTGCCTGAACTGCAGGGTTCGGGGGGGGTTTGCGTGTGTGTGTCAAAAAAGAAGCAAACCAAATATATTAATACATTACTCGGATTCCAGCCTTAATGCACAGAGTGGCTCAAAGCAAATGGAACGCAGCGGAAGGGGGGGAGGCGCTCGGGGAGCGAGGGACGGCGAGTGGGCGAAGGGGAGAAGGGAGGAGGGGGAGAAGGGGGAGAGGGGCAGATACCAGGAGAGCCGATTTCTCACAGATCTCGTCGCATTTGCGCGATAAGAAAGGAAATAACGGCTTCAGATGAGGGGGGAATTGCAAAGGGACACGTATCACCTTCCTTTACGTCGTGAGAGGCAGATCACAGGGAGTGCGGAGGAAAAGGAACGAGAGGCAGCTCTTGCAAGGATGTGAGCAGACGTCTTGAAATGTACTCGAGATAACCTGTTTCAGATGTATAAAAGTCCTATTGAACATTAACACATTCATACTTGGGGGTTGTGGGGGGTGGGGTAAGAAAAAAATTAAAGTTTATATCAATGCTACATTCTGAATTAATTTTATTTACCGGTGCAGTAGCTGTGCACGAGTTTGTGTTGATGCAACTGATGCAGAGATAAACTGACAGTTCCTAGAGTTTGGAAGCACGTTTTGTTATAAATTCGACAGCCTGAGGCAGAGAAAAGTGTGTAGAACTTCAGGCCTGCATCCCAGCAGGCCTGCATCCCAGCCTTCAACCCAGTCTTCATCCCAGCCACATTCTTGTTTGCTCATCCGTACCATAGTTTTAGCCTGTTGGCTTCTATAGAGGGCAGGCATTGATGTCACTGATGCCTTGGGCCACGCCCCCTGAGTGGCAAAAACAAGGTGAAACGTATCAGTAAATACAGAGACCAGGAAAAATGTGGATTATCAGATCAAATTAAACATAACTGCACTCCACAATGATCCATATGAAGTAGTATGTATTTGGAAAAGAGGATTAGCCCCAGTTTCAGTTAATTTAAGTTAGTTTTAGTTAATTTCAGTTATGGTAAATGTAGCTAAATAAAAGATGCTAACGCTAAGAGCTTTACTGAGAAGTAACGTCAGCCGTACAATACTGTAGCATCTGGAATAGTTACTGTCAGACGTAACTATGCCAAATAACAACATCCACAAACTTATCTGACAGCCCTCCTGTACGTAACTTAAGCAGTAACTTAAGGTTTGACTTCATCAAAAAATACAGCATAAATTAATATTTCCTGACACTAAATGTGAACCACAACACCAGGTTTTTGTGTCTGGATTCCAGTTGTTTCTTCATCATGACTCGATTCATTAACTTCTCTTTTCTTTGAGTCAGAGGAATCTGTTAAAATATAAAATATATCTCTGACTGCTTTTCAAATCTGTTGGTTCAGTTAATCACACAGTGGCACTTCCCCATTTTTTTACTTAACTTTTTACAATTTAAATGCTATTAAAGAATATGATTCAAACTAATGCTGCTAATCTAATTTATAACAAGCAGATGCATTATAGTCTTACAAAGTTTTACATGTACAGTGGTCACACACATCAGTTGCATCCGACTTCAAAGACAGTTGGGTCGCACACAGAGCCTGACTATGATGAACCTGAAAAAAAAACAGGACTGGTTATGCATTATCTAGATAAAACGGCTATAATGCTAACATTATAAAATGTCTTACTTTTGCCACTATGATAAGGTGAGCAGATTTCTGAAATGAAATCTGTGGACAGCTCAAGATGAAATGAAGTAATGGAGACAATTATGGTTTCATTTATTTTGACATATATATTCATATTTAAACGTATTTTAACTGCTATGACTATAACCGAATACAGTAATAGCTGTAGTCTGCATGCAACTTTTTTTTTTTCTTCTCATTCATAAAACACTAATATGGGGACATATTTGGGAGCCTTTAGCCAAGGGACAGGTCATCCAAAAGGTCTGGTCACTTTACATTATGAGGTATGCTTTTAGACCAGCACCTGTATGGGGAGACCCAGTTTGTGACATAGTGGGACAGATCGTGAGGACTGAACTCGGGCAGACCGGACCATTAGTCAGGTCCGTGAAGGGGTGGTAGCTTAGCTACCGACCCATACCTTCTTCCAACACATGGTAGCTAGCCCTGTAATATTTGGAGAAGACATGAGTCAGTAGCTAACCCCGCTACCTCTCCCTATCTTCTCCTACAAGGTGACTCACTTTCACACGACATTATTCTGAACATTTTCATCTTGACACATTTTACAATGACAACTATAAACCTCCCATGAAGGCATCACATGATCACATCACAGCCAAGTCCAGGTTTACAATAAAAAGATCCCCAACACCTTCAAAATGTGAGTGCGTCCCCTAGAGTTCCACTAATCATTATTGTGGCTTCTTTGTCCAGCAGAGTCTTCACTGACCACGAGGCCACGGCGCCTTCTTGTATAATTTTACAACCTCCACACAACTGTTACAAACCAATTTTGTCCGGTGGGTTTTATGAATTCTGGCTCTGAGGATGATGACAAAAAATGAAGTCATAAAGAGACGTCTTCAGCAACAACAAGGACCAGAGGCTCTGCAACTGATTATCACCAGCGTCCTCATGTCATCCAAGACAATATGAGACTGAATGAATCATCAGAAGTGATTGAAAAAGCCCCAAATCCAAGTTTTTACAAGATTACATGGACTGGAAAACTTTGCACCACACATCGTATAAATAACCAATACTATGTGGACATCCCATGGCCTTTTTTTAAACGCCATGAGCTTGATGAATGAATAAGGACAACATTTAACTGTTTGTTCCTGGAACTTTTCCAGATTGAGTGCGGTTTATTCCTCTATGGGGAATAAACACTAGTGATGTACTGAAATATCGATACTTCCGATACCAGGTCTTTATGATCTAAAAATCTCGAATCAAAATATCGATACTTGTGATACTTTAGTCATTGGAGGTAATGTAGGAACACAGTGGAAAATAACTAAACTATTGAGTTGTAGCAACGCAACATACCTTGTAACACACCTCAGGTTAAACCACAACACAGAACACGAGACATTTATGAGGAGGAGGACAGAAGAGGAGAGAACAGTCATTAAGATAGATTTCATTTTATAGTGATAATACAAATTAAATTAGACAATTATTTATGTTAATGATCTTTGAAGCAGCATTTTCACATTTTGTGTGTGATTGTGTCGTTGTTTGGTTTTCCTGTTGTTGTATTAGCTCGGCTATATAGTAAATGAGGCCACTACCTCAACATACGTCAGACTTTAAAATAAATAAATTACTCTGATGCCTTGTTTTCTTTATGGATCTATGATTTGAAATACATTAGTTTTTAGGGTAAACAGCGTAACCAACACACAGAGTCCATGTCGTTGTGAGCCATTTATACTTGTGTGCTCATCAGTCTGGCTCGTTCTGTACAAACTCTAGTCGGCGCTGTGTCTTTTTTGCCAGTTGGTTTAATTTCTGTTTCTACTTCATTGCTTCACTTTCAACAGTGGCGACGGAAACAGTCAACATTCACAGACGAGTCCTACAAATGTTTGTATGTCTGAACAGTTAACCTTTCCTCCACGTGTTATATCTTTATTGATCCAAAAACAATCCATTTGAAAATTGTGAAAATGGAGAAACGGCCGGAATTTTGCAGTCTACGTTGCCGTGGCGACATAAGAAGCTAAAACCAGCTAATGTCAATCCTCCGTAAAAAGACAGTATTTCAGCGTTATAAAAGTCTACCCTGGTTAACAATAATAAAAAAGTTATTTCAAACCCAAGATTGTCAGATGTGGAGCAATTTGAGCTTGTGTCCAAAAAAATATTAAATTATAGTTTACTGGCATTTTTTTCTTTAAACTGCAATGAAATCCTGTGTTGCATAGGAAAGGCACTTTATTTGTGAAGAAGCATACAGTGGTGATAAATTCCCCTCTTCTCTCTGCCTTCGCTGTTTGAACAATTGCTCCCTCCATAAAAGTTGGGCCAACCAATTGCCTCTCATAGATTTGTCTCCTCCAGCTCTCGCCTCTGTGCTCGTTTCACAGCCACAGCTGTGCAAAAGCAAATTTATTATCAGCCTTAGTATTTCTGACAGGCTATCCGGCAGAAGCTCGGGGTCCTTGAAGTGCAGAAAGGCCTTCCCATCGCTGCGCTCCCCTGCCTCCCAGCAGGTCTGCAGAGTGAATTTACTGCCACTGTCAAAACTTCTGTCAGTTCTCAAAGGGAGAGAGAGGAGACAGAGAGCAATATGGGACTTTTTTTTTTCCCCCTTCCACAGATGCCCGGACATGCAGTCTCTCAAACCCAGAGGGCCTTTGAAATCAGCTTGCTCGTTAATAGTTGTCTCATGGAAGCTCGGAGAGAGGAACGCTTGACAGAGTCTGAATGGAGACACCAAAGCTCAGTTTTGTCAAGTACTAAAATTCTCATTTTCACCTTCTTACAGTTTCCTGCTGCAACTCTCTGCCAATGTTTTCCTCCCTTTTATTTATTTATTTTTTGTTGCAAGTAAAGTCATGAGCGAGTTACCGAGCGGATCTTCAGCCGCTGATGAGAAACACAGTCTGTTCCACTGGAAATTAAATGACTTATGGTGTAGTGTAAAGAAATAAAAAGATGTATTATCCTTCAAGATAGAAAAAAAAAAAAAGTGTTAGTTATTGTGTTTTCGTTCTGGTATGTGTCGGGTTTCGTCTGGCTACTGTAAATTGAATTCCAGCACGGAGTGACACATCTATTTTGTGCATCATCGGGAACGAAGCACGATTAACGCTTTTATTTTATTTATTTAATTTTTTTACTCCTTCCTGTGGATTTTAGAAAACAAACAGTGTTAAATCCTTTAGGAAAAAAAAAAAATGAGAAGTGCGAATTATATTTGTCAGTCATTTCATAAACAAAGCCAGTAATTGAATTAAAATAACATCAAAGCTTGAACCAAGCAAGAATGTTTTGCAAGGAAACATATTTCCCGTCATAGAGAATATCCTTTCTATTAGTGCTGGGTTGTTCACCGGTTCATACCGAATATTACCGGTATTTTTTTCCTTAAGATATGAATTTTTTATTAATTACACAGCGTTCGGACACTCGGGGGTGAAAAAACAAAACACCCCTACACTTTAAAAGCAACTCAAAATGTTAAGGCATTCATCCCCGAGCTCGCCCTCGTCCAGCCGCATACCTTCACGTCCCGTCTCAAAGGCATCCAAACATAAAGGCGGAGACAGCGAGACGGGGCAGCGCTAACAAAGGGTCCCCGAGCAGCCTCCCCTTTCACAAAGGCCCATATAAAACCACCAGGTTCCCAGTACATGGAAAAAAAAAACATAAAAAAAACCCACCTCCTCACCTCAGCCCTTATTTATGTCCTTTTATTTACATGATCGTTCCAGTGTGACGGTAAAATTTTTGCTCACATGCATTTTAAGGATAAAAAAAGGACATGTTGCAACCAAATATTCTATGTGTATTAATAATTTCTTTAAATGAGGAAAGTTGTTGCTGCCGTTCTCTCCACGTCTTTAGTTTCGGCTGCTACCGTGCTACAGCTTAAAGTGTGGTCACCAGGAAGTGGCACAGCCCGAGTTGCAGGTTGATTTCCTGGGAGTGCATGTGAAATATGTTTTCCTTAAGATTATTTCATTTGTTAGTTGTGTAACCCTGCTTTCTTGGCTCGGTCTTCTCCAGACTCTCTGGGTTGTGGCTTGTGAATCTCAACTTTATTCCTCTGATGCACGGGACATAAGACTGTCACACTCTTAATTGTCCCACAGTAAACAAAGGAACTAAAATACAATATTACACGGCTTAATACACAACATATTTTTCTGTATAATAAAACTATATCTTTAACTTATGAACTCCTGTTTCACTTGCAAGCCATTCATCTTTCACTTTCCTTCATGACAATGCATGAATAAATAAGAAAATGAAACACTAATGGACATGAGCTGCAGATCAGTTGTAAGCTGGTGCAAAATATCAGTGAGAAACATCTGCTTTAACCTCCTGAGATCCAGTGTCCTCATATGGGGACATTAAGTTTTAAGTTTGTTGGAGCTTATTCTGCCTCATTTAGACCTGTTGTCCTCATAAGGAGACACTTTTGTCTGCCATGTACTGGTAGTGAAGGGTCAATACACTGGTTTATTTATGCTTATTAACTTTTCTAGTTTGATATTACATGAAAATTTAACAAATTCGCAAGTACTCATTTGAGGACGTTGGGATTTCATGGCTTCCAATTCTGCTTTTGCATTAAAATAAGCAGTTTGGTTACACTTAAGTGACTTTAATTGTAATATATACTGAAATAATACCACTTTTTTTTTTTTCAAACACTACTTCCAGTTTAAAGAAGATGCTTATTTTTTTAGGTCCTTCTAATCCCAAATACCGAAAGATCTTAAAGAAATGCTTGTGTCTCAGGAGATTAAGATACCAAAATATTTTGTCCTGTCGTAGACCTCCTCCTAAACTGTTCTGCGTATGTGTCCTTTGTTTCCCCTAACACTTTTGCGATTTAAAAGGTTTAAAATGTATTTCTTGGGGGCGTGGGTCGGGGGGGGAGGCGACGCTCTGAGGCGACCCTGAGAACTCGGCTACCACAACAACCCGAGCTCATTCACAGTCAATAACACTCCAGAAAGCCCACTCACAGTGTCAAGGCCGGCAATAAAAGTCTTGATATTAAAAGCTCAGGACAAAGAGCGCTTTGCTGGGCTGCAATTTATGGTTGTTTTTTTAAAGTGAGCTCTCAGACGCTGTTGTTTCTAGTGAAGGGGTGAGTGCTTTCATAACTTGGCAATACAAAAAAAAAAAAAAATTTGGTTAGTTTTCATGAGTTTCTCAGTATGGTAAAATTTTGCTAGTTCTGTTTTTCCTGCTGATTTTCACAAAGTTAACATTAAATATGTTTAAATTTTTGCCAGTCATAGTTATAAACTATATATATATTTTTTTAATCCAACGTAGATCAGAAGCAGAGTTGTCAGGTGTATGATAATTATCATTTTTATACGATAGTTTTGGGAAAATATACGATACTTTGACATTTCCCCGACAATGATTAAAGCAGTTTTTTCATTCAAACTTTTATTCCTTAGGTCAGTGGTTCCTGGGGTCCAGGTATCACAAGAGATGCGTCAAAACTTGTCTGATCTGAGCTCATCATCAGTTTTAAACAGTTTTTAACCAGTATTGTGTGTGTCCGCCTACATGTTTAATATACAGGGCTTAAAGTATTCCAGCACCGTGCCAGATCTCAGGCACGTGGTGTTTGATTTCAGTTAAAACATTTAGAAAAACTTGTTGATGCAAGATATTGTCTGAATGAAAGTTAAGCTGCTTTCCGTCTCCAAACTGACGCCAGCAGCCAATCAGACGTAGGGTGGAGGTGGAAAACTACATTCAAGACAACTTTGGAAAAATTACCTCTCAGAAATTACTGCTTCCAAAATAAAAAAATAGCTGCTGCACATATTTAAAGTTCAGCAAACAGTGACAATACACCAAACTTATTTTTATTTTCTCCTCCGAGTTAACCTGTAACGTGAAAGTTGTCAAGTTATTTTCAAGATAGAATGTAGAATTTCCGAGTTTTAGGGAAGTCACTGAAGTCAGAAAGATGCAGAGTAAATTTATGAAGCTATGAGAACGTGTCCAAACTAAAAACAAAGATAACATAATAGTAAAAAGTAATAATAATAACTAATATTAAATGTTAGGATGTAAATGTTGCAGTTTAGAGTTAGCATTTTAACCATTTAATCCAGTTTCAGTTTATACAAAAACAACGGTAAATCATATTCTACTTGAATAATTCCTCCAATTAATAAGCTTGAACTCACCCCCCCTTCTCTACATGTTTCATGTATACTATGGCCTCAGGTAACTGTGGTACCATGCACATATAAAAGCTTTGATTTTAAATGTACCGTCCTATGGTTAGGGTGATGGTTGGTTTGGCACACACCGTAGTTTGGTGCAAAATACGATAATTCTAATGTGACAGTGTGATATTTCTTCATTTCTTAACTTGCAACACTGACTTTCACCTTTCCAAACCAAAGACTTCAAGGCGAACTTCTGGTCAGAGTCCTGTATCCTGCACACAAGTATGTGTAAAACAGAAATATGAGATTGAAGCGTGGCATTTCCTCTTGTCTCCCCTGTCTTCAAAACACATGAAACAGCAACTTTACCAAAGCTTTCCAGTGTCGTCTCACTCGCTGTTTTTGGCCCATACTTCTCTGCGCTAATCTCATCAACAGATGTTAAACTTCAGCTACGTATAGAGGAGGAAATGTGAGAGGAGTACTATCATATAATAATCTGTCAAAACCCTGAAACAGGAGGTGAGAATACTGCAGCCAGCACTGAGGTCCTAAATCATATTTCATGCCTCCTACTGTGCTAAGGCTGCACTTTTCCATCCAGCACGAAGAAATATTGTAAAACTTCTCTTCCAAAAATGTTGCTCTTGTTTTTAGCGGGCCTAACGAGGAATGATGAAGCTGTGGGATTCATACTGTCTGCAGTATCAAGTTTTTTTGGCAACTTTTTCCCAGACCCCAGAAGAAATGATCTCGTAAGGGTAATGTTAGAAACAAACTGCGCACCAGATTGAGACAAGAGGGGAAGACTGAATGATGGTGAAGCTTCTTTTGTGTCCTGGATTAAAACAGGAAAAAAAAGTAGAAGCTTTAACCGTATTAAAAACAATGTACAAGACTTAATATGAAGCATAATCATCACAGAGTGGTTGTCATGGCAACTGTCAGTCATCATGATGTCACATCCTGTTCCTATGGCCAAATAACTAATAACATTAGTTAGTTATAACATACATCAGCATTAAATAAACTACCTAAAATGACAGAAACCACTCTTGTAAAAATTTATTTCACGTGTATTTTTGTGTTTTCATTTGGCTCAAGTCCCGTCCACTAACATGGAGGAGGTGGAGCTTATGCTTTATACTGCGACCAGCCACCAGGGGGAGCTGTATTAGCTTTAGCTTCAGTTTTGAGGAGCTGTTATATCCTGTCATCCATCTTTAATGATCAGGTGTTTCAGTTACTGATTAGATCTGAGCTCAGGTTGATCTTACTCCAGGTCTAATCGAAGTAAGAAAGGATCAAAACTTTCCAAAAGTCCACATCTGTGTTCTTCAGTGTATAAATGTCACAAGTGAGATCGCTGCAGATAACTTCTGATCTGATCCAATGTTTCTGTAACTTTCTCACTGAAGTTTTCACTTAAATTTCTCTCACATCGATCACATTGTGCATAGTTTAGCTTCATCTGATAAACATGTCGCTGTACTTTTAGAATAATTTAAAGGCCTAATACCTGATTGAACTGATTCATCCACATTTCCACTGTCGGATCAGAACTATTCACATCCTTACTTGTGAGAGTGTTGATTTAAACTAAAGAGTAGTTTGTGTCTCACTCAACGACTCATTTAACCAGTTGATTTCTTGGTTAAGTCACAGAAATATTAACTTTAACCTGCGTATGTTGGTTTCAGTAAACTCAGGTGTGTCGTGTATTAACCCGTCTGCTGATACTGCTCAAATTTTTGAGCCATTAAACTCAGACAGTCTGTTAATTAGCGGGAGAGTCGGTTCTTGAAATTAAAACAAAACAAGCAATTATTGAGGAGATGTCAATCAAGCTCGGTCTCCACACGACCAAGCAGCATAAGTGGAAACACCTGTGTGGGTGGTCCACGGCTCAAAACGGGTTTTAAGGATGGTGAAATTTAAGAGTTTATGGTGGAAAAATGTCAGTCACTTGACATTGTTGAGCAGTTGGAAGCGATCAGAATCAGATCTGTTTCTCTTAAACAACAACAACAACAAAAAATCTGTGTTGTAAGGTACGGAAGAGGATTAAGGCCACAGAAAAAAAAATGTAGTGAGAGCAAATTATTTTTTACTTCTGACTTTAAAAAAAAAAAATTAAAAAAATTTTGAAAAAAAATCTGAATTTTGAAAAGTCTGAATTCTGATTTTTTTTTTTTCTAATTCCGACTTAATAAGAAACAGTTTTCAAATCCAAAAAGTCCCACACAAGGTAGAAGATCTGTGTTACTACCAACTGCAGGTTTTATCCCGTTTTGATGCAATTTGTCGGTGTGACCGTTTCAAAGGTTCCTCAGCTTAAACAAGTCACATTCATGCACCTCAACGGCGCAGATAATGGAAACTCTGTGCAAGCCCCCGCGCACAAAAGTGCCTCAGACGGCCGAGCCGAGGGCAAACAAACAAACAAACAAGCGAACACGCCGCTCGCTGTGGAGGAACCCGCACAGCTCAGGCTACACCTTTTACTTACAGCCTGTCAAAGCTGTCGGTCTCCTCCCCTTGACCCAGGTCCACCCCCTCCCTCCCACCCCCACCCCCCCAGCCCCGGCCTTGCTGCTGGAACAAAGCCCCCGCTGTGTGTGCGCCTGCTCTGGGGAGTCAGCCTGGGAGAACGCTGGGCCGCTTCCACCGCGGCTACGATTGAGGCCATTCGGGCAAAGCTGAGGTTAGGAGGGAAGGCGGAGTGTGTGTGTGTGTGTGTGTGTGTGTGTGGGTGTGTGTGTGTGTGGGACGGGGGGGGGGGGGGGGGGGGATGACGGATGGGTTG
Organism: Mugil cephalus; assembly: GCF_022458985.1. Taxonomy (NCBI): domain Eukaryota; kingdom Metazoa; phylum Chordata; class Actinopteri; order Mugiliformes; family Mugilidae; genus Mugil; species Mugil cephalus. The sequence goes on from NC_061776.1 coordinate 5,867,319, forward strand.
TGTGTGGGAACCATGCCCTGGCCCGCCTGTCCACTTGTGAAAAGGGCCAGTGCGCTGCCAATTTGCAATGCAGATCTCCCGCCCCTCCTCGCAGGCTCACTTTGGGAAAAGGCGCATCAATGGCTGGCACAAAGCAGGCCTCCGCTGATGGCAAATGTCATTCCCATTTTGATTCTTGACCCCCACCACCACCACCACCACCACCACCACCCCCGCCCTGCCCGCCCGCCCTTTTTCTAAACTCAGCCTACTGCTCCAAAAAAAAGAAAAAACACCTCCCCCCTTATTGTGTGCTTCACTCGCTACCAGCGCTCTTCTTCTGAACGGCCACATTAGACTCTTAAAAAAAAAAAAAAAAAGGAAAACAAAGTTCAGAGCTCCCTTTCACATCGGGGGCAGTAATTGTCATTCACACTGAGACGGTGTGAAATACGTCAGGATAAGAATGAGAGAAAAGGAGCATTGGAAATTCCCCCCTCTGTTCGATGAGAAGCGAGCGTTGTTAACTATCGCGCTCATTATCGTTACACTCTAATTTGTCACTAAGCCATTTAACTCCGGCAGCTAAATAAATAGATAAATAACAAAGCCGGGGCCTTGGCACGGCCGCGGCTGGTGGCACAGGAGGAGGGGGGGAAAGGGGAAAAAGAGAAAAGGCCTTTCACATAACTCGTCCGCTGAAAAAAACGCGAGTCGGGACGAAACCGGGAATGTTCCTCCCTCCGTGGAATTCCAAATCCTTTCAGGTTCTCAGGGAGGCAAAGAGGCCGATGCAAATGCAGATGAATAAGTTGGTAAGTTCGGTCTCTGGCAGTGGACGCTTCCAGGAGCTGGAGATTTATTTCGAGCAGGAAGGAAACGCACACATTTTCAGGACATTTATGAATAAAAGAGTGATTTAAATTTGGCTGCGTGCTCCAGTTCAGACCCTTAACAGTCATCAGTTTCAACAGATTTGTCTTTTACGCACAACCTGCCTTCATATATGTTGAGTATGTGAAGGTTACGCTGTATGAATAGTTGCAATTTGTAATTCCAGGCTGATCCGTATTATTGCACCTTGTTTACCTTCCTATGTATTATATATTCATTATTATTCATATTTTTTATTTTATTGTGGTTTTATTTTAATAATTCTCACATATTATTCTTTTTACTAGTGTTTTTAAGTGTTTAGTTATCCACAAGGGAGACTGCTTGGTCAGTTCAGTCGCACATAGAAAAAAAAAAAAGTTCTGATCTGTATTGACTTGTAACTTGGTGCATTTCACAAATCAAATTAAAAGACCTAGAAATCTTGCAAATATATGACGTAAGCTCTAAACTGTAGGAAATATAACTAAAATACATCAATATCTGTGATTCATGGTTTCAATAAAAATGCAGAAAATGTACTTAGAATATAGAGCTGCTGTTATTAATAAATGGATGACTGCAACCATCATGTCTCCAGAGTCAAAGGTCGAAGAGGTTTTCTGTTGTCACGTCGACCGTATGTACAGTAGAAGGTGCAGTTCAGAATGAGATGAGAGGAGGTTCCTCCAGGACCATGGAGCTGCATGAACACATAGGACTTATTCATAGGTATATATACACATAGATGCTGCCTCCCCCGCCTCTGTCCATTGGTACGATGCGTCAACGTGGCCGCCATCTTGGGCAGGGGAAGACGTGTCCACTGGCTGTACCTCTGTCCGGAGGCAGAGGTCCCTCCTGATTGTAGTCAAGTACTGTATAATTATGGGTAAATGTACTTATGTTCCACACAGTTTTTCTCTCAATATGAAGGTTTATCTTATTTTAAGGTTAGGAATCGGATAGAGTAGGCCTGAATATAAGGAGGGACTGGATTATTTCTGGACTTTGAACATATAAGACAAATCTTGCAGCAACAACCGTGCCCCTATGGCATGACGGGTCAATGATGACAGGGAGGGACAGGGCAGCAGGCCTTCCAAAAAGCAAAGGGTCCACGTCCCAAAGAAGTATTTGGAAAAATATAAAGATCAATGGCCATTGCTGCAACCATAAAAAAACACATCATGCATTCTGCACAGTGTGCAATTATGACGTGGACATAAGCCACCAGGGAGCTGCAGGTGATAAATGAATTAGGCCTGTGTGCTTTAAGCCAATTTAATTATCACATTCTTGAAAATAAAAAATATGTGTTGCATTACACAAAATAAATTATCACAGTTTTAATTAAATAATTCAATAACTTAACTTGTGGCTATGAGCTCTTATAAGCACAGTGTTCATGTCGCCCAAACAGTGCACGTTATATTTTGATATCAGGTCAAATTGTCAGTTGCCTAAACTATTCAGAATAAGAACCATGAACAAGTTTGAGTGTTTTTTTGCCTTCCACATGGCGTCGACAGTCTATAAGACACACACACGCAAAGTTTGTGGCCAGTGTAGATGCTTTTCCAAAAGTTCAAACTTTTTTCATCAAGCCAGTGATCTGAGACCTAATCGCCGCACGACACAAGTGGCAGGTCTGCAATAGAAACAATGCAAACAGTACAAAACGGTGCAAAAACGTGAGACAGACAGTTGACAGACAATGCACCTGTAAAAAGACATTACACAAAACCAGAGAGCAGTGCAGACTAATGTCTTACCTTACAGGTCATACAAGCAGGGATGACTTCAGAACGTGCAACAGCTGGAATATTCCAGAGCTGGTAGCCTCGTATTTCTGCAGTGAGTCATGCTGCTACATCTCGTCATGGTCCAGCATTGACCAAATATTAAATCTCACACCGTGCACACCTAGAAATGATGAAGCAGAAAGCCACCACTGCTGTGGCTTCCACACGGAGACAGTCTTTGCATTTCTGTGCTGTGTATTTCGTATCCAAACAGGCCCTAAACTCACACAGTTTATTTACTTTGTTATATTAAGTTCTGCGTCAACACTTTCTGTCATTGTTTCTCCAGAGCAGTTTAATTTGAACGTCTCAGATTTCCCAAGGACCCATTACGGAGCCAGGCTGACGCTGGGTTTTTGTTTTCGTTTCAAAGATGGGATGAATTCCTCCCTGAGCCCCCTCCACCCCCTCCGAGGATGAGGTCAACGTATAATATAATCAATGAGAAACCAGATTCCAGCACGAGACGCGCGGCGTAATCGGGAATTTGCTTGTTGGTGCGTTCCCCTGAGACGGCCGTGTGTATACGTTGCTCCTCCGGAGAGCTCGGATCTCACGGTCTGGAGCAGATCAGGATTCAGCTGACGCCGGCGCATCAGCTGCTCTGTAACTTAGAGAAGGCTGCAGACTCCCCGCTGTACTAAAAAGGGACCTGACAGGAGGTTAAAAGTGATGGACAACTTTTGATGTTTGATGGGCTGCATGATTGATTACAGTAATTTATCGCCTCAACTAGGTCAGGTTGAGTTTCTACCATTACACAGGTGGAATAGAAACAGAGACTGTTTGGACCTTTTTTTTTTTATGTCAACTAAATATTCCTTTTTTTTTTTTTTTTTTTAGAGCATTATTCTAACTTTAAACTTACTTTTAATGAGCTGAGGACGGTTTGTTACCGAGCCGGCGGTACCCTTAATGTGCCTCATAGCTCCGAAAGACCTTTATCAGGATTCAGGAGCAGGAATAAGGCGTCTCTGAACTCTGCGAGAAGGCAGAGGGATCTATTTTCACCTCTTAGAAGTGCCATCATTTGGAAGGTGGAAGTACACGCTCTAAATCGCATCCCGGTGCGCCGTGTCGCGGCTCGAATGTCACCGCCGCCAACAGCCCAGCATGGCTCTTCAAAACTCCCCTCGCCGCCTCCTGTTACAGGCGCCGCTCGGCACCATTTGGCTCCTGCATCATCACATTCTTTTCAAGTGTTTGTATTTGGCTCGGTTTGTCTATGTTACACTTTTGGGTGCTTTGAAGCACTTAGGGAATAGATGAATATGTTTTTCTCGTCATCATTTGGCATCTTTGGCAAGAGTGAAAATATGGTTAAGTATGCAGGATGTCAATAATTTAGTAGACCCCTCGCTAAGAGCTTTAGCTTCCAGCTATCATCCAGATCTGTCTTATATTTTGATGTGAACCCTTTTGTAATTGCCCTTGCATCCCAGCTCCCTATATTCTTCTTCCCTGTGAAGTTTTGCCAGCTCAGCCCTGACAGAAAAAATAAAATGATGCTCTTATCTAACGGACTTACATAGATGCTTTAACCACTCGCTAAAGATAGATAATGGCCGCGGCTAATTTGTCAGTTGTGGCCGCGTCAGATACTCTCAACAGCAGATAATAAAAATCTTTAAGTCACTACTCTAACATCAGCATTTCTTAGCACTGCTAAGAAATCTAAACGACATACTCCTGTCTATACCAACTCATCCCTTCATCACTTCAGGTCATCACCCGTCACCATGGAAGGGAGCAACCTCAAGTCACAGAAAAGGCCACGCCCCCTCATGGGTGACAACAAAGGAGAGGTTGCTGCGTGGTGTATCGTTCTTCAAAACATTTTAAAGATAAAAACTGAGATGTTCTCTGCTCCCCTCAGGATATACAGGGATAAAACCCGTAGACATTTATGGCTTTAGGCCGTAAAGGAGCTGGACCCTGATAGTCAATATGTGCACGTTTGCGGCAAACACTGACGTCAGACGTCAGAATTGTTAGTTGTGATGTTAAAAAATCCAAATTCATGGTATAAGTGGAGTGTTAGAAGTGAATGTTGCACAATGTAGCACAGAGTAACGTTACTGTAAAGCATTTTTTTTTTTTTTTTAAAAAAAGGGTCAACATTGGCTAAGCTTCATGCTTTATTCATGTTGTGATTAATTAACATTATGGAATGATTATGAATTGATGACAGATGTCATATATTACCTGGAGTTTCAATGAGTTAATAATAGTTTAAATGTCCACTGACTGGTCGTTCACCCATTTCTCAGTTGGTAGGTTTTGTTTATATTTTTCCATTTAACGTCGCCGATAATCGCTCGGCAACATCATTATTTATATGTCTGCATGGCTGTTTGCATCGGTGGGCAGATACTGTTTTTTGACTTTTTGGTTAGCTGATTTAAACCTTTAAACCTGTAAATATTTTTTGTACCTGAACGTATAAACTTTTATATAGTTTCTTCCCTTATTCTATTTGTCCCTGTCGCTGTAAATAAAGTCCTATTTTTACTTCCCTTGTAGTATACCCTACACCCTCCCCTTGACCTTGCTCCACCATCCCCATCCCCAGGCCCTCCAGCCAGGCCTGGACATTCATGACACGCATGTAATCTGGAACTTGCGTAAAGGGATCATGTGAGTGTTTCATTACGAGGTGGAACGAATTTCAATTGCGGCAAAACAGGGAGACGAGGAAGGTGGGGTGGGAGACTTTTTTTTTTCTTTTTTTTTTCTTTTGAGAAGTTAATCTTTGTTCCTATGCACGGTAACAGAACAGGGATGGACTTAGTCTCAAGATGCTTTGGGGGTAAGTGGCCTGAGCCTTTATGTGAAGCCATGGCAGAGACGAGAGGGGGAAGGGGGGGGGGCTGCGTGTAACATAATGGACCTCTGTGACCTCTGTAATAGGCGCATCACTCCAGAGTCAGTAGGACACCAATAAAAACATCAGTCACACACAGGAGGTCAGGACCGCGAGGAGGAACCGCAACAGGGCGGCTCAGTTTTACCAGAACAGAAATGTCTGAGGGGTGGTGGTAAACGGACACTGATATCTTTGTAGAGGATGGTGTGATCTGGAGGGTTCAAAATAAATTATTAGTTACGCCACTCCGGCTGATGAACATGTGCATTTGTCTGACAAGTTCTGAAGGAGCCAATTTACCATGTGCTGTTAATGCAATGCTGACCGTCAGTATGGAATCATACATTATTATTGTGTTTGTCACAGTAGTTGTAGTTTTATCTCTGCAGGATCTGCCATCTGTATGTTATGCGAACGAAGTTTGCCAGTGCGCTAATCCACAGTGCTACCAGGAGAACGGTGGAGGCTGTGTCGTGTTGTAAACTACACGTCTTTTTTAAACCCCTCTAACTGCTCCCTGGGTGCCCTGCACGGCTGCTCACTGCTGCCTGCATGTACAGACGTTTGGCTTAAACACAGAGAGAGCGCGCGTACTGTGCATATACCTGCAAATAAACCCGATTTATTTTTGCAAGAATGTGCACAAGGAAAATTAACAGCAGGCTGTAATTGTAAAAAGAAAATGAAAAAAAAAAAGAAAAAAAAGGTCATCACTCTGCAATTTGTACTCAAGTTTAGCGCTCGACTCCAAACAAGCGCTAAGTGCTGGTCTGTGCAGCACGTTTGGCTCAGAGGCCGCAGCAAATTGCTGGTCACGTAACATTCAAGGGCGCAGGTCACAGTCGGCACAGAATGCCAGCAATGGAAGTAACTTATAAATATATACACACCAATCTGGGATAACATTAAGATGATAAGATAGAATAGATAGAATAGTGAATAGAAATATTTCTTTTTTTAAAAAAAGTTTGAAGCAGGATTTTCACATATTTTATATGATTGTGTTAAATTTTTCTGTTGTTGTATTTGCTCGGCTTCTTTTAGGTTTACCAGACACATTAGGATGTGTTTACACAAAGTATCTGTATCGGATCGGTATCGCCGATACCAGCCTGAATTTCACCCAGTATTGGATCGGAAAGGAAATCAGCGTCATCGAACATCATTAGCCGCTATGGATCATCCCACAGATACGTGATCAGTTTGAGATCTGTTGAATTTGGAGTTCAGGTCAACACCTTGTGCTGTTCTTCATGTTTTTTTTAGTTGATCCTAAAGCATTTTGTGTGTGTTCCTGTGTCAGGATGCAGGCTGGTTGTCTGGTCTGGTCTGGTCTAGGTGGGGGCTACATGTCCCTTTAACATCCACATGAATTAATGCCGGGAATTGTCACAAGACAGTTTAAATGTTACTCACTTCTCCTGTCGGTGGTCATAATGTTGTGGCTGATCGGCGTACGCTGTATATAAAATAAAAATTTTCTGGTGACTAATACCACGTACAGCATCAGTAACTCAAAGGTGAGGACCGATTGTTGTCTAATCTCCTGGTTAAGGCTCCGGAGAGTTCACATTCGCAGCCGAAGAATAAAATGTCAACACCGTCTAGAAGGACATGAACCTATGACACCAGCGTTAAACCCACACAACTACAGATCCGTTCTCCATGTCAGCCTCGCCGGGTGCACAAAGAAGCTCAGCCGCTAAATTTACTGTTACTCGCCGATTCACAAATAGCTGCTCGCGAACATAATTCTTGAGAGACAAGGTTGAAGCGGGGGCACTGTTCTCCCTGCATACATGACTGGCGTGAAAGGCTTGTCACAGTGTTGGCTGTGTGCGTTCACAGGAAACAAGGAGTACCCCAGGGCTACTTTCTCGGCCTGGCTCAGATTCTTTCGTGGGGTAGGGTGGTGGTGGTGGAGGGGGAGGATTGGGAGGTCTCTCTCCAAGTCTGGAAAACCAATTCCCAGAGAACCTGCAAGCAGCCAAAAGCAATACAGCCACAGGAATACCATGGCCACCTTCCAGCGCTAACGTTTCAAATGAGCGATGTGTTAAAAAGCATAGAAAAGGTGGCGGGGACTCATTAATTTATGATGGCGTAGCTTCCAAAGGGAGTGATATCTTTTAAAAGTGCACAGCATGTTAGAGTTACAAAACCTGGCTAAATGTGATATGCAACGTTAATTAAAACGCTTTCTGACACGACGTATGGCGGAATTCAAGCAACACAACATCAGGTCTGATACGTGTGCAGAGTCACAGAAGGAGTTAAATTGTGTTGATTCTGCAGAATTGGTTTGGTATGTGCACAGTTTTGCTAAACAGATGTACTCAGTGAACTGTAAGTGGCACCAAACAATGTCCAGGCTCGATGCACGAGGAGCAAAACCGGAGCACGAGGAGCAAAAAGGGAAAAAAGGCTCGTTCAGAAGGGTATTTACATTTGACGGTTTGTTTCCTATAGATTACACCTACAGATATACAAAAGTTTTAGCCCAGCATCAGTATCCTCTGGTGTAGTTGGTCAGAGCTTCATCCTACAGCAAGAAAATGACCCAAAACTTTAGTCCAAGCTGCACCAGAACTACCCCAGGATAAAAACAACATGGAGTGGACCATGACCCAGTCTCTAGACTTTAACCCCATGGAGCTGGTTTGTGATGAACTGGACAGAACAGTGAAAGAAAAGCTCCAAAGCTACAAACAAGTGACACACATTTCTGGGAACTTGTGCAACAAAGTTGGGAAGAAAAATGCTTGGTTTACATTTTAGAAAGAAAGAATGTCACAAGTGTGTTCACATGTTAAGTTCCACAAAGATGGCGACTCTGATGAGTCTGAAGTTTAGAAAATAATTTGGGTTATATACTGATTCCATCATTAACTTCAGTTGTTTATTTGGTCTATGATTTCATTTCAGAGTAAAACGAGACATTAAACTGCTACATTTCAATAAAAAATAAAGAAATATTGGAGTGTTCTAAAAGTGTTGACTGGTAGTAGACACATATATGTATATATATTTATAAACTCACTCCATTAGTGTTGTGCTCTCCCTGACTTTGTCGCCTACAGTCTCCTTCAGTTAGTTTGTTCTGAGTTCCAGCGACTGACAGGAAACCTCATTTGGGAGCTGAAAACAAACAACCATCAAGTCACAAGTGGGATAAAGTTTCAAAAGGACTTGAGCAGTTCAGCGTTTTCTGCCCTGCATACGTACGATAAATAACCTGTGTCAGGGAGTAATAATGAAAAATTAGTACACATTGTACAAATTACACAGTCTGAATACAGGCACATTCCTGCTTCCAGCTTGAAACTAAAGATTTTGAAATGGATTCATATGAGGAAATAACTCAATTTCGGAACCAGCATCAAGTGGCCATTCACAGAACTGCAGGTTTTGTTCATTCCCAGCTATTTTTTCGCTTGATCTGCTCCACAGTCGTTGTGATGTTCGACACCACTGGTTTCCTCTCCGATCCGATACTGAGTAAGATTCAGGCTGGTATCGGTGATACCGATCCGATATTTTGTGTAAATGCACCATAATGTGTCTGGTAAATATAAAAACAGTAGTGTATTTGAAATCATAGCTTCATAAAGAAAACAAGACATCAATTTATTTATTAATTTTAAACTCTGAAGTATATTGAGGTGGTGGCCTCATTTACTATGTAGCTGAGCTAATACATGCAATAATAAATAATAACATGTTAAAATAATCCAAATTATTTACAACATTTCACTGCACTTTGACACATGTTACTGAATTATATTTAAAAGTATGGTTTCTGTAATCTGTCCCACAATACATTTAAAATTACAGATTTCAGTTTATTGTTTATGAGCATTTGTGCGAAATACTCTCATCTCTTATGTACTAGTTCTTGTAACATTAAGTCTCAGTAATATGTTTAAATGTGTTTTAAATATTCATTATTAAACTGCTACGTCAGCGGCCGTGGTTCTGCTGTTAGGATTCTAAAGGGGCCGGAGTCTGAGGAAATTGAACGCACACCGAGTCACCTTGACATCATCCTGTCTGAGAGAAACTCAAATGACACGAAAAATAAAAACTGAAGCAGCCTGTTATAAAAGTTGGCTCGTAGACGACAACAAAAGTGTTGTCAGTCAGCTGATGGGAAAGTGACTTTATGTGCCAAATCAAACCGCCGCTCTACAAAAGCATTTCTTTAACATGTGGCAGCTTCTTCTGAAACTTGTTTTTTTTTTTCTCGGCTTCCACAGACATAAAAATATATTTCTTTTGTTCTAACCCTGATGATCTACCCATTTACCTATAGTTTACCTGATCCACTGAAGAGGAAATAGACAATACGAATACAAAACCACCTCTTAATGAATTTATTTGTGCTGCAGTGAAATAAATATGACATCACCCCTCCACTGAAAAATGCAGAAACCTGTCCTGACATTGCAGGAGAAATATGGGCAGCGGTGTCTGCTTTCCACACACCGCACACTTTTGCAGATATTTTAAGTGACACGTTGTGTTTGTCAATGCGCATTTTGACCATTAATTAAACCCGCACACGAGCAAAATGTCAGCGTACGGTATTATTTGTTAGCCTGCTGGCTGCACTCTCTCCATCCAAGCAGGCGGATTCTGGATCCATCCTAAACCTCACAGTCAGGTACACACACACACACACACACACACACACACACATTTTTGATGCCTTATTTGTATCCACTGACACACATACACACAAATGCAACATCTGTCTGGCTCCCTAGGCAAGCAGCAGCCAAACCAGACATGCACAATGAAATATGCATGACACTCTAGCATGTGATATGTCAAAAAAGAAAAAAAAACACACCATCTACTTCGCTTCATCCTCCAGCAGCTCAGCTGTTCATTCATTATACATGGCTGCTCCATGCACCTTCACTTTGTGCATATTACTGTATCTCTCCATACCAACTGCACCGGCCCTGCGTTTACCACACACTGCACGTCCAGAAAACAGGGCCGGGGCTCCGCTCTGCATGTGTACAGTGTGTTTATAGAGAAATAACTGCAGAAAAAAAGCTAAAATTTAAGCATACTGTTCAAAGTGGTGTGACTGATACCTCGTATCTGCAACCCACTCCCTGAGTAGCGGAGGTATAGTCTACACGTGCTGCTCATTGCTTTGCTACATGAGAGAGGACATGCGTAACGTCTCTTGTTTCTCAGACGTTTTATGTTTTGGATTTTCGTCAGCCTCTCTTTCAGTGTTTGATTTCTTTAAAGGCGCAAAGAGGGGGAGTCAATAAGTGGGGAGTCTTGAGATTTGCATGTTATTCCAAGAGAAAACTGGAAAATCACTTTTGCTTATTAAATGCTTTTTAAATCAACATTCCATTTTTGTGTTTTATTCTTTAAAATGAATGAGTCCAATGGATATTGAGGCCAAAGTGCAACTTCTCATGCTGAAAAATGATTCGAAACGCCTAAAGTGTGGTTTATACCACTGTAGGACGATACCGTCACCTGCCTATTTGTACTTAGGCTCTCATGAGTCTGGCTCACTGGTCAGCGCTGTGTCAAGTTAAGTTTCGTTTCTACTTCCTCGACGTTTTTCCATCTTTATTGATGCAAAAAAAATAAATATGAAAATTTGCAGAAATGGAGAAGCAGGTGGAAACACGGAAGCAGAAACGCACAAACGTCTGCATCGCCATGATGTGTAGTTACATTTCTGGGGAGGGCCACGCCCCCTGAGTGGCAAAAACATGGTGAAAGGTATCAGTAAATACAAGACCAGGAAAAATGCGGATTATCAGATAAAATGAAGGACAATTGGATTCAACAATGATCCATACGAACTATCAAATAACAAATGGTCCATGAACATGTGGCCACAAATCAGTTCTCCAGATATTTATATGGACCTGATTTCAACGCTGGGAAAATACTATACTGATACTAAAGTATGAGCTTTTGGTTCTTTATACAACACACTTCAATGGCTTTGTACTAGAGTACCCCCCTTATTTGGAAAAGTGGATTAGTCTCAGTTTCAGTTAGTTTAATTTGGTTTCAGCTCATTTCAGTTATGATAAATGTAGCTAAATAAAAGATGCTAACGCTAAGAGCTTAACTGAGAAGTAACGTTAGTCATACAATTATGCAGAATATTCTGTTTTTTGTTTTATTATTTATTCTTGGAACTGAAATAGTTACTGTCGGCCATAACTACGACAAAACAACAACATCCACAAACTTATCTGACAGCCCTCCAGAACGTAACTTAAGAAGAAACTTAAAAAAATACAGCATAAATCAATATCACCTGACACTAAATGTGAACCACAACACCAGGTTTCTGTGTCTGGATTCCAGATGTTTCGCCTAATGCAGCGACACATTTACTTTTCTTTTCTTTGGCAGTATTAGAAATCTGTAGACGCTATTAAAGCCTGTGATTCAAACTAATGCTTCTAATCTCCATGATCACTTTTTGCTGCTCAGGAGCCGTAACCATGGAGACTTCAGCTAGCTGTGACATCACATACATACCCTCTATTAGTGCCAAAAATTGCAGTCCCTCTAATTACTGCTCAAAATGACTGTTTTCTTGGTTTCTCCTAACCCCAGGCTCATTTAAAAAACAATCAGAGCCAATTATTGCAACAGCCTGAGCCACCACACTGATCTTCAGAACCCCTATCGTCCTATCGTCCATCTTTATTTACGTTCAGTGGTTAAGTAGGGAGTTTTAGAAGATCTTGCTACTTCTCCCTTTCTTTAACTTCTGGCAAAACTAATGTACAATTTAAAACTTATCATCTAGTTCCAAGTAAGAACACAAATAAACACGTTTCCCAACATGCAGAGCTACTCCATTAGCAAAAGCATAACCATGGAGGTGACTTGCTAGCCTGGAAGGACAGCCCGAAAACCCTGGGCAAAGACATTTCTCTAGAGGAATACTGGCAGGGCATCGTCTTTTTACAACAGAGTTACTCCAGACCAGAGATCTGCCGAGTCAGTCACACAGTTTGGCACTGTTTATGAACAGAAATGTAGCAGCGTAGTCATCGTAAGTACTTTGGAGAAGAATTGGAAGAAATACGCCCCACAATGAAATCTCCAAATGGAACGTCACCAAACCCATATTTTGATAAGAGCTGAGTCTGGCTACACCCGGTTAGTGATTTACCCGTATCTGGCAAAACATCAGCTAACAATGTCGACAAATGACATCACAATACCGCTCGCAATTCTGGGCAGTAACATCACCGCAATGAGTGTACAATAGAAACAAAGACACATTCACACACACTCACAGATGTGGAAGATAAGCCCAGAGATCTGAGAAATAATTGGCAAAAGTTCATTCCCTGCGGCGCCTCTCCGCTCACCGAGCGAGGCTCTAGAAGAGCAGTATGGAGCCAGTATGGGATGTGACGGGATTTATTCCCAGTCCTCATTTGTTTGCTGCTCATGTTAACATCAGCTGGTGCAGGGAATTATTTGACTCGGAGCCAAGGCCTCAGTGACTCACTGTTCTTGCAGATGCAAACGTCTGTCCCCCTTTCTACCACGCTTTGTGTTGAATTTTCTATCCCTCTGCTTAACCCTCAGGTATCCATTTAATTTCTTGTAACAAGAACGTCCAGAAACTGCTATTAAAACTTAACTGATTAATATTTTTATCTGATTTTTGTCCACATAAATCTCTTAAAACACTTCCGCACTTTACAAAACTACCACAAATTCAATAATTTTGAGGAATTTTAACTCTTTAAATGCCAGTTTGATTACTTGAAGTCACTGTTGTTTTAACAAAGAAAAAAAATGTGAAAAAATAAGCAATTTTCCATAAAATTGGGGCATTTTTTTACTTTTCTTTTTTCAGATCAAAATTCTCTATAATCTTGACTTGACTCCATTGTTAGTTTTTGTGTACCATCACATTTAAAATTTACTACACTCTTGTAACCTTAGCAGGAAAAAAAAGTGTTCCATCGACTTCCATTAAAACCACATTTATTAAAAGAAACGTCGGCCAGGTGCAGATTCCTGAAGTTCTAAGACACCGATCAGACATAACATTATGACCACCTTCCTCATGCCTCCAAAATAGTTGTAACTCATCAGAAAATGGACATGGGCCTTCTGACAGTTTCCTGTGGTGTCTGGAAACAGGATGCACTTATTAAGGTTTGGAATTTGGTAAACACTGTTTTAAGTACTCTGCACCTGCTACTTGGAACTCCCTGCAGAAAACTTTAAAGTAAAGGGAACTCATCACCCTTGGTTCCCCCGCGTGAAAGACTGCGGAGCAGTTACATTTCATACTTGTCCCTGTTTTAATGTAAATCTCTAGTCTTAGTCCTGTTGATTTTTTGTACCATGTGTTTCATTTGTGTTGTGTGAGTTGCTGTCTGTTCTTAATTATTCAGGTGTTTGTGTCTCTGAACCTCCTCAGTTAACCATTCTTCGATGTGTTCCATCTTTGTTAATCCAAAACAAACAATTCAAAAATTGCGGAGATGGAAAAGCATGGGAAATGCTAAAGCAGAAATGCTTGAAAATGAATTCCAAAAGTTTCCCAGCAGAACATTAAATTGTCACAAGATGGTTTAAATATTATTTACTTCTCCTGTCAGTGGTCATAATGTTATGGCTGACCTGATGTGATGAAAAAATTACTTCTTTTTTTTTCTTTCTTTTTTTTGTCAAACGACTGACAGAGAAATCTCAGACTGAGAAATATTCAGCTGAACACAGACAGGTGTTACATTTGACTTACAACTCAGAGCTGCAAGCGTTACATCATGTTGTGAATGTTATGATTAATACAAGTGGGACAGAGGCAGGATTTTATTTTATTTTTATGTTTTTCATTTTTTTTTTTTTTTTTACCTTATCTACCGAGGACCTCCAGGAAAATTGGTTTTGGGTTTGTATAATTGCTTTAGTGAACGTATCTGCACCTTTTAGTGTCAATGTGTCAGTGTTTGTGCGATGAGGATAGGTCATACACAGGTAATATGTTAAAAAAACCTAAAATCACCTTACTTGAAACCTTTCCTCTTTAAACACTGATTGCTAAATATCATATAATAAGAAACAAATGGTCTCCACTGAAGGAAATACTCTCCAGAAATGACCGACATTAAATACCCAGGAACATGACGAAGAGCCACATCCCAAACCATTCGAAACGTTGCATCAAAGCATCATGTGCATGCACTTTGAATGTCAAAGCAAAAAACCAAAGCATCACTCACTGGCCCGTGACATGTGGAAGTAACCCGGGGTCAGAGGTCGCTGGAAGCAGAGGTCTGATCATAATCCTCTCATAAATATACACAGCTGATGATGGACACGTAGCTCACGTAAATCCATCCCAGCTGCGCCAGACGAGATATGTTGTGCAACATGTGTATTATCGTATTATTTTTTTTTAAGTAGCCTAATGGGTTACTCCTCTTTCTTCATGTCAGTTATGTTAAAATAAACTTTCTGAAATCTAAACTACGCTATTTTTTCTTCTTTTCTATGTTTACACTATTAAGTTTTGAATTGTTAAGGTTTCCCGCAACAGGGACGGAGCATTCCTCACCGCACAAGTTAATCAACGTCGTAAAGTGCCACCCACTAGAGGTAAAGAAGCTGTTGCCCTGTGCCAGCTCAGTCCTCCGGCCTGTCCGCACGCCCATCCATCATGTTATCATGTGCTGTCTGTGGATAAGGCAGCTTTCGGGTAAAGCTGAGCCTGTCATCACCGCAGGGCCGGGGTCCAAGATAACCGCCGTGTGGTCCAGCTGTTACAAGCATTCAGTCTGCCCACAATGGTTTGCTTGTGTTGAGAGCGGAGCGGGAGAGACGATGTAAGCCCTTCCTCAAGACCTCTGGTTGCGTCAGCGCCGCACAGCTGTGCTGTGGAGAGCTGAAGGACTGTGGGTGTCGGGGAAAATGCACAATAACACACACGTCAGATTAACTGTGTTGCTCAGGTCGACTCCTTCTACTCGAGTTGGGTTTAGGTTAGTTGTACCTAAGTCGACACAATGATCTGTATTAAAACAGGAGACAGGATGGTGAGATCACACCACAAACACACAAAGATTTGAAAGAACTTTGTAAATTGAAATATTTATTATTTAAGTGTGTGACATATTTTCATCGATAATCGATTTTGATTATTCTGGTCATGTTTGCATTTCTACTATTGTAGACGTGCACCATTATTTGGTCACTGAACCCATAATGGTAGCGATATTTTCTGGTGGCAGTCGATGCACCTCCACGTTTCCTGAGCTCCTGATCAAACACCTATAGTCATGAAACCGCAGGACGTCCTCAGAGGTTTTGTGGAGTTCTTGCCTCAACAGGACAGAGGCATTTTAGCAGCCTGAGGGATACCTGCACCGATCTGGCATAACATTAAGACCACCAACAGGATGAAGTAAATAACATTGATCATCTTGTGATAATTCAATGTTTTGCTGGGAAACTTTTGGATCTGGCATTCTTTATTCTTTATTTTTTATTGGAATAGTCGCATGTCCCACCACCTCTCATTACCTCCTGCTGTGGACTAGGCTACATAGCTGGTGTCTGGTTGGATCTTATTTCTGATAGTGGCAGAAGGGAGAGATGTTTGGTTGGAGTTTAGTCGCATGTCCCATCATCTCTATTACCTACTGCTGCTGGCTAGGCTAGTTAGTAGCTGACCACATGGCACAAGGGATCGTCCTGTGTATTAATGAATAGCTTCCACCAAGTGGACGCTAGTCTTCCTGGGATCCACACAGTAGAAATTGTACTATATAACTAAACAGAAAACAAATAACAAATAAGTGAAGTCACTCTGGGTGTAAATCAAGTAACAATGACCAATATAGTCTATATACCGCATATAAATGACTACAGGAATTTGTGTTTAAGTAGCTTTTTGAAATAGAATCTACTGCTGATGTTTCTGACATTGCATGGGAGCATATCCCAAGCCAAAGAAGCTCTATAATGTACATTCATTCATGTGGATGTTACTTAGACCAGACCAGGCACCTCCACCCCATAGCAATGACACTCCTTGATGGCAACACACACACAAAATAGTTTAGGAACAACTCAAAAAAACATGCACAAGGTGTTAACCTGAACTGCAAATTCACTAAAACCCAAACTGATCAAGTATCTGTGGGATGATCCTCAAACCAAAGGTCCCAAAGGCCCCCCCACTAACAATATTCTGACACCACAGGACTCCCTCAGAAGGCCCATGTCCATTCTCCGGTGAGTCACATCTGCACAGTATGCAGAAGGTGGTCATAATGTTATGCCTGATTGGTGCATAGCTCAGATATTGTGACCTTCAAGAAGCTTGTAATCATCCAAATTATATGGAACTAAACTATGTACGGTTGTTCAGAGTTCCTTGTCTCTGTGCAAACACATCACATATGTCTCAGTTTATTTCTGGTTTCTGCAGGAAACAGGAGAGTACCTTGAAAGCACGCAGCATAAAGCATGCGTACGAGAAAGTGTTTGGCTGTGAAACAGACGGACTGCGACTGCCGACATCAAAATTTAGTGTCAAGGATGGACAATTCGATTAGCGGGCCGCAGAGATACCAGAAGCTGATTTAACTAATTTCTAAATAGGGAACAGCCGAGTTAAACACGCGCCGCTGCAATTTGACGTTAACTTTCTGATTTCACACCCACCAATCTGGCAGAAGAAATGGGAATTTGCCTCCGGACACGGTGGCGAGATGAAATGACACAGATATTCCTGAGTGGATAACAAACCAACGGCATGTCTAATCAAACCTTCCCTCGGTTTAGAAAAAAAAAAAAAAACTCACGAGCCGTGACATTCGAACAAATGGGTTAATTACTTTATAAAAAGCTAGCACTTAAACACATTTGTTTCTTTTTAACTGCGAGTCGTAAAGTTCCCGTCCAGGGTTGCGGGGGCCATAAGATTCACTCTAAATGTAAATAAGTGGTGTTTTAAACGGCTGTTAGCAGCACGCTTGTTAGAGCGGCAGATAAACCGGGTAGCCTGTTCTCCACGGGGTCAAGTCCCTAATTA
Organism: Mugil cephalus; assembly: GCF_022458985.1. Lineage (NCBI taxonomy): Eukaryota > Metazoa > Chordata > Actinopteri > Mugiliformes > Mugilidae > Mugil > Mugil cephalus. The sequence goes on from NC_061776.1 coordinate 5,884,915, forward strand.
ACCCAAAAGTCTTTGTCATTTTTTCTCATTCGTTTATGGGAGAGAATTCAGGGCTGCAGCACGGGGAGATAAATCCTCCTCCTCCTCCTCCTCCTCCTCCTTGTCTCGTGGCTGATGTATGACAGATAGCGGTGAATATACAGGAGGTATTGTGCAGATAAAAACCGCTCATTAAGGGTTTAAACAAAACAGGCTGATGAGAGATAAGAAGTTATTTCCCTCAAGCATTATTTGGAGATCTCCGCCTTGTCTGCCGAATGAATCTGCGGAGATATTTCCAAGCGTTTCTCCTTTTTTATTTGCGGAGCGAGAGTCGAGGGGCGACTGAAGGTCGTGACCTGGAGAGAGCGGGAGCAGCTTTGCAGGTACGGTGACGTACGGTTCGGGCTTTTACCCGCTGAGACGCCGCCGCTCCCCAACCTGCTGGGGGAACAATCTAAATTGCATCAGCGACGCGGTTGCAACAGCGAAGTCGAAAATTGCGATCGGCCGCCGAGATAAGACGAATGGGATAGATTAATGTGGTGAAGGAGATTATGTAACACCCTGTTACTGTTGAAAACTCAGATAAGTGCATGCGTTTAACCTTCGTTCAGTCATGAGAGGAAGGGGTGGGAAGGCGTGAGTGGAGACTGCAAGGAGGCTGGAAGTTTTGGGCTGTGGACATAAAAGTGCAGCCAAGGCCTAAGACAAGGCCCAGGACAGGGGTCTTCAATGTTTTTCACACCAAGGAGCCTCAACCTGATAGAGAGATTAAGTAGGAACCCCCTTACCAACTATATATGCTATTTATAAATATACATTATTATAATCATTTTGCGTTCAATATTAAGCTATTCAAATAATACATAGGTTCAAACGTGCAACAGTTTGAGTGGCCATGGAACTGCCATAAACATACATACCTTTACCTTTAAACATAGTTAAATGTGGCAGGGACAGTCAGTGTGTTTACATGCACAGCTTAATCGAGTTACGCTCGACATTCAACTTTTCTGGATGTGATCCTTGTCCCAGTTTACATGGAACACAGAAAACTGAATAAATGACGGGCACATGTCCTCCTCCACCACACCAGGTGGCGATAAGTGTCTTGTCAGCAGGTTAATACAGCCCCCTAAACAACTGGAGTTGTTCATGAGGCATTTCAAACAACAACCAGATGAATAATAGTTCAACTTTTTTAATGTGTGCGTTACTTCTGATGCAGATAAGATGGCGCTATCCCTCAGGTGGTTCTTCTACCAGCTCTGTTTACCTTCTTCTTCTTCTTCTTGTGCGAGTGACTTTCTTGGATGTTTTTGTTCCGGGGTCATACACCAGCTCAGGGGTTATGGAGCATGTGCACACGCCTCGTCCAGTTAAGGCGTATGCATGCCTGAGAAAATGCATTTATTAATCACATTATCTGGGTGTCTTAGTCGGATAAGGAGAACTCAGATTTTAGTCGTGTTTACGTGTTTGCACGCACTTAAGTTGTCCAGTTAAAGTCGGATTAAGGATTTTAAAGATTTTTTTCACATGCATTTAAATGTACCGAGTGAATCGCCAAACATTTTGTCCTCAGTAGTTGGCTGATGGGAGCGAGCTGCACTGTTAGCTTCTCTTCTGCTAATATTGCAGTGTGCTTCTGGTTTTCACCTGGGGACTGAATAGGCTCTCAGCCAACCGTGGGGAAAACTGACGGAGTTGGCAGCGACAGGGGCGGGGTCCACCGTGCACAGGAGGCTTAAATTGACAGGTCTCACCTAATGTGACGCTCTGTGTGAAATGGTGCACTGTTGAGACACGTCCTGTATCGCTGAATGAGCGAAAGAAAACCTCCATTGTATTCATGTTAATGTGCATTTAAATGAATTTAAATTTTAGGGGGAAATTTAGTGGCAGACCTATAGTCTAGGACCTCACCTGTGAGTAGAAATGCAGATTAAAGCTTGAATTTCTCTCCTGGGTTCAGTTTATTTTTGGCTTTTTATGCCTTTAATCGACAGTGATCCGTGGAATGAGACATTAATGGATTCGCCATTTTTAACGGACCAATCCTGTCTTTGAGGAAACACTCCAGGATTCCCGGCCCTACGTCAGGTTTTAACGCCACTGCTCTTGTTTTTTCCCGACAACTACAAATAAAGAGAATGAAATGCTCCGGGGGTTCACTTCCTCAGCCCCGGTCAAGCCCTGATTCACCCGTGAAGGAGCCGAGAGGAGGATGAAGGAGACGCTGTGCGAGGTGCTGCAGGAAACCCCCCGCTGTCAACCTCTGTTCATCCCTCTGATGAGAAGTCCCACTGAGAAACCGCTGACCCTGAACAGAGCAGGGAGACGAAGAGGGGAGGAAGATGTAGACGTACGAAGCAACTGCTGCCGCCTTTACCGGGACAGCGGGGACGTGTTAGCACTATACACGTGTTTCATTTCACTTTATAATACACCAAAATAAGGATTCTTTTTTGAGTCACTCTCATGCAACAAATATCAAAGTAGGATTGTCTTACCTCAATCCTCTTAATTTGTTTTAAGGAGCTTGAAATCTTTTCAAATTAGAAGCGTTCCTGTGTGTGAACAACCACGCCCGACACTGTGCGCATCTGGTATCACAGAGAGCAAAGGCTTGTGTAGGAGTACATGATGAGGAGCTGTGCAGCAGCGCTGCTGTAATTCCCCCTCTCTGTCTCTGTCACACACACACACACAGATTCACGCTTGTGTGTGAGGAGCTGTTCGGTGGACTTTCCTCTCAGCAGGGTTCCCTTCTCCCTCGGCTCTGAGCCGACTCCGTGCTGACAGCAACACGCTGACGTCTGTGTCGTGGCTTCTCTCCTTCTGGCTCCTTCATCCCGATGCCGACGTGCTGCAGGTCTTTATCGGCTCTCGCGGCTTTAGTTTTTTTTTTTCTTTTCATTAAGCAATTCGCCTGCAGCTTGTTCCAGTTCGACAAACATTGGCGAGGGTTAGTACGCAGAATAGACACCGCAACATCAGCCACAACATTATGACCACGCTGCATTATGATCACAGTCTTGGTGCCTGAAATCACTGGTCATCTTCAGGGGTCTTGGGTGTTTTAGCAGCCCAAGAGATACCTAAACTGATCAGCCACAACATTATGACCACTGACAGGAGAAGTAAATAACATTTAAACCATCTTCTGACAAATCAGTGAAACTTTTGGACCTGGTATTCATTCATGTGGATGTTACTTAGACATGGAGCACCCACCTAGACCAGACCAGACACCCCCCATCCCATAGCAATGACCCTCCTTGATGGCAGCAGCAATCTCCAGGCTAACACACAAAAACGCTTTAGGAACAGCTCAAAAAAACATGAAGAACAGCTGAAGACCTGTTGACCTGGCCTCCAAATTCACTAGATCCCAAACTGATCACGTATCTGTGGGATGATCCAAAGACGCCCCCTCCCCTCAGCCCACAGGACCCAAAGCCCATAAAGATTGGGCCTCTTGGTATCATGTTTCTATATTTTAGACTTCTTCTCTGACTGTTTTGGATCAATAAAGATGGAACACATGGAGAAAGGTTTAACTGTGGAGGATCAGAGATGCAAACATTTGTACGACTCGTGTTTGACGAAATGTCGGCGAAAGTTTCGGTCGCCATTGTTGAGAGTGAAGCAGGAAGTAGAAACAAGACACAGCGCCGTCTAGTGTCTGGGTGGTGTTGTTACAGAGCGAGTATAAATGTCTTGAACCATTGTAGGCTCGTACGTAACCTACTACATCTCACAGAACCCAGACAGGACACAGGACACATTCAGAAAGTCCACGTCCATTCTCAGATGAACTGTTTTGGAGGCACAAGAGAAACCTACACATTATAAGGAAGGTGGTCATAATGTTGTGCCTGATTGATGGTTTTTCTTGCCTCTTCAGTATCTGATGCCTGATATAGTGTCGGATATATTATTTTCAAGAAACAGAATGGCAGCGTTGTATTTTCAGAATGAAGAGGAACAGACTAATTCCGTCTCAACAGTCACATTAACACCGGATCCAAAAAACACGTCCTCTACAGTATCTCTATACATGTTCTGTACTGTATGTGCACGAAAACACTTGAGGATCTTCTCCCCAAACCAAAGATAACAACCGGGATTCATCGCAGCTGCAACAACTGCACCGTCTCTGGAAACTCTCCAGTTTTCACTTTGCTGTTCTGAGAGAAAAAAAAAAAAAAACAGAACTGGATTCACAGAACGAGCCACTTCCTCTGATGTCTCTTTATCTTCCGTTCCATAGAGGACCGACTTAAAATAGCCGAGGCTTGAATTAACTCGCATTAGGTTGATTGAAAGGGATAAGGCGGTGACAAAATCACAAGAATTGTTATTTTTAAGTCTTTAAAGTGAGATTAAATCAGATCATTTATAATGTATGTTTGCATATATTCTTGAACCCAGTGGCGTCTTTGATTACACTTCACTATGAAATGTATCAAAGCAACTCTTTCATACCTTTCCCTTCAAATAACTTTTAAGCTTCTTGTCGCATGCAAACAATGACGACTGTTTTGCATTTGTGATGAACAAAAGTATCAGAGATGCTGTTTGAGCCAAACAGGCCAAAGGAAAGAGGAGAACACGGGAAAGGACGGAAACTAAACGTGATTTACTGATCCAGGACACGCGGATACATTGAGCGGTATAGATTTTCGAGGCAGACGGGGCTCAGGTGATCCCGTCCGTGCACCCGGTTCTTCCAGGTGGTTGTGATTTTAACATCTGTTTAAATAAGGACATCCACCGTGAGAGGCTGGGATTTCACGCTCGGCTGCACTGAGTCCTTTCAAAGATGCTGCAGCTTCCCCGCGGAGACACGGCGGCTTTCGGCTGCAGCGTCGGGGTCGTTTCTCTGTTCTGACAGGACGAACTCAGAGCAGCCAGCGGCTCATTAGACAGCCGTGCCCCGAGGGCTCGGCTCCACCTCTCCGACAAAATGAGCAAACAGAGGAAAGACACTTAACCACATGTGGACTGGATCCCTGAAGAGACAGAGAAATGGAGTGTGTTTCTTTCTTTCTTTCTTTCTTTCGTTCTCTCTCTGTTTCTAACTTTAGTGTCCTCTTTTTGTCCTTGTACTGTATTCTCCCTCTTTCTCTCTCCCACACACACAAACACACACTCGCAACGACAAACTCAGCTGTCTGATGAGAGAGAGTTCTTCACCAAAACCTCCCACAGTCCTCCAGAATATGACAGGACAGCGTGTGCGTCTGTGTGTGTGTGTGTGTGTGTGTGCGTGCATACATAATTGCGTGCATATGTACATACGAGCGCATATAGTATGATTTATGGGGAGGAAAGGGAGCGTGTGGGCGGATATATTTGAAATCCATTGCCTACAGTGTGTTGCTGTATTTGTGTGTTGCATGTTCATTTCTTACATACTTGAAAGGAATGTGAACCTACAGATTTTAAACAGCCGTGACACAGGGAGCAGGAGGATATGGATTTAAATTGTTGTGAAGGATGAAACTAATATATTGTATTTGAATAAAACTCAAAATAGCTGTGAAAATCTTTACGCTTCTAATTTAGGATGTGTAAGTGTAAAAATAAGCATTCGTTAATTATCCGTTATAATAAGTGTGGATGTATGTGGAATACTGGTTGATGTTTTGCATTAAATGCAGCTAATAGAGGAGATTTATTCTGACTTGATGATAACGGGGGCGACTGTGGCTCAGTGGGTAGAGAGGTGCTAAATAAAAACAAGACCATTTAGCATTTACCAGTAGACATTAGTCTGAATGAGCGAGCTAACAGACGAATGCTAACATGAGAGAACCTGACTGCAGACGTCTCAGCACTAATGCAACGTAATGGAATAATCTCCCAATCAAACTCTGCTTCCCAAAAGGTAAAATATATATATATATATATATTCGACAAAACTAGTGATGCAGTCAAGTTGTGTTTTTTTCCAATCAGAGCCTCCTCTGTTACACAGTCGACACTTTTCTCCCTGACTCAGTGTTGCCAGATAGGAAATGACAAATTATCGTACCTGAAGCTTAAAATCGTAATATTTTGAGGAAAATTATCGTACATACAAGATTTGACATTGCTCAGGACCATGTGCTTCAGTAAAACGTAACCCCAGACCATCTAGGTTAGTTTATACTGCAATTTTACCTTTAAATAAACTAACTGCTCTGTATGTGTTTGGTAATAACCATGTATTGAAGGGGTAAAACTGCCCTACGTTATAGGATTTATGGGATTATTGATCGACCAGAGGGTGATACTATTGTACAGATACAGTAATTATCATACGTCTGGCAATGCTGTACTGATTCTGAATACACATAATTTTAAAACTATTTGTTGAAAGTACTTGTAAAAATAAATAAATAAATAAATAAATAAATAAAACATGTTATTTGTGCCGTCCTTTATACTGTATTCAGGTTGGGCTCCACTGCTACTATATCCTGACACCGTCTCATGTGAGTACCATGGCTGAATGGAGAGAAAAATCGTGCAAAGCTGCGCAAATTGGGAGATTAAATGTTAAATAAAATTTAAGATATAATAAAACTGCGAGAAGCTGTAAGACTGTTGAATTCTGGTGGCGCTGTGTGACTTATTTTCCTTGCACAAACCTGCACAATTCATTAATTATTAAGAACTGTTATAAGAAAGCAAAAGCAGAACACTGTATTATTACAAGATGGTTTTAATGTTATTTACTTTTCCTGTCAGTGGTCATAATGTTGTGGCTGATCGGTGTAACATGGAGATTTAAAGTGTTAAAGAACTATCATCCTAGCGGACTAGGATGTTTTCAAAGCAAAGAGCCGAAAACAGGGAGGACAATTAGACGCCGTACACATCCGAATACAGACTCTGCTTCTCTGTGTGTGGTAACGTTTACTGCATGTTTGTGTGTGTGTGAGAGAGAAAACTGATTACTTTGTGTAATTTTTTTGAACATTTTTTTTTTTTTTTTTTTTTTCTGATTAACTAATTCTAAAACATTCTGAGTTACTCGTTTCCAAACAAAGACGCTGAAACAGCTCCACTCTGGGGGGACCGGTGTAGCCTCGAGAAGAAAAAAAACTCCACAATTTAATTTAGAGTCCTTCCCTTGAAAGAGGCCATTCAGCCTTTAGTCACATGCGTTTACCGGTTTACAAAAGAAGCAATGAAATGCAATATTTATAAGAAACCTGTTTTGCTGACACACACTTTAAACCTGCGTCTGTGGGCAACTTCAGCAGGTGTGGCGAACTGTTTTAATGAGCACCGTGAACAAAGGGGCCGTTTGGGTGTGTTGCACAAGAAATGTCTGGGACAGCAGGTAAAACACAGTCAGGAGAACGCTTTCCAGATATTATAATTCTAGGTGAGCGTACTGACAGATCTTCATTTCAGTGCACACAGTTTTATTTCCCCCACTTAAAAATAGAGCAAAGGAATGTTTGTTGAATTAGCAAGAATTGCCCTGTGGGTTAGAAATTCTTCATTTTATTTGTGACACTGCTTCTCTTTCTGTCATGTCTGTAAAACCAGAGTGACTCCAAACTGTTCTTAAATATTTGGCTCATAAATAACCAGTGTTAGACATGCCTGCACGCTTTATTATGAGTTTCTGAAACCTTATTGTGCACATTACGTTTTGGGTTATTTTAAACATGCATCTTTACCTTTGTTTAATACAGATTTATGTTGTGTGTTAAGTTGTGCTGTATTATTTTAGAATTTTTGAGTTTAATAGGGAACTTTAATTATTTGCAGTGAAAATAATACACTATTAATCACAGTTTGCCACGATGGTGTTTCGTATTGTTTTGGTTTTACCAGAATTTTGTTTTTAGCTGTTGTTAGCGCAACATGGGCCATACTGTATAACACATGCAAAACTTAACTTACACTATAACAGCATTTCAGTGTATGTATGTGGAAAAATACTGTCTGTACTACCGATTTAATGCAACAAAGACTAATCAGAAGTGATAATAATCGGAATATTACAGGGGCGTCTAATTACCGTTTAGGATTTGAAGATTCTACGACTGAGTCGACTCGGAAATTCAGATCTTGGAACAAACTGAATGTACCATGAGTGGTATGGGTTGAGGGGAGAGTCCACTGTGGATCATCCCACAGATAATAGATCAGTTTTGGATCCAGTGAATTTGAAGGCCAGGTCAACACCTTGTGATGTTCTTCGTCTGACGTTAAGTCTGATTTACACCAAATTGTAACCCTCATGTTATCGACAGATGAAATAGTCAGGGACAACACAATTGAAGAAGAAACCAGGATCTGAGCTGACAGTTGGTCGTGAGTGGACAATTCGGGCTCTTTCTTATGTTATTGGTTTCTTTGGCAACTCTGAATTACTTCCCTTTCTCCACACTGTCCCTCTTTCTCCGTCTCTTGTCACCTTTTCCAACTCCTTTATCTCGCCTCCTTCCCTTTCCAACGTTTTTCATTTTCCTATGTCCTCATACTTCACCACTCCCCTCTTTGTTATGAGGTCAGTGGCTTCTCTGTGAGTTTTCCCATCAGGCCTATGGAGCAAAGCTGGGAGTGGAGAACTGGAGGTCTTGATTGTCTTCCCTGACCTTTGGTGTTACCCTCTCAGGAGGCAACTTCTCCATCTCCATCGTCCTCCTCCAGCAGCTCTTTTGTTACCTTCTCACCTTCAGTTTCCATAATTTCTGCTCCAGTTCTACTTCTTTTTTATTATCTCCAGCTTCTCTTCTCTCTTGTTGACATCTGCAATTTCCCATTACTGATGCCTTCTTCTTGCCCGGAAGCCAGCAGAACACGTTTTAATGGTGGTCTTCAACAACCCAGAAAAGATCCGATGGTCCAGTCCAATTGTTTGTTGACAACAAAATGTCTCTGGTTGCAGGACTATCACAATGCACACAGAGGTATATATATATATTTTTTTTTGTATTGGTTGAAACACACCCTCTGTTAAACAGACCAGTCTCATATTTGGAAGATATTTAAGTCCATGTGCCACGGTATTTCCAAAAACAAAGCTAAAACAACTGGTTTGGTTGCCCTAAACTCACGTTGGGGAGTTGAAGGAAATGTTTTCCGAACATCTGTTATTGGTGCCTACCTGGAATTAAGGGCCTGTAATGACCAGATACCTACTTGTTATTGGAGGAATCTGTTTTGATCTGGGGGTTTCTTTCCATGATGAATGATGCCAGAGGCCAGAACCTCCTGTCTCAAGGTGTGCGTCACAGGAAAGTCTCATGTGAGTTTTCAAGTGGGCACCACCCAAAGAACTTCCAAATAAACTCCTCACTGGTGTTGAAGAGGTGAAGAAGCTACTTGGATCTTCAAGAAAGAACAAGTCCATTTGCTCACGTTCCAGCTTCTTTTTTAAATAAAAACCTTTTTTTTAATCCACACGTTTCTTCAGGGAGTTGCCATGACAGAATTCTATGATACTATATACTGTTCACACCGCTAATTAAAACCGTGATCTAAACTAGCCAAGGCTAGCCAAATGTGGCACCATTTATTCTTTTAAATGAGCTCAGGTGCAACTTGTTGTGCCATTGTTGGTTGCCACAACAATTCAAAGAAACTGGAAAGTTCATTGGACACTGTTTAGCTCCAACAGCTACGCAGAGAATGCCCTCTGCCCTGTGCCGTGCGCTCCTACGCCGAGGAATGAGGAACGAACGCTAGCGCGGTTTGCGGATGTAAAATTAAAATATCCTCCGAAGAGAGTGCATGCACCACTTTGTCGGTAAACATCCGACAGATCTGCACCTGATCCAGAGAATTCAGCTTAAAATGACTTGTTACAGGTCGTAATCTCAGAAAAACTTAAGTGTAAAATTCACCCAAATGGATGGACATTAATACCATATATGACAGTTATACTGCATTTATGATTTGCGGCGTTTCTTTATCCTTTCTATTTCTGATATACTACATCTCAGAGGCAAATATTGTACTGCAGTTAACAATGTCAATGTAGCGGACATCTGGCCACACCTTCAAGTCTTCTAACAAATCCATGAGAAATGACCCCACGACTTTTTAAAACATCCATATCATGTATCCACCTCCGAGTTTTCCCATTTCTGTGCTATCCATAACTGAGAAGCGTTTTGGTCACCGTTTTTCTGCATCTTCTTGTCTTCTCCACAACCTGAACAGCTAGTAACTGAGTTGCACACGCAAACAGCCCCTAACTCAAAGCAGCTAATTCATTTACGTTGCTACAGCAGGAAATGTGGTTTGTTCTTGACATGTAAATTGCTTTTGTTCCGTGGTAAAGTGAATTGCTGTCACCGGGTGGCTGTGAAGTGAGCTTTGGCTGTAATCATGATTAAAGTTGTGTCTATTGTGTTTATTAGCAAAATAGGAGTTTATTTTAAAAATGAAACTGTACACATTCAGCGCTGCAGATACCACAGATAACGGCAATTAGTTAAATAACGGTAAAGAATTCAATTTTACTTAATTATTTGTATATTTAATCTACTTTCATATATGCATTTTAAATATTGCAGTGTTGTCTTGTGTGTATGTGTTTGGGACGTCTATGTGTGTGGGCTGGATGGAAGTGAGTAAAAGCAGGAAGGGAAGCTGGAAAAAATCCAAACACAGCACCCTTAGCACGCTGTTAGCTTGTTTGTTTTTATGAACTATTATATGTAGATGAGGCCTGAGACGAACTCTGCGGAGGACATTTGTATATTTTGGAGTGATTATTGCGACAATACATATCTGATTTTCTCCTCGTCACGTACTACATACGCTTCAAACGCCACATCCACCCCCAGGAATGTGTGAAATAAAGCATGTGATATTATTTGGAAGACGTGCGACTGTGTTTAGACCCACGGGTCAACGCCTATTCTGCCTCAGGTGCTTTAACTGACCAGGTGACCCGCAGAGGAAGACCACACAGCATCACGGCTGAGGAGGGCCAGAAATGTGGCCAGCAGGTCTTTCCCTTTCCTCTCCCTCTGTAAACACAGTTTCTCTCTGTTTCCAAAGTAAACCATCTGGAACCTCCACTGCTGCCACGAAAGCCTCCAACTAATGAAATAACCAGCGCAAATCCAAGGACTCGCATTGATAAAGGGTGCACCGAATTAGTGCCAGTGTAGCCATGACCATAAAAAAAAAATAAAAAAACATGTTTTATGAGTCGGTTCTGAACCAAGATTTGAACAAAGACTGAGTTGGCAAGCCGAACCTCCTCAGGTGAGGATACCGCACGACTGTTTATCTTTACAGCGTTGGCAAAACAGGGCCTGTAATTATTCAGCGAAGCCACACACATAGTTTGTCATTTTGGTCTGTGGCAAACAGGTTTCCCTTCAAACACGCAATTTTCCCTTAACAAAACAGAGAGAGAGAGCGAAGGAAATTTCACAGCATCTGGCAGAGAAAGGTTTCGCTGCTTTGAATTCCCCCCCCAAAAAACTCACCTTTCATGGAGTTTACGGTTTGCTTTTCTTATACAGCAAAGGGTGATGTGTCTTCTCACTGAAAAAAAAAAAAAAAAAAGACGTAGTGGAGGGAAGGTGGAAGGCTGCCATGAGGGATTTATAAACACAGAAAAGAACTGCAGCGATTAAAAAAAAAAAAAAACTCGCGTCTCATGTCGCAATGACAGTGAAGTCATGAGCTTCTATTGTGTTTCACATAATCTGTTGAGTAACACTGAGCTGTCAACATTTTCTTTGGAGATGGATGTCAGCATTAAGGTGAATAACATTGATCATCTTGTCACAATTTATTGTTCTGCTGGGAAACTTTTGGACCTGGCATTCATTCGTGTGGATGTTAATTGTAGTGATGTCCGATACCACAGGTTCCCTTTCCAATCTGATACTGAATAAAATTCAGGCTGGTATCGGCGATACCGATCTGATGCCGATACTTTGGGCAAATACACCCGTAATGTGTCTGGTAAACCTAAAAAAATAAATAAATAAAAATAAAGAATAAAAGACATCAGAGTAATTTAATTATTTACTTAGTTTAAAGTCTGAAGTATACTGAGGTAGTGGTCTCATTTACTATATAGTCAAGCTAATACAACAACAGAGAAAACAAAAATGCTTCAAACACTAAAAAAAGAAAGAAGTAAAATAATGAGACCATTAAAATAAATTATTTTTTAACTATAAATCATAAATGTCTCGTATTCTGTGTTGTGGTTTAACCTGAGGTGTTTCACAAGGTTTGTTGTGTTGCTACAACTCAACAGTTTAGTTACTTTCCACTGTGTTCCTACATGATCTCCAAATGACTGAAGCATTGAAAGTATCGATATTTTGATTTGAGAACTGATTTTAGCACCCATCTAGACCAGAGCAGACGCCCCCACCCCATAGAAATGACACTCCTTGATGGCAGCAGCCTGACACAGACACGCACAAAACAACACTTTACTAAAAAAACAAAAAAAAACAAACAAACAAACAAAAAAAAACTGATCAAGTATCTGTGGGATGATCCACAGAAGCCCCTCCCCTCAAATATTAGGAAGGTGGTCATAATGTTATGGCTGATCAGTGTATGTGCGTCATAGTGTTGTGTTAAATGTGTGAGTATAAAATTATTGCAGAATGGTGATGTTTTGGGGCTACACAGCATTTTTGAGGATTGCAGCCTGTTAAGACTTGTGTTTAGGGTAAATGTTAAAAAAACAACAACAACAACAACACACAAAAAAAAAAACATGAGCACAACAGAAGGTTTCCAGACCACCTTTCTTTTAGTGGGCGGTTAATTCTGGTCTCCAGGTTGTGTAAAATGGGTTATGATGATGGTTAGACACTTTGTCCATGTTTAGGTAAGAGGCTGTGGAACCCCTTGTGTCATTATGCATTGTGAAAACCCTCACAAAGACACAGATATGTGTGTGTGTGTGTGTGTGTTTGTGGTGTCTGGTCTCTTCAAAAATCTTCCAAAAACTACTACTTCCTGTCCAAAGATACATCTTACATCTCGTACTAATCCCAAATAGACAAATAAGTGAACCTGAATTAAGTAGAGTAGACAGAAAATGAACCCTTTCATGCACAAATTAGGAGAATCTTAGTTAGGATTATTTTTGTTCCTGTGTGTTTGTTTTTTCCTCTTTATCCATATTGAAAAATGATGCAACTGAATTTTCTTTTTTTTTTTCAGGAAACCATTTTTCATGAAGTTACAAATTTCTCCTAATATAAAATAAATATCAAGAAACTTTAACAGTTATATTAATTCTTATTATATAAGAATATTAACTCAAATTCACAAGGTACTCTGGTATTTCTGACTCTCTGTCGGCCATCTTGATTTTGAGTAAAGAAAAAATATTTTAAAAATTCCACTTCCACCGACTGGACCGATTGGTGGAAGTGTGTGGAGTGATGCACACGCGTCCACTGTAGTGACCACTATGCATGAAAGGGTTAAATGCAATAGACGTCCCAGTGTATGCATGTTGCACGTGAGAGGAAAAACATATAAACATGCGTTATTGAGAATAGAACTGTCTTGTGTGCAGAAAGATCATCAGCTAACCTTGAAAATATTTAACACAAACTTCATTGACGGTTGTGAATCAAGTCTTTTTTGTGTGTTTCAGCGTCGCAGGTGTGCAGCTTTCACCCTGACTGGTGAGTTTTCACCCTGACTCGCGCTGCGTTGCCAGGTATAGATGCCAGGGCGGGCGAGTCATATTTTTGGCAACGGGACAGCAGCAGACAGCTGGCTGACAGCGGCACTCTGAGACATTAACCTGCCCAGACACTTCTCTTTACCCCTGGCTCAACACAACCATGGAGCCCCCGCCGCAGGCAAATACTCTGCACATGGAAAAAAAAAAATGAGTAGACATGGTGCATTTCATGCGTACAATACACTTCATTTATTTATTTATTTTGCATTTTTTTTTTGCATTTATTTGGCACCTTTTAAGATGCGTTAAAGAAACAAAAATGGTAGTAGTATTTTAGTTTTTTTTAATCATTATTATTTTTATAATGCATGCCAGGGAAACCCCCCAAAAAACCCTCAGGAGGCTTGAAGAGGAGGGCTCCCAAAAATAACAGTTAGACTTTAAAAAAAGGAATCAAAACAGAAGACAAAAAGTGATGGATTATTCACAAAGCAAACATTTTTATTTTATTTTTTTTAAAGAATTTTTAAATGACCTTGGACAAAGTTTAACCAAGTAAGGAGGAAGTGAATTCCGTATCCAGGGACGTTGCATTTGTTTTTCTCTTACTCGGTTGTAAGGAGCATTTATTTTATTGAACCAAATACCAGATTACAGTTTATGATGATGCTATAAATGCAAATAAAACGAATAAAAAATGGCTTCAGTCCAGTTTCAACACCCTCTCTGTGGCACCTGGAATAAAAAAAGCCATAAAAGCCTCCGTGCTGAACGTGTCTTCGACAGTTTTATTTGTTCATTTCTACGTTTTTACTCTGGTTATTGATCTCCAACCTGAGGCTACTTTGACCCACATTTCTTCCACTCGGCATCACTCAGGGTGAGTTGTCAGCTAACTGCCTCAAAATGTGATGTTCAACATTACCGCCGCTGACAGGTTTCTATTGAGGAAGCTTGTAAAGCTTCAGCTCCAGACTTGCAAACATTTATTTATCATTAATTAATGACAGCCAGTGAAAGACAGACACGCAGACGGATACAGTCGGGCAGGCATCCAGCTCGACAAGCAGGAGCACAGACAGACAGACAGAACGGCACGCTGCACTGTAAATCCTCACTTGGGAATTTAGTAGAATCACCTTATTGTACTCACATGAATTGCCTTGACTTCATTTATTTATTTTTTCCAGTTCAAATGAAATGATCTATTTAGAGTTTGTAATATTTAAGCTTGAAAGTTTAAGGCGAGGCGCAGCAGCAAGAACAATACTTCTTCACCCACTCATCATTTACAGATTTTTTGCTTTATTAACATGTTTTCTATCAAACTACCTTTATTAAAAAAAAAAATTAAAAAGTGGTAAAAATGCACATTTAGGCCTCTAATTTACTCCTAAATTGTCTAAAAGTCGTCTTTCTACTGTTAGCCTCATCTCTACTATGGCATATGAGGCACTGTTGTGAAGCTCTGTTTCTCCTGCAGAAGTCTGTCGTGTCCAAATATGGTCATATCCTTTCTATTGGCAAAAAAACGTGAAAGTAGGAAGGCCGATCCGAACTTGCACTCTCATTGGTTGGTGTCGATTTCTGACAACGTGATTCATTCAAAAGCATCACGTGACCAGATATTCAGAAAAAAAAATGCTCAAACTAGCAAGAAAATTCAAAGAAAAGACAGATGAAGGAGAGGAGAGGGGAAGTCAGACTCATCTGAGTTCATCCGACCGTAAATTGTCTATATATGTCTCATATGATTATGTGATGTGTTTTGAAGGATTTGAGTAGAGTTGGTTTTGGTTCATAGAGGTTTCCAATAAACTTTAGTCATTACTCAGATTTCTGTTCTGGAAATGTAGTGCACAGCTATTGGGGATCCTTAAGAATAACTAAATAAATCACTAAAAACACCTCAGTGCATGTTTATATAAACCATAAAAAGGTACAATGCTGCCTCTAAGCTGTACTGTTGCAACGATATAAATAATGTGGATGTACTGTGCACCAGCAGCGTTCATTTTAATTGCAGTGGATTTTTCTACATAACATAGAACGTGCATTTAAATGTGTGTGTGTTGCATCCACCCTCCACTCTCAGTCTGCTGCCAGGCTGTCCTGCACGCCGTCGTTGGCTCTTTCCAAACGGTCCTGGATGCCAAAAGTGCGGCATTCGTTCCGAGTGCCAGCAGCTCACCTGTCAACACGACTCTGACATTATCATTAGTGGCAAAGACACTAGAAGTTGAATGTAGAAAACCTGACTAGAAGGTTTTACATTTTAGTAGAACAGGCTGTAATGTTCAGCTCATTATGTATTTAATCTGTTCTCATTCAGTTACTTCTGACAACGTTATCAGCTCAACATCCACGGAGTAAACGTGAACTCAGCCTGTGTGTGACTGTGTATCTCGATGTCCTGTTTCTACACTTCAAATGTTGCAATTTCCTCCTTTAATGTTTATGGCCCCGTGGTTAAAGTTCATCTAACTTCTTGGGTAATAAGCTAATACAGGTTATCTCGGCTGCACTGGGGCCAAGATCATTTGGATGTTGTCTCTGGGAGAGAAGAAAGACAAAGAATTGTCGCAAAAGGTCAAAAGCATGATTATGTTTGCTATTCTTAAACCCACTAATGGGATCTATTGCGCAGTGTTGGAGCAAAGTAAAAAACAGTGAACATGAAAGCTGTAACCACATATAACCTGATGAAGGTAAACTAAGGTATATAAAAAGAAATGGAAAAACTGGGTGAACTTAATGGAAAAAGTGTCAAACGCTGGCATATAGTGCAGCACTTATTGGTTAGCTAACACGCTACATGTTTAATTATCAATGAAATAAATATGTTTTAGAATTTCTACAATGCGTAGTGTGCTATTACAGACACATAATGGATGTATTGGTAACTTCTTCCATCAACATGTGACCTGGGCTATGGAGGACCAACTCTGCCATAATCAAAAATAAATATATAAATGAATAAATACTTACAGCTATATTCCATAAATAATTAAATAAATGAATAAATACCTAAATATGTATGGAGGAACAGCTCTGCCATAATTAAAAATAAATAAATGAATGAATACATAAATAAACACCTACAGATATATACCATAAATAGATAAATAAATCACTTAATAACACTAGAATATGCCATAGATAATTAAGTAAATAAATACCTATACATGTGCCATAAATGCTATTTATTTATTTTATTTATGTATTTATTTACTGATGTTCAGGCAGTGTTCACAGCCCCCTCATCTGCATTACATTTCATTGTGCATGCTGAAGTTCCCTCTATCCCCACTTTATGTGGGGATAGAGAGAAGAGTAACACCAGTGTGGTTTTACGCATAATCTGAGCATAAGAAATCACTGAGAATCGGTTAAAACGTGTCCCAGAATGAAATCCAAATGGCTCATTTTCTGATAAGAACTGACTCTGGCTACTTCCCTCCTGTCGTAAGAATTTCCACAGAGCTATTGAAGCGAACAAGGTTTGTGCTGTAAATGTTTGCAGTCTATATGTAGGATGTAGTTAAACAGTCAAAAACATCCACGTCTGTGAAAGAGTTAAACTACGCTATAACGGAATCCACCAACAGAGCTGCCAGGAAAGAAATACATTTTCTGTGCATAACATTTAAATATTAAAAGGCGAGCGGTGGTTATGCAAGGCCTGGCTGTTAATGTCACATTTATGTTTTATTGTCTGGTGATTTAATAAGGTAAAAGACTTGGCGCTTGCTGCTGTTTTTGCTTTCAAGCACCAAGTCAGGTTTTCCAGGAGTCACGTCGAGTGGAGTCAACGTCCCGTTTTTTGCCAAGTCTACGAGTCTGCAGCTCTATGCGAAAACCAGAACCTGTGCAACATGCGCCACAGTAAATACATGTCTTCGAAAGTGTCACATCTTCTGCGAATGCCTCTAGAACGTATGAAGTGGGAGAGCAGAAAAAGACACATGTGGCGACTCCGGATCAAATGTCTCCGTCTCCCCCCTCCAGGCTGACAGCGAGGACGGTCCATTTGGCTTCTGGTACTCAGAACCAAAAATAATACACCTCCGCTATGTGTTTAGTTCACGCTGTGATCTGTTTATTACATTTCTGTCTGACCACTGGCTGACAGTGCAGTATCACATGGAGGGAGTGGGAAGGAGAAGCATATAGCTTCCACGGAATAATTCATCATCATCATCATCTCTCTGTAGGACTGGTCGCTGAAAGGATTGGAAATGTTTCTCTCCTTTAGAGGAAGAACTTTGACTGTTTTTCTTAGTCTATTTGAATTAATCAGTTTTTAAGATACTATGCTGCTATTTTAGGCTTGTGGAAAAGCAGTTCGGACAGAAAAACTGAAGCGCAAATATAATTTAAAGATGAATCAATCGCTGTGAGCAGGGTTTGAACCTGCGCGGGGAATCCCCATTGGATTTCAAGTCCAACGCCTTAACCACTCGGCCATCACAGCTCATTTTTTGTGTAATATTCAGGCTGGTATCGTTGATATCAATCTGATATCACTACGTTGTGTAAATACACCCTAATGTGTCTGGTAAAACTAAAAAAAATGTGTATTTTTTTGTGTATTTCATATCATAGCTTCATAAAGAATACAAGACGTCAGAGTGGTTTATTTACTTATTTTAAACTCTGAAGTATATTGATGTAGTGGCCTCTTTTACTATATAGCCGAGCTAATACAACAACAGAAAAAACAGAGACATTTTCACACAACATATGTGAAAATGGTGTTTCAAACACTAAAAAAGAAACAAATAAAATAATAAGACCATTAAAATAAATTATTGTGTAACTATTAACTCACCTGAGCATTAAAAAAAAGCTTGCGGTATTTGAATGACTGAACACATGTTGCTCTTTCTGGGAAAAAAAAGCTGCCATTACGGTAATGGTGACACATAGCTGTTTGGAGGAATTTGATGGTAAAAAGTTAATTATACCCTTGAGACGTCACAAAGATCTTCCAGACAAAAGCACAACTCGCCAGTGTTAAACCACACTTTGATTATTGTCAGTAGAGCAAACCACTGTGAGTTACGGTAATTAAAAAAGGGGTTAAGATACTATAAAATAAAAACCTGCTCCTCATCATAAATGCTTCATTTTCTGTGTTGTGGTTTAACCTGATGTTTGTTGCATTGCCACAACTCAGTAGTTTAGTTACTTTCCACTGTGTTCCTACATTACCTCCCATGACTCCAGTATCAAAAGTATTGATATTTTGATTTGAGAATCGATTCTAGAGCGTTAAGCTGATTGGTGACCCTAAATTGACCCTTTGTGTGAGTGCGAATGGGTGTTTGTCCCTGTGTTATAGGGTGGTGATAGGGTGGAGACCTGTCCAGGGTGTACCCCGCCTGTCGCCCGATGCCAACTGGGATAGGCACCAGCAACCCCCGCGACCCTAGTGGGGATTAAGTGGTATGAGATGAGATTTTAGAGCATGAAGAACCTGGTATCTTAAGTATCGATATTTCAGTATCGGTCACTAGTGAGAAAGCCAAGACAACAGCTGATGGCAACATCTTATCTGCTGTTCTCATTCTGTGGGAGTGAGGATTAATTTGTGGGTGTGAAGGACACTCTGTGAGGTCAGATGGCTGATAAAAGAGAAAATTAATCTCAGAACTTCCAGTCCAGGGGCAAAAAAAAAAAAAACTCCAAAGTTGCATTTTTGGAAAATAAAACAAAAAAGATCCTGCTTTTTTTTGTGCAAATGCCTGAGTGTGTTTACACGGCTAGGAGTGTCCTGATTGTATTCTGTGTTGCTTGTTTTAGTTTTGACTTTCTTTGTGCAATTTAGTTTTTGAAGTTCTGAGGAACCAAAATTGTGGTAGCTCTCATGAAAAGCTTCAGACATGTGAAAGATGCAGATGATGGAGTTGTGAAAAAAAAAATCTACAATTGCAGAAGCCACAGAGACGGGGAATGGAAAGGAAAGCTTTCAACAAGGGAAAGACGTTTCTCTTGATTTTAGCGTTTGTGCGGGGTAAACAGATAACAGGACACAACAACAAGTTATGCTTCTGCACATGTATTTATTTATTTATTTATTTAAGTATTTAATGACCCAATACACTTCAGTCGTACTGCATGTTGCAATTTGGTGTTAACCCTAGGGTTAGGGTAGTGGTTAGACTACCTTAACCCTAGGGTTATACTACCTTAACCCTAGGGTTAGACTACCTTAACTCTAGGGTTAGGGTAGTGGTTAGACTACCTTAACCCTAGGGTTAGACTACCTTAACCCTAGGGTTAGACTACCTTATCCCTAGGGTTAGGGTAGTGGTTAGACTACCTTATCCCTAGGGTTAGACTACCTTAGTCCTAGGGTTAGACTACCTTAGCCCTAGGGTTAGGGTAGTGGTTAGACTACCTTAACCCTAGGGTTAGACTACCTTAACCCTAGGGTTAGGGTAGTGGTTAGACTACCTTAACCCTAGGGTTAGACTACCTTAGCCCTAGGGTTAGGGTAGTGGTTAGACTACCTTAACCCTAGGGTTAGACTACCTTATCCCTAGGGTTAGACTACCTTAGTCCTAGGGTTAGACTACCTTAACCCTAGGGTTAGGGTAGTGGTTAGACTACCTTAACCCTAGGGTTAGACTACCTTAGCCCTAGGGTTAGGGTAGTGGTTAGACTACCTTAACCCTAGAGTTAGACTACCTTAACCCTAGGGTTAGACTACCTTAACCCTAGGGTTAGACTACCTTAGGACAAAATACGCTCACCTGCTGACTGAGAAGTTAAATGAGAGAATAAACAGGTGACCTGAGTTAGTTGACTTGTCACCATGTCACCCTTTTACCATAACATTATGACCACCTTCCTTAATATTGTGCATCCAAAACAGTTGTGACTCATGGGAGAATGGACATGGGCCTTCAATGTTATTTACTTCGCCTGTCCTGGTCATAATGTCATGCCTTTAAATATAGCGCACACCAAGGTATATTATAAGAGTGATTGATATTTCATTTGGTATTACAAGAACCTTTGTTTGTATTTTGGCAGGTTTTGCTGATGTCACATCATAACCCTAGACTTGAATCCTAAACCATATTCCATCTGCTCCGTATAGATGTATTTACTCTCTATGCTATGTTGGCTGCAGCAACGTGCAGATATTATGTCTTGAGTTACATTTTCTAACTCTAAAACGTGCGCCGTCCAAAATCACATGCTTCTCGTTGATCCGCATCGCGTATCATCGTTCAACTCCCTCAGAAGCCGCCAGCCACTCGGAAACTTGTTCATTACTGCAGAAACGGCTTTCCTCACATCTGTTTTACAGCTGAGCTCGCCCCTCGCCCGCCACTCACCTCCCACTTTAATAGTTAGTCGCTGGAAAATTCATAAATTGATGTCTTTGCAGCGGAGATAGAGTTTGTTCTGTTTTGCCGTTCGGCCCCGTTAGTCGAATCCCCCCGTCTCTGGAAATACGGGCCGTGTCAAACCTGAGCCTCGGAATTCTGGGAAACGCATTTAGCTCCACTCCCAGCGTAGCAGAGTTTCAGGATCCATCCCTGCAGTCAGTCACTGACTCCTCACCACATGGGAGACTGTCAATTCCCCCTGTAATTACATTAAGCGCAGAATCTCCCAGAATATTAGCTCAAATGGAGAGGAATGTTCAGCACTCTCACTCGGCCACCCCGGTATTGTCTATACTTCTCAATGCTGTGTTTGTTTTTGATTGTTTTTTTTTTTTTTCCTTCCCCCGCAAACCAAAAACTCTAGAGTTTCTCAGGGAGGAAGAGCGATGGCCGCGGCGGGCTCTCTGTGGGATCTCTCCTGCTGCTGATACAGATGTTTATCTGATCAACCAAACACAGATATAAGGTTTCATGGAAGGCAGGAGGACGTGTCAACCGCAGAGTTGTACTTGAGCTTTTTGAAAAGCTTCACAAACTGATCTCTTTAAAAGCTCAATGCAATGAGCTATTATGTCTTTATATCAATAAAAGGAGGTAAGCTTCTCTAGATACTAGAAGGATCAAGGGACAAAAATCATCAATTCAACTTCTTGGGAGTTTTCCTTTAAATGGGAGTTCTCAGTATGCGTTCTCCAAGTCCAAGTTCCAATTCAATGTATGTGTCTGACCAAGTAAGTTCCAAATGCCGGGATGAGTGCTTAGGACGTAGTCGTTTGCGTATATTGGAGAGAGCGCTGTGCTTCCAGTTACAAAATGACCATACTCCACACCAAGTTTGGACTTCATAGTCCAACTTGTCAAATCCAAACTACCCAATGCATAAGTCCAAAGTATGTGGCTTTGGTAGTGAGGGACGTCCAAGTACCTGCTTTTGTCTTTTCAAACAGCACGTTCCTAGCTCCCTGATAAAAAAAAAAAAAATAGCCAAGACTCAACATTTAGCCTACAAACTGAGAAAAGCGTCATCCAAAATAGCTGACATGACTTAGGGTGAACATTTAACGGCCTTAATGAGTAACTGCATTCACAGTTATGAATTAAATCAGTATTATTAGTAATCAGTTTAGCCTTACACCATAGACTGTATATAAATATTCCATTTTTGGAGCCAGAATCTTGCTGAGTGGAGTCACGGGGAGCAGCGATATTGGTCGCTTCCTCCAGGCTCACTCGGGTGACAGAAATGACAGAAACCATCTTTGCAAAAAAATAAAAATAATAATAATAATTCAGATGCGTTAATCTGCCCAGTAACATGGAGGGAGTGGAGCTTATGAGCTATACTGCATATACTGCAGCCAGTCACCAGGGGAGCTCTACTTGCTTTGGCTTCACATTTGAGGAGTCATTTCCGTCCATTCATCTTTATAGTCTGTGGTCTAAACACACGGTACGAGAGGATTTTCCACGCTCTAAACACCTTGGTTTGTTTGGTGAAAGTTGAAACATTAAACGGTCAAGCTGCCTAATCAGCAGAATTTCTATCGGCATCATCATTGCTGTGCAGATGTAGCTAACATCTGGGCTGCAGATTAGCCTGTTTGCTATTTGATGTAGCTAACATCTGGGCTGCAGATTAGCCTGTTTGCTATTCGATGTAGCAAACATCTGGGCTGCAGATTAGCCTGTTAGCACTATTGGCGTCATCATTGCTGTGCAGATGTAGCTAACATTTGGGCTGCAGATTAGCCTGTTTGCTATTCGATGTAGCTAACATCTGGGCTGCAGATTAGCCTGTTAGCACTATTGGCGTCATCATTGCTGTGCAGATGTAGCTAACATTTGGGCTGCAGATTAGCCTGTTTGCTATTCGATGTAGCTAACATCTGGGCTGCAGATTAGCCTGTTAGCACTATTGGCGTCATCATTGCTATTCAGATATAGCTAACAAACAAGTGTTATTTGTTATAACTATATTTGGGACCAATTGTTTCTGTACAATAACACATGCGTATTTAACAACAAATAGTATAGCTTGTATCTGTATGGCAGGTGGTTACATACATTCACATGTTCAGTCTACTTTAGCTAGCAGTTTAATCATAGTTTCATACAATGATAATATATTTGAAATACAAAATACATTACAAATTACACGTCCAAACCTGTATTCTGTAACAACAAATAAATGTAATAAATTAAATTAGAATGGAGGTGAGCGTGAGAAAGTGATTTAATGGGATTTCAATAGATTTTTCCAGATTTCACTTCTAAACTGTTGTCCCTTCTTCAGTAGGTAGCCAGTGACCAAACTCCAGCTACACTGAATTACAGTCCTTATATTCTGTGACGTAACTTCAGGTGGTGATTAGAGGAAAGTAAGCCGTGCTGTCTAGGACTTATCCACATTCGCACAAAGCGTTTTTTTTTTTTCTTCACGTCACTCCCATATAATTACACCGCTAAGTGTTTCACAGGGAGACATGGGAGGAGATCTGGGTGGTCTCCCGGCTTCCTCGCTCCCTGCAGCACATCAACCGGAGACGTGTGATTCACCCGTCATTAGCATTCCACCGCACCAAACTAGCAGGATGTGAGCGAGGAGCAGCCACGGTGTCTCCACGTCTGACCCCCTAAACTCACTGTTTGGATTGTGTAATTGTCTCATTTTTGACATATCACCATTGGGCAGGTTCAATCATTTAGTTTATGATCTGTAATTTTAATAATTAGACTGACGCATCACTGCACAAATGGTAAAATATCAGATTTGCACTGGCAGTTTATTGATCCAAGAAGCATAAGATATAAACACAATTTGAAAGCTGGGATGTCAAACATATGGCCCGAGGGCCAAAACCAGCCCATCAGAGGGTGTAATCTGGCCCACGGCATGAATTTGCAAAACCCTTAATTGCAATTTTCCCCATATTATGCAGGATTAGAGCCACTAGGAAAAAAACATAATAAATTAGATGGATTTTTTGTTTTTGTTTTTGTTTTTTGAGTTGTGACTTTAATCTCAGAACTCTGACTTTTTTTCTCAGAATTGTGGGGAAAAAAGTCAGAACTCAAAATAAATAAATAAATCATTTGCTACAACACTACAATTTTTTGCCTAATCCTCTTCCTTAAACTTCAAACCAAAAGTGTCATTGAGATCATAAAGTTTAAAGGTTGACGGATATTTCTGCTGCTGTATTCCCACAGGAATTATCAGGGATTCATTTTAATTCTGAGAATTCTGAGATTCTGATTAAAGTTTTTCTCAGATTTTTTTCTCAGAATTCTGACTTTTTTCTCAAAAACAAATCATTTGATCTAACTACACTTTCTTCAGTAAGATATAACAACATAAAATTGCACTTATTTTTCTTTGAAAATGTCCTTTTTCATAAAATATTTTAATATATAATTAATTAAATGTAAACATTTTCATAATATTCTTGTTCTTCTTTGCACTAAAACAAATGCAAACATTTGGAGTTGTCTTTCTTTATAGGTTATTAAGCTACTAATGGTACTAGTCCTGCCACATGATCCCTGAAGTGAAATGAGTTTGACGTCTCTGATCTAAACCTACGAATGCTTCCTGTGAGTTCAGCCTGGTCCGCTTGGTATTTAGTGCATGTGTAACATATTCCGTTTGCTAAACTACACTGCTGTGAAAGTTTTGTTATGGCAGGCTGGGCTGTGTTTCCGGTGGAAGTCTCCGTGTTAGTTTATCCAACAAGGTGAATCACAGATCAAGTGATGGAAACGTAGCGTCACAACCTCGAGATATTCTTCATGACCGCATCCTCCGTGCTCGCTTTTAAATAATAATAAATAAACAAAAGCATTTGCATCAGCCGTCACTATCGTGATAGTTCACAAATAAACATTTCTTTGCAGGGAATCGGTGCATACCAGACCAGGTGTCAGCACAACCATTCCCTCGGTGACTACGTCAAGGCAGTGATGATCAGTCCGGTCGTCCTAAAATAACGTTAGCTCCATGCAAATGTGTCTAACTCAGATGTCTCCAGTCAATGATTCAGGGTTTTGTGCCGCTCATTATTACATTTTTGGAAAAGAGCTCCAGCTTAATTCCTCACATGCAATGCAAAATATAGGAATGGCTACCTAGCTAGCAGTCTGCTCTGATGCTTTAGCCTGGAGCCATATTGACTCCTGCCTGACTAGCGGTCAGCATGGCCGCAGGCGCTGTTCACACTAGCTCGTGTCTGAGCCTGCACAGAGACATCAGGCTACGAAGTCAGACTCACTTGTGATTGGATGAAGCCAGGGCCAAAAACTCAGACGAGGCCCCCCGGGACCCACAAGGCCATGTTGCGGTACCTCGCTTGTGCTCTCGATAACCCCGTCTCCTGCTTCTTCTGAATACTGATTTCATATTGATCGATTCAAATCCACAGCTGCAGCCGAGATGACTCTGACAGCTGTAAAACAATGTACGTGTGATATACCGATACATAATGCAGTCACGCTAAATAATTAACTAAAATGCGCTTACCTGGCAAGTAAAACTAAGATTCACATATCAAGTGCAGGCTCTGGAGCAGGGTTCACCATTAAAAGGAACCAACTCCATGTCAGAGTGAGATCAGCTACCTGGAGATTTGAGCGTTGCTTTGCTCAACTAGGTACAACTGTAGAAGGCTGTTTTACCTCCATCGAGGGACTTTAGTGTGTGTGTGGTGATGTCTCAAACTCAGGGGTATCGGTCATTTTAAAAACCCTATACATTATATACACATACATATATATATACTGTATATTGGTAAAACCTTAGACAAACAACATAGAGAAAAAGACTGAGAGTGAAGTCGTATGTGGTGAGAACTAAATTCTGCACCAAACAGTTGCTTCTTTTTTTATTATTTTTTCCCAGTCTTCCAGTGGACTTGTGATAAAAGAAAATGGTGTTAATTGTATGTAGTTGACCTCAGGGAAGCTCCACAACTATTTCAAAAGCATCAGTCAGGTTCTTTTTTTTTTGCTCTATTTGCCACAATTAAATACTTGGCCCTTTTTTTCTCAAGCAGCTTTTGCATCAGTGCAAAATATCCTCCTTCGAGCCGGATTTGAACCAGCGACCTAAGGATGCCAGTACAGTACTTCTACAGTCCTCCGCTCTACCAACTGAGCTATCGAAGGGGCGAGAGAGTTGGTCTGTGATCTGCACACGTGTACAAATTGACTATTAACGTGTTACAACTGTGTCATTACAGGTGAATAAGGTAAAAATGTAATAGATATCACCATGAAACTTCACCAGTTGACTGCTTACATAAATATAATATTATTATGTATTACAAGTTCTCTGTGAACTTATATGTAAATAAATATATTTTATAATTTTTGTATATTTTGAATATTTGTATAGTATTAGTATTTTTACTTTAGCGTGTAAATCTCTTATAAATAATAACTTAATGATAACTTTGCACTGTTTTTGTATATACTTGTGTTCTTTTGCACTGAAAAGGAGAAACTCTCCAATCTTGTTGTACACTGTATAATGAGGTTAAAGGGCTATTCTATTCTATTCTATTCTATTCTATTCTATTCTATTCTATTCTATTCTATTCTATTCTATTCAAAACTGAAAAGAACTTCACTCTCAGAAGTGTTGCAATTGTTTTATTTATTTGACATTTTCTTAGTTTGCCTGTATCTTCTTTTTACACTAATTAGTTCAGGAATTTTGCATCAATGTTCTACAGGACATTCATTATGGAGATGAAATGTCCCAAAAGAGTCCTCCTTCGAGCCGGATTTGAACCAGCGACCTAAGGATGCCAGTACAGTATTCTACAGTCCTCCGCTCTACCAACTGAGCTATCGAAGGGGCGAGAGAGTTGGTCCGTGATCTGCACAAGTGTACAAATTGACAATTAACGTGTTACAACTGTGTTGTTACAGGTGAACAAGGTAAAAATGTAATAGATATCACCATGAAACTTCACCAGTTGACTACTTACATACATATAATATTATTATGTATTACAAGTTCTCTGTGAACTTATATGTAAATAAATATATTTTATATTTTGTATATTTTTAATAATTGTATAGTATTAGTATTTTTACTTTAGCGTGTAAATCTCTTATAAATAATAACTTAATGATAACTTTGCACTGTTTGTGTGTATATACTTGTGTTCTTTTGCACTGAAAAGGAGAAACTCTCCAATCTTGTCGTACACTGTATAATGAGATTAAAGGGCACTCTATTCTATTCTATTCTATTCTATTCTATTCTATTCTATTCTATTCTATTCAAAACTGAATAGAACTTCACTCTCATACGTGCTGCATTCCTGTTATTTATTTGACATTTTCTTAGTTTGCCTTTATCTTCTTTTTACTCTAATTAGTTCAGGAAATTTGCATCAATGTTCTACAGGACAATAATTATGGAGATGAAATGTCCCAAAAGAGTCCTCCTTCGAGCCGGATTTGAACCAGCGACCTAAGGATGCCCGTACAGTATTCTACAGTCCTCCGCTCTACCAACTGAGCTATCGAAGGGGCTTGCGGCCATCATGACCATACACACGTCCGGTCTAAAATACACATTTTTTTTTTCTGGGTGAAACCACTGTGTCTGCAGCTTCGTGCCTTCTTATCATTTTGATAACTCGTTTTACCCACGACAGCCTGCTCCTGCAGGACAGAGTCAAACCTTCGACCTGAACGTTTCCACACCTCTCTCCTGCCAGAGCTCTGTGAGAGTGGCAGATTTCAGTTTGAGTTAATGAGTACAGTACTAGTCAATAATCACCATGTGCTGCTGAGAGAAAATGTGCTCGCCGCAGATGTGTCTGCAGAGAAGCGGAAGATTCAAAGAGTTTATTGCTGCGTGCACAACATGAAATACTCATTAACATATGGAGAAGTGCTGCCTGGATTAGACATGTATCTGTAGTATTATTTTTTGTCCTATTGTGTAGGATTGTTCCTATATTCATGCTGCTTTGTTGCTGTTTTTATTTACATTTCTACTTTATTTATCCTGCTTATTTACATCTATTCTATTAGTATCTATGTATTATAGCATAGTATCTGTATATTATAGTCACCGGTAATAATCCGGGTCTTGAGTGCACAATGCAAGGAATGGCAAAGTAGCGATGGACAACTGTCACTAACACAAAAAACATCCTCCTTCGAGCCGGATTTGAACCAGCGACCTAAGGATTACAGTAAATATCTCCTACAGTCCTCCGCTCTACCAACTGAGCTATCGAAGGGGCGAGAGAGTCGGTCCATGATCTGCACACGTGTACAAATTGACAATTAACGTGTTATAACTGTGTATTTACAGGTGAATAAGGTAAAAATGTAATAGATATCACCATGAAACTTTACCAGTTGACTACTTACATAAATATAATATTATTATGTATTACAAGTTCTCTGTGAACTTACGTGTGAATATGCAAATGAGGAGTTATCTACCTAA
The DNA here is from genome assembly GCF_022458985.1 of Mugil cephalus. Taxonomy (NCBI): domain Eukaryota; kingdom Metazoa; phylum Chordata; class Actinopteri; order Mugiliformes; family Mugilidae; genus Mugil; species Mugil cephalus. The sequence goes on from NC_061776.1 coordinate 5,913,419, forward strand.
ATATGCAGTAATTTACATACATTTCCAGAACAGAAATCTGAATTATTGGCTAAAGTGAGGTTCAAACTTCTTGTTTCATTTTGTTAATGTATTACATTTCCAGGTATTTACAGAGGGGATTTTGGATAACTCTTTTTTATCACTCCATAAATCACAAAACACTGTCAAAAGCAAATATTTTTGACATGTTTTTAGGAGTAAAATGTTCCATAAATCAGGCTCTGAAGGATATATGAAAAATCCCCTCTGTAAACAACTGCAGAATGTAGTTAGGAATAAATGTGGAAAGTCTGGTGTGTGTAAGTGCTACTGAAGTGGAGATTTCTGGCAGTATGAAGAAAAACTCGTTTTTGCAAAATCATGTCTGTTTTTATTGGAAACCACTATGTACCAAAACCAAATCTACTCAAATCCTTCAAAACATATCATATAATCACATCAACATATGTAATATGAAAATATCAGATTCAATTTTCAATAAATTCATTCAAGCCTGAAACATTGTCCTGTGGTACAGTACAGTACAAAGTACAGTTAAGCAGCAATAAAAATAAAAGCTGTAGCAGCACAAAGATGAAAGCAGCAATAGATAATAAAATCTACAATATATATATGAGTAAAAGCAGTAGCGCGCAGACGAATGTAATTTGTAACTGAGTGGTGAATTAATGGACTGACGCCACCATAAAAAACGAGTCCTTGTGCTCAAGTATAACATTAAATAAATATGATGAACCAGAATATGAACCAGAAATGGGACACAGCCTTATTTTCTTACCACCTTTTCTCATGAAAACTGTATTTTAAAGAGTTTAATAATAATTAATAATTTGAATGAAGTTTAATTGACAGAAAGCTGAAAGCTGAAATAGTTCAAATTAAAAGAGTAGCAGCTCTTTGCTTTTGCATTTTAGATTTGAGGGATGATCGTCTCTCTCTCCGTCTTCCATGTCACATTTTGCGCATGGTGACAAACTGCAGGTTTTTCTCTATTGTCCTATATTCATGTCCTTTGGCCTCTGTCTGTCGCAGCTCACTTGTACAAATCCGCCGTGTCTTGACTTGACTTCCCTCCGTGAATGAATCGCGGCCCAGCTGTTGACTAATAGTCCGCATTCACCGCTTAAAAAAACATCATGTCACCACTCCTTGTGTCCAGAGTGTGGGTGGTGGGAGAGGGGAGGGCCTGGCTGAGTAAATAGGGTGGGGGGTTGGGGGCTGGAAAAGCAGGGAGTTGTAGCGTAGCATTGTCTGACTGACAGTGGGACAGCGAAAGGGGGGAACGGGTGGTCCCGGCCCCGGAGACAATGCCTGAGAACGCGCTGCCTCTCCGCTAAGCCCCCTTTGTGTGGTAGGGTGGGAAAACCCTTTTCAAATATCCATCAGCAGCACGATTCATGCCTTTATGATGACTCTGGAATCTGCCCAGGGGAGACACGGCCTCGGCCTGAGATGTCATATTGTTGCGCATTGTTACACATGCTAACAGGGCGTTATGAGATTAGCCAAGGAGGATGTTGCAGCATGGGGCAGTGTTACAGAGGAAAAATGGGGTTTGTGTTGCGGATGTACAAAAAAAGGAAAAAAAAAAAAAGTACACGGCAAAAAAGCATGAGAATAATAATAAAAATCCCCTTCTAGAAAACAAGCGGGAAGTGACTAATACACTAAATCTACATTGCAGAATTTACAGTTGTGTGTGTGCGCACTGCAACTATCAAAATGTATTTTGCGTTGCTCAGTAGAACCCTGCTGCTTTTACTTATCGTGATGGCTCCAATAAACAAGAATCCATATAGAGGGTATGAACGTGACATCACAGGAAGCTGAAGTCTCCATGGTTACGGTCACTAAGTGGTAAAAAGTGACAGTTGAACATGGAGATCTGGCAATGGCAATGCAAAGAAACTGTCCGATACATATAATTTAAATGAGCACCGTGGAGCCAGTTGCATAAGAATATCATGCAGAATATAGGCCTCATTATAAATAAATAAATAAATAAAAAACCTCCTAAGACCCTGCGTCCTCATATGGGGACGTTAAGTTTTTCATTCTGCAGCCAGTCACAGGACAAGTGGACAAGGTGCAAAACCCAGTCAAGTGCTACGGTTGATTTATGCTTATTAACTTTTCTAGTTTGATATGATGCGCACATTTAACTAATTCTGTCAATAGCAACGAGCTACGACGTCGCTAATTAGCAAGTAGCCATTTGAGGATGTTGGGATTTCATCATTTCTGTCTTTATTCAACCATGTTCAGGTATTAAAATAATTTTGTATAATAATTCACTAATTTTGTTACACATTAGTGACTTTATTGTAATATACAGTGAAATAATCCCCGTGTCCACATATGAGGACATAATCACTTTCTGTTTAAAGATGATGCTTTGTTTTTTTTACTTCTTAGTTCCTACTGATCCCAAATACCCTGGAGAAACCTTGGTTTGTCAGGCTTATTCTGCATTCTACTTGATTTAGACCAAAATTAACAAATTTTATCAACAGTAACAAGCTTCAGCGTTGCAAATTAGCAAGTACTCATTTGAGGATGTTGGGACTTCATTGTTTGTAATCCTATTTTTGCACAGTAATGTTCAAAGATCGAAATAGTTTTATAGATTTGATGCATACTGGTGAAATAATCCATGAATGAGGACTTTCTTCTTTCTCCCTAAACTTACTTCCCGTTCAAAGATGATGCTAAATTTTTATACCTCTTAGGTTCTACTACTACTAAATATCTCGGAGAAATTAAAAATGCGTTGCAAACAAAACTTTGGGTCTCAAGAGGTTATGCACCAGTTAGGTTATTCTGTTCCAAATGCGTATTGACATTAAGAGTGTGTTATTATTTAAGAGCACACAATGCTTTAAATTACTTCTTTTACTGTTTCCATGCAAATGCTTTGCTTAGCATCGTTAGCATGCGGCGAAAGCTCCAATACACAATCTGTTCATCTTTTTTTTTCTTTTTGTTTACTTCACTTAAGCGGGCTAACAATGTGAAACTCTATCCGGGCTATAGGAGGAACACTTCCTGAAGTTGAGGCTGTTTATTCTGGAGCTTAAGATTGTATTCAGCGAGGAGCTGAGGGAGGGAAAGGGGAGGGAGGGGGAGGTGTGGGGGTAAGAACATGTCAGAGTATCTGCTTACATTCCGCCCAATTAACAATACAATGGTGCAGGGATTTGCAAAGAATCAAGTCAGCCTATTTGTCAGCATACATCTGTTAATTATTTGTTGAAATTGGGTCCTTCCAAACAATAATTATCACCTACAATTAGGTCAGGGGGAAGCGGAGAAGGAACCGTCATTAATTGTGTTTAAAAACACCAATTAGCCGCTTGGTCCGTCCCCGCCGCTGCCACCCAGAGACTGTTCTCTCCCCCCGGTTTGTGGAGATGAAACTCATTAAGCTTCCTCCGAGCACACGGAGCAGTGCCCGGACATACTGGTTCGACTGGTCAGCCATTCAGCTCTGGAACACACAGAGCTGTAACGTAATCTGACTCGAGGTCATGAAATCTGTGGGCAGATCGTTCCCGGTGTGGAAAAATGATACAGTGGGACTGGCACTGATAGGGAAGCCTGTGAGAAAAACAGGGATGACCACTGAGAGCGTGAAGCGATGTAGCATTTTAGAAGGTCAGCGTGAAGTAGCTGAAGTAGATAAATGTGTCCTTGGTAGAAGACTCCGAGCTGATCTGAGCTAACCTTTGTAAGTGAATAAGACAGTAAAAGAATAAACACACACATACTGAGGATCTCAGCAACAGGTGCGGATTAAGTTTCCCAACACGAGGAAGAAAGAGCAGTTCATACAAAGCATCACCTGTGGTTTTCGTGGTAATAAACTTCCAAAGTTTGGCAGCAGATGGGAGTGTCCGCACTCACAGGTAGACTGGATCCTCAAAACAAAAGGAACAATATGATTCAGTCCCTCCTAGTTTTACAGCCCTGTTTGCGCTCTAACTACACCGATCAGCCACAACATTAAAACCACTGACACAAAGGAGAAGTAGAAGAACATTTAAACCATCTTGTGACAATTCACTGTTCTGCTGGGAAATTTTTAGATCTGGCATTCATTCATGTGGATGTTACTTAGACATGTAGCACCCACCTAGACCAGACCAGACCAGACACCTCCACCCCATAGCAGCACACGCACTGCTGTGGGGTGAGTGCACACACAAAAACACTCAAATAAAAACTGGATGAACAGCACAAGGTGTTGACCTGGCCTCCAAAAATCAGTGGGATGATCCAAATGGTGTTTTCCATTTACCTCAGAGTTCAGAAGTTGGAGCTGGGAACGACGTCACACCTGAGTTATCAGCGTTCCAGTTACAGAAGTCTGAAAATAAGATGGCCGCCTCCATGGAAGCTCTTGTCTGAATATAACTTGGTTGGAGGGTACTTCAATATTTACATTTTTTGGGCACAGAGTGAAATTTTAAAAGATTCTCAATATTAACTAATTATACATATACAATAGGTATAACTTCAACCAACTCAAGTGTTTTTACTAGGATTATTTACAGTGATGAAATCTACAAGCCGACGCAAGGCATAAATTTATAAAAAAAAAAAAAAAAAAATTCAAAAGTTTTAATAGTTTAATTTAAATATAGAAAAAAATACACTATTAATCACAGTTTGCCTCAATGGTGTTTCGCACTGTTTTGGTTTTACCAGGCTATTGATTAAGGACTTGTAGTTCCCATATAACACATGAAAAACTTAACTTACACTATAACAGCATTTCATCGTATGTATGTGGAAAAATATTGTCTGTACGGCCGATTTAATGCAACAAAAACTAATCAGAAGTGATAATAAACACAATATTACAGGAGCTTCTAATTAGTGTTTACACACGGGGCGGCCATCTTGGAAACGCAACTTAGGGGTAATGAAGATTCTACGACTTTTTGACTAGAAAATCTGACTTTGCGGAGACGTTCCAGTTGAAAATTCCAACCCGCAGCTCGGAAATTCCGACTTTTGTGTACAAGCGGCACACTCGAAAAGCCCCCACTAACATCCTGTTTCCAGACACCACAGGACACTCTCAGAAAGCCCATATCCATTCTCGGATGAGTCACAACTGTTTTGTTACGTTATGCATGATCTATGTATGGCTCTATACCACTAAATAATCCACAGTAGGTCATGTAAAGTTGGTTTATTGGCAGCATTTCTACCTGCTGCTTGACAGAAACAAGGTTCATAAGAGTGAACCATCTCAGTGAGGATGCAGGATTAAAACCAATACATGAATGAGAGATTAACAGTGAAATCATTTTAACATCTCACCCAGACGTTTGATTAACTTGAATAAAAATGTGGATTTCTTTAAAGTCACTTCCTGCCGTCATCATGCAGAGTTGTGCAGCTTCACCCGTTCCGGTTTTGCTTGGCTGACAGTGGAATGCTTCGCTGGAGGACACTGCCGATCCTGAAGGAGGCTGTTTCCTGTTGACTCTCCACACCCAGACTTTCCCAACCTGGGGCGCAGGTTTCAACTTGTGACTTTAACTTGTAATATGTATCTTTAGGGATGTCAGAGCTGTTATTAACTGCTTCGCTTCTCGTGCACAGAGGTTTTCTCAGCCTTCAGTAACGTGTGAAATGTCAGAATCACGCTGAGCACATTTTATCTCGTAGCGTCCTTTATATTTAGGATTTGTTTTGTTAAACCGAGCCCATTGGTGAGTTTCAACAGAGGATGAAATGACTCATAACTTTTGCTGACTTCATGTTTGATTGTGTCATTTCAGTTCTTTTTTTAATGCGCCTGCATGATGACATTGAGCCCAAATATTCATCAGACAAGAAAAATTTTCCAGTCTTTGTCAATAATAAGTACTGAGAGTATTTTACATGGACTAGTCTTGTTGTTGAAGCAGATCCTGCTACAGTTGAAATGCTGCCATCTGAATACTATCGAAAATGCGGTCATACACTGACTAGGCAAAATATTATCACCACCTTTCTAATATTGTGTAGGTCTCCCTCCTCCCTCCCTCCAAAACAGTTGTGACTCATCAGCAAATGGAAATTGGCCTTTCTGAAGGTGTCCTGTGGTGTCTGGAAACACAATGTTGTTAGTTGGGTCCTTTGTGTCCTATGGTTTGAGGGGAGGGGGCCTCTGTGGTGGATCATCCCACAGATACTTGATACGTGATGGCACCGGTGACTTTATGTTTTCCGGTTCAAATCAGAATCAGAATTACTTTATTAACCCCAAGGGGAAATTACTTTTGTTTCAGCTGCACTTACTCAAAGTCTACCAGTGTCCAGAACAAACAGCAATGGAGGCAATGAGAATAAGAATACACGCATCAATATAAAAAGGGTTTGGCTTTGAAGAAAGGATTGGAGTGAGACACTGGCAGCAGTATCAGCTCAGATTAATATGTAATGCATCATCAGTTTCAGCCTGGACACGTTATGGGTTAGAATAAACTGTGACTGAAATTACATTTCGATTCTTGTCACATGTTAATGCTAATGCTAACCACTAAGTAACATGTTTCAGGGGTGTCCAAGTAGAAGTTGCATTTATCACGTTACCCTCCACACTTACTTCTTGTAATATCTTTGTTGGAGAGGCTTCACTTGATAAAGACAGACCAGACTTCGTCCCCTCTGTGTCCTCCTTTGGTCAAATCGTCCATCCAGAGTGGGAGTGTAGGGGTTGGTGAATGTAGTCCCATCAGTCAGAGTCAGATTTTTAAAATAACTCTCACGGTCTCAGACAGTGAGTGTATCAGTATATTCTCTAAAATATGCATTTTACTCGTTCATTCCAGCTAAAACAATCCGTTGAAATATGCTAACCACCGTTTACAGGCTACGGTGTCAGAGATGTTTTGCCTCCAGTTAAGCCCCGCCCCTCAAAAAAATGTCACATTGTTTACAAACTGTGAAGGGGTTTATTTGACAGTGAAGAATCTTCAGTAGAATATTGAATCTATCAGGGTTGGGGTTTGGGGTCACGTCAACGACCACATCTGCATGAGTGCCAGGTCCAGAAGTTTCCCAGCAAAACCGTGTATTGTCTCAAGATGGTCAATATAATTTATTCCTAGTGTCTTTTAGTAATATCAAGGTCAACTGGGCTGTTAATATTTTCACTCAGCCCTTCATTTAGTTTGAATACACCAAAAGAAAAACAGATGGTTTGACCTTCATTTTTTTCTCCACCCGATGCAGGCGCACTCTGCCTTTCACAGAGTGAATCCAGAGCATTTTGTGTTTTTTTAATCTTGATGTATGAGAGTTTGTGCTAAAAAAAGAACCAACAACAATAAACACTCCAAAAAAGTGGAAATATTTCCAAGAATGATCCTGGACATGGACGTTAATAATAAGAACAATAAACCAGAAACTATTCCACATTTGGACCAATATCCAACAACGAGAGACAAGTCACAAACAAATCCAAATAACAAAATTATGCACGAATAATACCTACAGGCGTATCAGCTATCAAGCCAAACCAAAACATCCCCCCCTAAAAATAATTGAAACTAAATGGACATAATTGAATATCACTTCATTTTACAGATGCAGCTAATTCAACAAATTAACAAATGAGCCAAAACACGGCGCAGTCAACGTGAACTGAGTTAATTTCCATTAAATGATAACACATTCCAGCCAATTGAGTTTTTTTTTTTCTTCCTTTATTTGCGTATTCATAAATTCCGGGCACGGGCGTATGAACCTCAACCTTTGTTAATATGAATATATTGCGAGGCATTTGCATAATCCACTTCATAATCCACTGCAGCACTCGGCGGTGACAAAGATAAGGAGGGGTAGCCACTGTTTCTCCTGGGAACGCTACACAGATAAACGGGGGAAAAGAGACCCACTTTCTGCTCCTATTATGAGATAAAAAAACAAGAAAAAAAAAAAACGGAAAAGGCTTTGCAAAGTTTTCCCCTTTAGACACAGATGGTGGTGGAATATCATTATTTCTATGTATTTCTCTTCTATTATTATTATTATTATTTCACAGAGATTTACTGAATTTCCACGGAGACGAGGTGCATGGGTTATTTATGTATCCACCTCAGCTCAGACGCAGCATGCTGATTTTATTACCCCGCTTGCTGCTGCCGCTGCCGCCGCCGCCGCTGCTCCTTCTTCACAGAGACGCCGAATTGTGCGCTCCTTTGCAAGAAAACGTTTTTTTGGATGGAAAACCTCCAGCGTGCGGCGAAGAGGAATCACAGGGTGACAAATGAGCAAACAGAAACCCCCGGCTCGTCCTGAACATCGCTAATGAGACCCCTTTTAGCTTCAGCATGTGCTGGAAAAGTGTGTGTGCGTGTGTGTGTGTGTGTGCACCTGTGCGTGAATGTGTGTGTGAAAATCTCTCTTAAGTCCCCCAATCTTTCCAAATTGGCCTGTGGGATGACGCCACCGCGCAGCTACATCCATCCCCACTGCGCCGCGTGCATTCCTGGTGCGTGTGTGTCTCTGCATGTGTGTGTGTGTGTTTGGACAATGGCAACACTTCCTTTTTGCCCTAATAGGCAGGGAGCCTCAGCCATTGTGGTCTGATTAGGGCTCCCATTCAAGCTCTCTGGGATTTCTAATTGCGAGGCCTTTTGCAGCGAACTCCCCCCACACCGCCCCCCTTCACTTCCCAGCCCGCTTACACTCCCCTCACGACTACTGTAAGACTTAATGAGACACAATTACTGCCCCCTTGGAGTCCGAGAGCGAGCCAATCACAAAGAGAGACACGGACCCCCAAGTGAATGGCCACTCAGCGGAGAAAGAGACAGAAAGAGGGAGCAGGAGGGACGGGAGAATCACAAACCCTCATTGTCCGGAAGAAAGCGCAGAGAGGAGCCTCTTTTTTTTGGAGAAATATAAATGTTTTTATTTAATGCCGGCTCATAATTAGGCCCCTGAGAGGGAAAAGGAGAGCCAAAGGAGTGGAGAGGGCTGGGAGTTCAATGGGGGGGAGAAAAAAAAGGCCCTGTAGGTACAAAAGACGAAGAATGACATGCTGCAGAGAGGAGGAGGGGGACGGAGAAAAGAAAAAGCGGACAAATAGATACAGAGGAGGTGAAAAAACACAGAAATAAAGAACAAAACCAAGTGGAAAAACTTGACAGGACTTTCTTCTTTTCCCGTTATTTATTTATTTTCTCTTTTTGCCCATTTGGCGTGGGAACCGGCCCCCGACATTGAATGATGCGTGCCAGGCGTTGGAGTGAAAAGCGCAGGCAAAGGTCGCTCTGTCTTCGCAGGTTTGGCTTTTCACGTTTGGCTCGAGAGGTGAAATATTCCTCGATCCGCCAAATCTGTGGGAAGCAATAAAAACAGGGGGGGCAGCGCGAGTTTGGATTCAGAGAGGGCCGCAATAAAAGACGAGGGAAAAGGCACAATTTGCAGACGGCTCTCGACTGTGTGGGAACGTTTACTGTATTATTCCTCGCGAATAGTGCAGATATTGTTTCGAGCAGTCACGTCTGGGGACTCTGAAGTGTTCTCATGGAAATCGGGAGGGGGGGGGTTTATTGTGAAAGCCGAGCCCCTGTATGATGTTCACGGGCAAAGGAATATCTGAGACAGTGGATATCGCCGACCCAATAAAAAGGCCTCACGTCAATCAGTCTTCCTCAATGCTCGGCCCAGCAGGAGGGGACGGGCAGGTGCGAGCCCGAAACAACAAAAAAATAAAGAGAATAAATGATACAAATAAAACGATTTAAAGACGTCTGGGTGGACTTTTCTCAAGACGCACTTGTGCAGAGAAAGCACAACATTCTCAGGCTGCTTTGGCAAAACCTCTCTGGACAATCGCAGTCTTTTAGCAAGAATTTAATCAGTGAAAATCTCAGTCACACTTCTTGCTCTTGGCTAAACAAGCAAGGCAACAATGTCAGCGCATGTTCGGCCTCCACATGCACACACACACACCCACACAGTTTCGACATTAAAACAGTTTTATTTTATTGGTCGTGTTCAGTTGATGGGAAAAAAAATAGATGAATGTGATTTATGTTTGGATGGCAGCACTGTTGCCTCACAGCGAGAAGGGTTGAAACCTGCAGACTAGTTGTGTAAAGTTTGCATGTAAGTTTTCCCTCCTCGGTCCAAAGGCATCTGAAAGGCTTCTTAGGTCAAATGGTGATGGCCTAAGCATGTGAATTAGCAAAATTGTACCCTGTAGCTCTTCAAATATCAGCTGGGATAAGCTCTGCCCTCTGATGGATAGAATTTATTTCATATTTTCTTGAGTCTAAATGTAAACGTTTCCAATTAACTTTATGGCCTATAGACCCCTTCATGGCCTACGTCACTGTGACGTCATGTTGTTAGCTGGAGGCAAAACAGAGGCGAACACTATCACAACTGAGACAATGTTGTGTTGCTGTATTTTTGGGGGGCAAAACTGGAAAAGCAACTTGAAGTTTTGTCACATTCCAGCCACTACCAGTCATAGTCAAAGAAATGACTGGAGTGAGACAATCATGAACAAGGGGCACACTTGATATCAGGTCAGATTAATACGTAACGCATCATCAGTTTCAGCCTGGATAACATTGTGGGTTAGAATAAACTGTGACTGAAATTACGTCAAATTAATCATTATTTGGAGGATTCATGATAATGCTAACCGCACTCCATCCAGTGAGTGAGAGCGTAGGGGTCGGTGAATATAGTCCCATCAGTCAGAGTCAACTTTATAAAACAACACTCACAGTCTCGGTTTCTTTTCCTCGTCCATTCCCGCCAAAACATTCTGTTGAAATATGCTAACTGTTGTTTACAAGCTACAGTGTTTGAGATGTTTTGCCTCCAGCTAAGCCCCGCCCCTAAAAAAACATCACATTGTTTACAAACTGTGAAGGGGTCTATAGTAAAGCAGTGAAGCAGTTTTGTTTGTACCACTGCAAACATACACTAATCAGCCACAACATTAAAACCACCGACAGAAAAAGTAAATAACATCGACCATCTTGTGGCAATTCATTGTTGGTGGGTGGGAAACTTTTGGACCTGGTATTTATTCGTGTGGATGTCAGAGACACACACACACACACACAAAAATGCTTCTGGAACAGCTCAACAAACATCAGGAACAGCACAAGGTGTTGACCTCCTCTCCAAATTCACTAGATCCCAAACTCATCAAGTATCTGTACCTTGTTAGTCAGAGACCCAAAGACTCCGACAAACATCCTGGTAGGCACAAGGGAGACCTACACAATATTATGATCATAATGTTATGGCTGATCAATGTAAGTCTATATTCCTCATTCAAAAACTGGAAGCATTAACTGAGAAGCTCGGTAACTGGAAAGATCTCCAACATTCTGGTGGTCATAATGTTGTCATAATTTTGTTGTTGGATGGCGGACAAAGAGAAGCAATTCTCCTCTTGTTCTTCACATAATTTATTTTGTTTAATTTAAACACCAGCTGATCGCTCTTTTGATGAAGTCGAATCACATAACACAAGTCAAAAAAAAGACAGACCACCTCAACCGATCGCTCACTATTAATAACTCACTTCGCCCCTGATGGCTCTTACGAGGAAAACACGGCTCATTTGACTAAACGCTCGTTTCCTGGACGCATCTTTCCTCACATCTCTGGCTAACGTCTCCAGTCAGAGGAGAGACCTTAAAGAAGGGAAGCAGCAAACTACAAATGAGACGGGGGATTTGTGTCTTAAAAACATTGTTGAATTAAAATCTCTCTCACACACTCACCCACCCGCACACATGCACGCCGCCTCGGCCCCTCGTCCCTTTCAGTGTGTGCAGCCTCTCAGCCAGTGACTGAACCCCCTTTGTTCGCCGGTGACCCTCTTAAGCGCAGGTTGAAGCCTGCAGCCATTCCACTTTGGATTTGGACCCTATCGCGTGTCACACGGCTAAGTCGACCAGGACCGGGCCTCTTCGCTCAGACACATGGCAACAAGTATCCATTCATATCCGCCGAGTTTAAGCCACAACAACTAGATCACCAAATAATTTATGAGCAACCACAGAGCCCGGGGTGAAAAAACTTAATCATTTCAGATAAGGATGCGACAAACAGCCTCTGTTCGACGGTGCACAACAAGAGGTTTATTTTACGGTTTGTAAACTCATCTTCTCCTCAGTAGCGACGAACTACGTGACTTGATAGTGAGGTCGGACTCGTGAAAATAAGATAATAAATTGTTTTTCTCTTCGTAACTGCCCTTTTAATGACCCCCCTCCCATATTGAGGTGATTTTTTAAAATAAATATATATACTTATATAGTTTTTATTGTGTTTTCCTTGGAAAAAGCTAATAAAAGTATTTGAATAAGTACAAATCCAAAGCTTTTTCATGTCAATTAAGTAAAAAGACTCAATTAAATCAAAAAAATAAGGCAGTACAAAAGGAAGTCCTAAACAAAACTAAACATGAACGGCTATGGCTCTGAGTCCGTTGTAGTAGAAAAGTGTATTTAAATAAGGTATTTGGAGATCATATATCAGTGGGTCAATTAAGCATCTTCCACTCTGTTCTAAATCATTTCTTAAAGTTATTAACTAAAACTCGTCCTCTCAGTCTCAACTGATGAGTCATATTTTCCGTAGTACAAATCTCTCGTATAATTTCTAGCTATTGCTCTAATTAATGTTGTAGCTATGAAAGAAAGTTCCACATTATAATATGGTCGACATTGTTAGAGTTCCCTTTAAAGACACATGTTTATCTAGCCTTAAGATGACCTGACTTCCCACACCCATTTTACAGGTTGACATAAGTATAATGTCAATATCAGCCAAATTTATTGCTAAAGTTTGTGCCGGAAAGTTGGTATCAGCTCTACGTTGGGAGCCGATAATGGTTCAGAAACATCTATCTACATCAGGCAGCCATGATAATAAAATATTTCTTAAATGCTATGTTTATTACTGTCCTCTATGCTGAGTGTATTATAGATTTTTCTTGAAACAAAGAAGGTCCCACTTACCTTAATGAAGTCACATTTTAGCAATAAATTTGTATGATATTGACATTATTTTACCGTTAACCTATAAAATGAAGATAACGCTCAAGTGCTAAAAGCTGCAGTACCTTCAATATCCACTTGAGGCTTTCTCCAGAAGTTAGTCTGTTCCTTGTTCCCTGTTCCATGTTAAAATGTAACAACCTTTCAGAAGAAACATGTTTACAGCCTGGTATGATAAACTGTTTTGCTCTCTATGGCTACTTTCCACATTCATTACAACTTAATGGGGGGGTTAGTGTTTTATATGCGTCACCAATTCAGATGAAATCAAGTTACGCATAAATAAGGGTGAGTACTACTTTGAGTGAGTGACAGCTGGGCAGCTTCACAGGTTGTGAGACTTGTCTTAAGGTGCCAAACAAGAGGCAACATCCAGGTCTGAGCAATGGAGCCCATGCAGAAGTGCAAAAAACTGCAGTTCATCGAGTGGCCACTTGAGGCTCCAAAAGGGAGCAAATCCCCATAGACCTCCATGTTAAAAAGCCCAACTTTACAGCATTATTAAACATGTTTATAGCCTGGTACAAAAACAAACAAACGATTTTGGTCTCAATAGTTTATTTCACTATTGTTTATTTTTTATTAAGGTCTAAAATTCTGCATAATTAAGGGAGTTCCTGCTTTGAGTGAGAGGTGGTAGCCTGAGCTAACAGGTAGCGGAGAGTTGGGTGGATGGGTCTCAATGTCCAACACGATGTGGATATATATGGAGTATTCGAGTGTGGGCAGTGTAAAGCTCATCCAATATGGCGACCACGGGCTCCGCCCACATCAGGGCTTCATTTTTGAGGTTCAGAATCAAATAGGTGATGTCACGATGGATTTGTCCATACTGTCAATGGTGCCAAACCTTCGCCTCAGCCTTGAACAGTTTTGAACGAGCCATTTAGCAAGCTGTGAATGCCAAGATGGCGACCACCAAAGAAACCACACCCACTTTTCAGGGGAAACTAATGGAGGGTTTCTTATGTACTAGCAGTTGAATCCAGATATGGTCTTTTGATGAACTGAGGCAAGTGGCTTCCAGCTTACAAATCACTTTCTTCCTGGAAATCATCAGTATTCTATAACAAATGTCCTCATCGCTCATGGAAAAGTGTTTAAAATACATTTTATCAGTGGACTAACAGCCCAACATTGAAGAGAAGTTTAATTTATACAATACATTTAATGTATGACGTTCCATTGGCCCAGTATTGGTCATCATGCCTTTGACATGTAAACATGACTATACCGTATGAATTCAATTCATTAATTCACAACCATTTAATCACAGTGATCCCATTCTCTCAAAAGAATCAAATCAAATGTCAGAAGCCGTATTCACGCCTGTTCACTGTCGCACATATTCAGATCACTGCTCAGGTGTCAGGATGACGCCACATGATGCAACTGCTTCAAGTTCATTTGCACTGGAAACAAGTGAACTTATCTCACCTGTTTGGCAGAGAGTGCCTATCAAAGACCCGCTGAGAGGGTTTATTTTTGGAAATTCCTTTAACATTTTCCTTCATGTAACTGTCAGCCTGTTGCTGCTGGAACAACACCGGCAGACACGTACAAAGCGGGAATGCGTCTTTGTCAGTTTCAAGTGGCTCTCTGTTGGTTTCATCAGCTTAATCAGGTCCAACTGTGGCTCAGACTGACAGGTCATATGTCAAACGCAGATGTTTCACAAAGCCGCGCGCATTTCCTAGAGCTGCCTTTCAACCTTCCTCTATTTCTCCAGGAACAGTTTGCTAATCCCTCATGCTTTTATCAAAGCCCTGATTGCACTCAATCAGCTCCAGACGTTTAGATCTGGGAGCATCTCAGAGCCACTGCAAATAAAGCAGAAATGCAAGTAGGCGATATTGGCATAACTTTACATTCAGAAAACCATATGACTGGCGGCTTATGACTTCAAAAATGTTGAACCACAGTTACAAAGGAAAGAGACATTTGGTTAAATGGAGAGTAAATGTCCTCTGTTTGTCCAGACGATGAGAGACGTAGATGAGCAAATGCATTTTGGACCAATCACACTGTGGGCTAGGTTACACCTGTTCTTCTGAGGCATGAATCTAGCTTTGGGGTTCTGTTGACTTCACAGCGAAGTGAAGGCCAAGAATAATGGACCAAAGCTAGAAACTTCACCCGTTACTGCTATTAGATGATGCAATGTTGCAGAAACCGTTGCTGCAGGACTTAAGGACCTCTGCAGGATGTAGACGTTGCAACCTACGCACGAAGCCTATATTTATGCCCTCATTCAGTCTGGCTCGCTCTGTAATAACACCTCCTAAACACTAGTTGGCGCTGTGTCTTTTTTGCCATTCAAGTTCATTTTTGTTTCCACTTTCTGCATCAACTTTGGTTATAATTTCGCCTTAGACGAGTCATACAAATCAAAGTTCATCAAAAATGACTTTTATGGCAATTATGCTATTAGGCTATTTTTATTCAACCTTTGATGATCTCATTTTCAAAGGAAACTGGACCAAAAAAGCAGAAGCATAAAAAGTTACAGATAGGACACAACTTACACCAACAAATACATCGAAAGCAATATTAATCCAGTGCAACTGATAACATTAAAATAGCTACAGACAATGACAAGCACCAACCGATGTGTTTATCATTGAGGTAATGAGAACTTTAAAATTAGACAGCGGGATAAGGCTCCCAAGATTCAGGTTTATTTAAGAGAAGCTTAGCACTTAAAGGCCTTTTTACCCAATTCAGTCTCTACGCTTTGTACAGACAATAGTATAACATCCTGTGATCTCGAGCTGTAGCTACCACCAGCTTTCTGAGCAATCAAAGAGCAAATATAAGAAGCCTAGCATGACTAAATAGATAATAGTCAGTGAGGGCCAGCCAATCCTGGAGTACAAAGTAGGTGTTTGTATCTCCAATGTTCCATATTTATTGATCTAAAACGATCAGTTTGAAAACTGTGGAGATGGAAACCCGGAAATGCTAAACCAGAAACATTCTTCTACCAAGTAGACCAATCTATTATCTAGATCTATTCTATTATCTTTTGAGACTAATTAATCCTGCATGTTCCTTCTACAACTTGCGTCTGTCCCAGGAAGTCACTGTGCACCTACTGCACAGTTGCAACTATAAGTCCTAATGTCTGCTGTTTGAAAAAAAAATCTCCTTTTCTGTTTTCTGCAGTGACCGTAACATGCAAGCAATGCTTCAATAAGCTATGCAGAGGGATCAAACATTTCTTTGTATTAACTTTCAATTATGTGATATAATGAGGCTTCATCGTGGTTTTGATTGTTTGACACTGTCATGAAAAGCCAGAGTATTATCTCCTCCCGTCTTTGATTGCCGCCGTTACTACGGTGCCTGGAAAACATTGACAAAATGTACATGATAAACAAGTCGGCAATGATTATCCAGAAGGACACTACTGCTGCTTGGCAGGGAGACTGTCGGGTCATGTGGTGCAGATCGGATGATCATTTTACAGTGTGTTTTGATTCGAACTGTGATCGCCAGCACTTTTTATATGTTTACATAAGCTGACTGGTCCGTGAACCATGAACCCCATGCAAAGTTTGCAGTATACTTTATAAAAAAAAAAGAAAAGAAAAGAAAAAAAGAGCCTGTCAATTTGAAAATAAAAGTTTTTCGCGAGTTCTCCTTGCTCGGCTTCATGGGGATGCAGATGTTTTGATGTGACAGCCGTAAGAAAAGGCCTGGAGTCAGTCTGAGGATCAATCTTTACTTTGACTGAGAGTGACGTCCTTTGTCCTTTAAACAGATGCAGTAGGCCTGCACATGACAAACTGTTACTGTCACATGTCACTCTCGCTGACGCCCTCTCTCAGGCTGGAAGCTCAAAAGTAAATTATAAACCTTTTAAAAGGACAATAAAGTGTTTTGCAATCGGATTATAACGCTGCAGATTCCCCGCATACTGGAAATCTTCCTATAAACCTACATCCTGATACGACGTGAGGTGGTCCCCGTCTGCAGGTCAGCTATTAGCTCCACCGACAGTGCTGTCTAGTACAAGAAGCGTAAAACATTTACCCGTCTGACCCGGTGTTTCCTTCAATCAGTTGCAATACAACCAATTTATTACATGATCCTGTCACTTTTTTCACCTTGGAGCCATAATTGAGATAAGGCAGATAATATTCGATTACGATGGAATTCGTCTGCGTCAGTGGTTTTAATGAGGTGTTTTTTTATTGACTATAAACCCTCAGTAAAATCTCCTTAAGGGTCGATCTTTTCGTAAGAACAGACTCGTGAATTAACGCCTGCAAAGAAAGAAAAAAATACATTATTGCACAATAATGTGGATACTGATGGCTGCGTAGCGACTCTCTTGTCTTATAAGATGCAAATGTGTTCTCACGAATGCTGGTTTAATTTAAAGTTTGCACCAGCTTATACGTGGTGCCAAGAGTCGTGCAAATTCAGAGGCGTAAATGTTCCTAATAAAACACCTCCCACCTCTATTCACACTAAAGAACCTACTTGGATGAAACATCTCCAAAGTCCAGCGGCCCTGTTCTCAGCTTTATTTGTTTTTTTAATACGCTCCACAGATATATAATCCACGAAATCAATGAAATGTTTAATTTTTAAGCTCTTTATTTAAACAGTGTTTTCAGTTAAATGACTCATTGGTACAAAGGTCGGTAAAATACTGCACTGTTCTCCCTCCGATCCCCAATTCAAAGGTCAACGCAAGAATCTCTCAAACACTTTTGATACGAGAGCGGGAATTGTTTTTAGCACTCCTCGCTGTGGGATGATTTGTCAGCTTGTTGCACAGACGCTGTTGTGTTAGGCAGCGCAAAATAACGAGGTCATACATAAAAGAGTGTGTCAAATAGGTCAAGTAGCCATGAAGTTTGTTGAGATATAAAGTAGGCGTACGCTGGTAAAAAGGAGAAAACACCCTGGCAGACGTACCATGATCTAGTTTTTGCAGCTGTGATGGCCGAGTGGTTAAGGCGTTGGACTTGAAATCCAATGGGGGTTCCCCGCGCAGGTTCAAATCCTGCTCACAGCGTTGAAAGCAATCTCTTTACTTTAAGCAGGTCACATTCAAGGAAATGTGAAGTGTCCTTCTGAGTGAGTACGGTCCAAACATTTGGGATGCATGCTTTCCCCGGCCGGGGTTGTCCAGAATTGACCGGAAGGTAACATGAGTGGACTTCAGGAGCACTGATAAAAATTTATAATTAATTTTGATACCGATGCCACTGATTTTGCTCATCGAATCAATTCTTTGTTGATTTCCATATGAATTCTTCCTATGAATTTTTTGCTCCAGAAAAAGCAGCTGTTGGTAGTTTTGTGTAGCAACAGAACTTTTTTTTTTAAGTTTCAAGCAAGAGATAAGAGCTTGTGCAAGAAACACAGGAAACTGGTCACCGGATCGTCACTAGCTGTGCTGTGCTGAGACTTAGCGATAGCTGCAATTGTTGACCGGAGATCGTCGAACGCATGGCACTCTCTGCACATAATACCATGCATCACCCGCAGAAAGCTCTCTGCAACCTATTAGCTCAGGCTACCACCTGTCACTCAAAGTGGGAACGTCCTTAATTATGCAGAATTTTAAACCTTCATAAAAAAGGGGATGAAAAACGAGGTAGCTTCAGCTTTTGTTGTGAACAAACCTTCAGACATTTTTGAATTTGTTTTGCCGACAAACAGTCGGCATTGGTTTCCATTAACTGATGATCCAGAGAAACTTGAACGTTATGATAGATTAAATACGTGTCTTCTCTAAAGTTTATCTTTGCGTTTTCTGATGTGACAAATCCTACTCAGCCCCCACTGGTTAATGTGGAATATTTTTGGATGCAAAGTGAGTCGGCTCTGATGCTGCCACCCCACAGAAAAGCGCAGGATGAATGACACCAGGGCTTTGTACGGAGCGAAAGAAGCAGGTAGCAGCAGGGTTCTAGGTGCATATTGAAAACGTGTGTAAAGCTAATGTACTCACTTGCTTTAGATGCTTTAGACCTAACCCTAACCCTAACCCTAACCCTAACCCTAACACTTTCATACCTGGTCCTTCTTCCTCTATTATCTCCCTTGTTCACCTTTCTTCTTCTTCTGTCTTTCTCCATCCTTCTGTATCCCCACCCTCTTACTCTCTACCCTCCCCCGTCCTCCCTATTGCCCCCCATACCCCTCCCCCCATCCTCCCCTCTCCTTCATTTGGCCGCTGCTAAATGTCTTGTGTGAGATAACATCGCAGTAGGAAATTCCGCCTGTGTTGCCAGACTGCTCAGTTTTCTCCCCAGGGCTGGCAACAATGTGCGTCCTTCATAAGTGCCTCTGCAGCGCTCGGGATCTCCACTCATCCCCTGTGAGCCCGGTCAAAAGACCCGCTGGCGATACCCAACGCTCCCAGCTCCACGCCAGAGCCACGGCAGGTAGCCGGTGGGATTACTGCGAAAGACGCTGAAAAACTGAAAAGACCGACCCCCCATCACCCCCCCTCCCCTGCAATTTCACATTTACCTCCCACTCGTGTTTGGAGACCATTAGCATGAGTTGCCATTGGAGATTTGGGTCTCGCCTCACCCTGAAACAAGTTTGGCATATACTGCTCTTTAAATAAATACCATATAAGCCGTATACACCTGTCAGGCATAACATTATGACCACCTTTCTAATAATGTGTAGGTCTGCCTTGTGCCTCTAAACAGTTGTGACTCATCAGAGAATGGACACGGGTCTTCTGAGGGGGTCCTGTGGTGTCTGGAAACAGAATATTGATAGTGGGGGGGTCTTTGGGGAGGGGCCTCTGTGGATCATCCTACAGATACTTGATAATTTTGGGATCTAGTGAATTTGGAGGCCGGGTCAACACCTAGTGCTGTTCTTCGCGTTATTTGAGTTAAGTATTTTTGTGTGTGTGCCATCAAGGAGTGTCATTGCTATGGGGTGGGGGGGGTACCTGGTCTGGTCTGGTCTAGGTGGGTGCTACATGTCTAGGGAACATCCACATGAATGAATGCCAGGTCCAAAAGTTTCCCAGCAGAACACTGAATTGTCACAAGATCATTAAATTGTTATTTACACCTCCTGTCAGTCGTCATAATGTTGTGGCTGATTGGTGTGTGTGCTCAACTTTTTTTTCACTCATCTTTGACTATTTCCATCAGGTCATGTTCAACACGCTAAAAGAAATGGCGATCTGTCCAAACTGTGCCTTCGTGATCGCTCCGCTCGGCCACGTTCTTGGAGCGAAGCGGCTCTGGGATTGGAAATCGCAAAACCAGACCGCTCTCGCTGAGCTTCTGGAGTGTCACTCATCCGGCAGATAAAGAAACGAGGAGCAAAACGTAGAAGAATGTTTTTTAAACACTTGCCTGCAGAAGTAAAAATCCCCGGAGAATGCACTTGTTTGTTTTGGGAGACACCCCTGAGAATTAAAGCCCACAGCATTTCTGGCAAAAGCACAGAAAGCTGCAGATGCTCAAAGACTCGGAGGAGCTATCCCGTAAGCCCTCGATTGTGTCTTCAGAAACACAGGCTAAATCTGCCGCTCAGTTAAAAAAAAAAAAGAGAAGAAGATTTATCTCTTATGGCTATGCTACATGGCACACCGTAAGAATACACAGAGCAGTGGTCAGGTCATCTTCCAGGGTCTGTCATCCGTGAGCCAACGCAGCTCCAGCCTGAGCCTCTATCATTTTAACAAGTCATGTCAAATAGTATTTATCTGTTTCCTGCAGAGTAAACACTAATTTAAATCCCCAGGTCTTTATATAGCCCTCAGTGTGAAACGCCGCAACACACAGCGTTACCGCGGTAACTAAACAGTTACCTTCAGCCCCGCCGAGATTAGTGGGTTGTTGTCTGGACAGGAAGAGATGTTTGCGTGCCGTATGGCATAAAGGGCTTTATGTATTTAGGGCTGTGTCTCTAAATTTGGAGTGTCTGTGCCATGAGCACTCGAGGCTCTTTGACAGAAAGGAAAGGAGTGTCTCGCTGTGTCAACGTCTGTGACCTTTGGAGCCGAGTTCAGGGGGTGAGCTCTGTTTCTGGCACTGACAAAAAAAAAATAAATAAATAAATAAATCTTGTTTTCTTAAAACATGTGCTAAAGTGTAAAGTAAAAATCAAGTCCAATGCAAATCACATATTCCTCTCGAGTAAGCTGGTTGTTTATTCGATGATTAAATTAATACGTGCCGGGCATTTGCTCTGTAAACAGGACTTTAATAATTGCCAGCCTCGTTTGCAGACGAAATGCCATTAGGCGGCCGTGCAGATTGACATTTTTATGGGCGTCTGAACATTCGCAGCCGTTCCTGCTCGGCTTGGTTAGCCTTTGACAGAGCTATCTCGCAAACGAGGACTCTTGCAGCTGCAATCCCCCGGCGATTGACACACTAAATGCACCTCTTGTCAGACTTATTTGAGGTGAGATAAGGTTAATTACGCCGCGGTGCGTGCTTTATCATTGCTGAGTGACATAGCTGCAGTTTGTACGGAGGGGCTGCCCTTCCAAGGCTGGGTAGCTGCAGCGCGCTCTGACAGATAAGTGAATTGTCAGGAAACATGCTCCGTGTTCAACATGTCGCTTAATCATTTAGGGTGAACAAGCAGCAGTAGAAGCGGAGGCTGCACAATAGTCACCGCACTCCAACATGTGCAAGATCAGATGGCGCACCTCGGTTATGCTTAATCAACCCGTCTGCTTCTTCTCTTTGCGCCCTCCCATCTCCTCCTCCTCCACTTCCTCCTCCTCCTTCCTCATTCCCACACTGACCCACGTTTACCTTCAATAATTCACCCCTGTCCGTTTGGGAGAGGCGAGGTCGCTCTCAGTTTACTGTGAACCTGCCCGTGTGTGTGTGTGCGCTTGTGTTAGTCATGTTGTGGGGGCATAAATCTGGTTAAACCCAGTCACGTTGTGGGGAAGCTGCCTCAAAACAAGTTACCATCATGTGAACGAGTCAGATTTTAGCGCGAGAACTTGATTTAATGGTTGGGATTAACATTGAACATAATTGAACATTATTCCTAATATTGTGACTCCAAAACAGTTTTGACACATCAGAGATGGACATGGGCTTTCTGAAGGTGCCTCAAGAATTGAGATGAGTGGTTTGCACAGAATTAACCTGAGCCCACCTCCAGACTACAAGTGCTTTATTGATAAAAGCTCCAAGTCCTCTTGCTCACTGATGGGATATGATGAGGAGTTTAGTCACTTTAGCTCTTCATAGAAGCCTTTTTACCTACACGGACAAAAGTCAGCGCCATGTTTCACTGAATATGGAAAATGGAAAAACAGACGAAAAATGAGTAGATACCAAGACAAATTCAGCAAAGATGCCAGGGACAGGGCATCACCAACTAACTATCTGGTTTATGGAATAAGGGCTTAGACTTTCAAAGAGTTTAGAAACTGTAAATTCCTTGAAGCACAAAAGTTGATCATCATCATGTGATGATACTGTAACACCCTGTTGTTTAGCCACAAAAATGGCGCTTTGCGAGTGTGATGCCGCCTGATTTGGCCCTCTTTCCCGTTGACCTATAACGTCATATAATAAACAAGAGTCGTTCGTGTGTCAGACCGGCATTTCAAACAAAAACCAGATGGATAATAGTTGTATGTGCTACTTCTGGTGCAGATAAGATGGCGCTATCCTTCTACTGGTTTGCATTCTTCTTCTTCTTCATCTGCTTTCTTGGATGTTTTTATTCCGGGGTCATACGCCAGAGCAGCGGTTGTGGAGCATGCGTCCACAAACGTGTTGTCTAGTTAAAGTCCAATTAAGGCAAATACATGGTGGAGAAAATCAATTACCAATCGCATTCTTGGGTGTCTTAGTCCGATTTTAGTCGGAGTAACGTGTTTACGCGCGCTTAAATTGTCCAGTTAAAGTCGGATTAAGGCAATAATTTGTTTTTTTTTCACGTGCATGTAAACGTGCTGAGTGTTAGCGTTAAGTAAAACCTTCGAGAAGTGAATTTAAGATGTGGAAACTCCCAATTACATATATCTCTATATCAGGGTGAAGTTTAGATTAAAATAGATTCTTGTTAAAAATAACACAAGTTGTTAGGAGATAAATGGTAATGTAACGTGCCCTGATGTGATGGAAACACCACTGTGTGTGTGAGTGTTTTGTGCAGACAATGGGCATGCGTGGGTCGACCGAGCGGGCGGAGGCTCCTGCCAGGTTTCATCTGGGTCAGAGTTGACTCATCACCTTCCTGTGGAATCTGTCGATCTCTGGGTACAAACACATGTATGTCCCACAGTGTGAAGGCTGGACAGGAGGAGTAAAAAAAAAAATGCAGATTTACACCCTGAAGTGTTCGCCCGCATTTAATCTACCACACAACCTGTGCGTATTAGCCTTTAACATGACAATTTATGCTATTTATGATGCGTTCGGATACACAAGCTTACTGTATGTGCACAAGTCTGAGCGAATGCAGGGGAAGCTGTTACTTAAGGGGCTAACATGGGTAAATATTATTCAGGAACACTTGTGTGTGTGTGTGTGTGTGTGTGTGTAAGAGGGAGAGAGTGTGCGCTTGCTTGGCTGTTTAGACTCCGAGCAGATGTGTGTATTTGTGTGTAGGATGTCTCCCCGAGTGCGTGCGTGCGCCGAGGCCCGGCTGTTTATTAACCTGTCTGTGCAAATGCGCACGTTAGTCAGATTTTCACCCAAAACGAGTAAAACGAGGCCACTTAAACCCTGCAGGAAATAAGGCCGAGCCGTCAGACTCACACACGTTGCGCGCATGTTATTTTAAGCCCAAATTACACATCATCTGATATCCGTCCTAAATGGCTTTTCCAGCTTCACTGCTCCAGGTATTCTGAGGGAGAAGGACAGCGACTAAAAAAAAAAAGAAGAAAAAAAAAAGAGGGGAGGCCAACAGGTTTAGCAGCAGCATAAAGAAAAGAAAAAGAAGAGACGAGCTCAGCTCCATCAAGATACTACGGGAAACCTGCCAAATCCCCAATTCCCCGAGAAGGAGAGGGCAAGGCCCAGGCACTACAGAGATGCTAGACTACTTATCTCTTTTTCAAACATTTACACTCATGGCTTCGGTCCTTCAGGGAAGTTGATCTTTCCAAATGTTAAAGACTCCATTTGATGAAGTGCATCCAGTAAATTTAAGGGAGACATGTTCAGATAAATGTCCGATTCTCCGGGACGCTGCTCTTATTTAGAGTTGTGTGAAAGGATTCATATCTGTGTTTTCAGGCAGGCAGGCCCACATCTTCCTCTGACTCATTATCAACTGCCCTTTGTACCAAATGTGGAAACTGCAGCCGTGTCACTGTCTTAAAACTTATAATACAGATAAAGTAGAAGATGCTGAACTGTGACTCTGTCATTGCTTTTGTTTCTTACTGTCCCAGAAACTGTGCAAATATCACAGATATAATAAAAATCATCCATGAGAAAATATCACTCTAAACCGTGCACAGCAGCTCAGTCGCCCTTTTTCCTCCGTCTGCCGCTTGTAAACCGGTTTTACTGTCGTCTCCTTTTAAAGCTGCTACAATCATATTCTACCATTCGATGCGTCAATATGAAATTATCACCTACGGAGCCGCAGCTGCTCTTGCTCTTACGGAGCTTTATATAAAACTTTTGTCTCCGTTTTCCCTCACCGTCTGTCTCGTGGTTCGCGCTCGCTGCTCTCACAAGTGTCATTTACAGCCACGGCCGCGACCACAGCAGCTGTTTTCATCCAAGGCAGAGCGTACGCCACCGGCTCGGGCCACATGATACACGGACACAGTGAGTCTTTAGCTGGGGATGAGCCAGACGCTTTCCTCTGGAATGGGTGAAAACCAAAAATTTGCATTTTTTTTTTTTTGTTTTATACAAGTTGCACAGCAACCCCCATGTTTCTCTCTGTATCTGCTGGACATTTATGAAATAAACGTTGTGCAGGTTTGCAGATAATGCAAAACAGAACCAAAATTAGATTAAAAAAAACGAATCTTAAAACTATAGAACCATTGACAGATGATGCTGAATATTGAAATAGTGGTGAAACAAGTTGTTAGAAGCTTAGTTCCTCTGCTATTCGTCCCTTAAATTCAATACGATCTTTTACCTGGGCGCTTTTTTAGTTAGTTTACTTTTATCTATTTATTCTATTTATTGACATGATTCCACTGCGTTCCTTTGCATTTTACTTGCTCCATTTATTTTTTTAATTTTATTCTACTTCTGTCTGTTCCAGAAATAGCCAGTGATTTCAGCTTGAGTACCTTATCTATCAGACTCATTTTGGAACCAGAAACTTTCACGCATAAACATTTTGTGACTTCACACACGTCGTTTCAGAAAGAAAACTGCAACTGCTTTGGAAATACTGCAGAGATGGTGAAACTTATGACTTTTTAGTACTGTTCTGGTTTTTTAAATCATTTAAATCACTTTAGTTCAGGCGCCCCACAGAGGCGTAATTTAAACTCAAGGGGGCCGGCCTAATAACATTAAAAGGACGAGTTTTAGTTCAGTTCATTTCAGAAAACTTGTGGGCAGTTCAGTTCTACAGGCTCCCAGCACAATAAAACAGTCATTAAAGAGGCCGTTAGACACACAACTCAAACACTCAGCTCTCAATTGTCAGTAATCGGTGGTTTCCCAGCAGCGATTTTGTGCATGTGCAAATACGCAAAATAAGTGTTTAAATAAGGAAAAGAATAAATACTGAGTAAGATAAAATAAAAAGTAAAAATAATAATATAGAAGTGACAAGTACAACCTTAACACTGACATTCATCAGCCTGATAACTGAAGGTGCAACAACGTATATAATGAATGTAATTGTCACACTGTGGTGAGGTCATGGTGGGTTTTTGTCCTGTCTCCGTGTTTTGTCTCATCACTTCCCGTTTTATTTTGAAGAGTAACTCTCCTCTCGTTTCAGGTCACTTGTCCTTCCTCATGTGTCACCGGTCTGATCGTCTTCCCTGATTCCTGATTCCTTCCACCTGTCCCCCGTTACCTCCATGTGTTCAAATAGTCTGCGTCTCCCTTGTCTTGTGCCAGTGTTCGTCTCTGTCTTTGTGTGTTTGCCTTAGCCTCACCACAGCCTTGGTCAAGATCTCTATTTGATTTGTGCCCTGTTTCCTCCTTTAGTGAGTTCATATTTTTCCTTTGTTTTCGGCTTCGGTCCTCTGAGTTTTTTCCTCCGCTTGCGGGGAGATTTTTAGTTTTGGTTTTTCCTGGAAGACGTTTTTCTGAGGCTGTTTTTCAGAGTCAGGTTTATTTTCCTCGCCTTGAGTTTTTGTACCTGAACCTTCTTGTTAAAGACTGTTTTCTAGAAACCTTCGCCCTGCATCTACGTGCCGTGGCCTTGCCTGGTCATGATGTTCTTTTACAAAACAAATTTATCAAATCAAGCTTTATTTGTATAGCACTTTCTATACATAAAAATGCAACACAAAGTGCTTTACATTAACAGCAAACACCCCAGACGCTCACTGACTGACGTTTCGTACGTAAAGAATTAGGAAGCCGCACATTAGAAATAGTTACTTTGTAATTGATAAATTGCAGTTGAAGGCCGGATTAGATTGTCCCAGGGGCCGTATGTTTGAGACTCCTGATTTAAATCATGCACCTTAACATTTTATAGAGAGTATGCACGTCTAAATTGTGAAATAAAAGGTGAAGAGCTGATCTGAAAAGCAGCCAGAGATATATTTTTGCAGGACCACTGCATTAGAAGAAACAACTGGAATCCAGACACAGAAACCTGGTGTTGTGGTTCACATTTAGTGTCAGGTTATATTAATTTATGCTGTTTTTTTTGATGAAGTCAGACTTTAAGTTACTTCTATCAGTTGCGTTCTGGAGGGTGTCAGATAAGTTTGCGGATGTTGTTTTTTTATCGTAGTTACAGCCGACAGTAACTATTTCAGTTCCAACAATAAAAACAAACTGAATATTTGTGATCACTCCTCGTCATCATTTTAACGCTCCAGTATTATATGGCTAACGTAACTTCTCAGTAAAGTTCTAAGAGTTAGCGTCTTTTATTTAGCTACATTCATCATAACTGAAATGAACTAAAACCAACTTAAATTTACTGAAACTGAGGCTAATCGGCTTTTATAAACCTATACTAGTTCGTATGGATCATTGTTGAGTCCAACTTTGCTTAATTTGATCTGATAATACAAATTTTTCCCAGTCTCGATATGTTTACTGCTACATTTCACCATGTTTTTGCCACTCAGGGGGGCGTGGTGCATCAGTGCAGACCCTCTATTTAAATGACTAAAAGGTTTTAACTGTTCAAAGAGATCTAATTAGCCTGAAACACCTCTATTTATCTGCTCAATCGAGAACAGAGCTAATTTGTTTAAAATGGCTCTCGACAAACACGCCGCAGCTTTCAGATGTAAAAGGTGAAGCGCGTCACCTCAGCTCGACACAGCTCGCTCTCGAAGGCCTGAGCACTAATGGAACACTAATGGCTTTCAGCATGGCTACGCTTCTCACCTCGTCACCGTTTCTGCCCAGAAAAGCCACCGCTGACAAACTCCATCTGAGGTAAAGACGCTCGTAAAAACCAGTCGTCACAGCTCCTAATGAATCCAGAGGCCTGTGCGTGGGGGCCCAAAGAGCGTGTTTACTGCGGAGAAGACGTCATCGCGGCCGAAGAAAGGGCGCGATTATAAACACGGCTCCGCTGTTTCCAGTGGCAGCGATTTTAAGAACGACTTTATGTTTCTGAACGACGCCAGGAGAACAAGTGGCAATTTAGAAGGACTCCCAGCAACACCCTGAACACGGGGCCGGGAACCTCCTGATTTAACCTACAGTGTGGACGGATTCTGGAGTGGGAAGGAGACAAATAGGCTGTGGCAGCTGATTTCATTACATTTATTGGTTTTAAAATATCAGTTATGTTACACAGATGGTCGCCTCGAAGAACGCTCTGTTAACGCTCTGGTAATTCCGAACATATGGGGACACGGTGACATCTGTTCAAGCCACTTATCTAAAGCTCTTTATTTGGAGGGAAAACCAATCCCGCATGCACCCGAAATCTGTCAAAGCACAGGGAAACTTTACCAATTTAAAACTAGAAGCCTTCCAGTAGACTGTCAACGGACAGCAGTGGCAGCAGTCTTACTCTTTTGTTATCCTGTTTTGCATTTTTTTAGGGACTCCCCAAGTTCACGATCAGTTAACACAATTTTGATTTCGATCCAAATTATCTGCCCATGCAGCCCAGGTGTGCACGATAACCTCCAAGAAGCCGTTAGCTGCGTGTCCATTACAGTTTTTCGCAAAATAAAAGTGATATTTCTGTAATTTTGATAATGTACACCTTTGTTTGCATTGAAAGGTGTTTTGCGAATGAACTGTAAATCTCATAAAGTCTTGTCTCGCAATATCCCATATTGTCCTAAATTCTTATCACTTTGTGGAAGATGGACTTCAACTGGTGACATGACCCCCTGCTTCATCTCTGGTGACGGGGAAATGCAAAAAAAAAAAAGTGTTTCCATTGCACTTTTGTGATAAACTTTCATATCAATACGTCATGAGAGCATAAAAGTTTCCTTTACCATTTTTTTTCATTACATCATATAAAGACACATAAATAATATGTAGTATATAACAGTCACGTAACGTTGGTGCGCTGCTGTCAGCTATAACTGATACTCCTCCTAAATTTACCTGTGTCAGTGTGAGTCATTTATGCTTCTGGTAAAAACGTCAAGTTGACCAATCACAGCTCTTGTGGTCTGAGTTCTGGAGTTGCACATTAGTGATGTTCAATATCACAGATTTCCTTTCCGAGCCGATACTGGGTGTAATTCAGGCTGGTATCAGCGATACCGATCCGATACCGATACTTTGTGTAAATACACCCTAATGTATGTGGTAAACCTAAAAATGGATTTGAAATCATAGCTTCGTGAAGAGGAATTATCGATATTTTGATTTAAGAATCGATTTTAGAGCAGAAAGACCTGGTATCAGAAGTATCGATATTTCACTATCTATCTGTCTAGAAGTCACAAGTTAAAAAGGGGTAAACTCTTCGTTCAACATTGTGTAACTGAATGAGGTACCTAAAAACCATTATTATATTTTACACCTCTTCCCTCTTATCTGTCATTGGTTAACACAGACCTGGCTGTCATGGTGTGTCCCAGCAGTAGACTGATTGGATGGGAGGGATTTGTGTCAGTGTTTGCTCTGGTTAATGAGCGGAAGGAAGGTGAGCCAATACACACACACACACGCACACACACACACACTCTGTTAGTCACAGGACAATGTCACTGTGTGTGTGTGTGTGTGTGTTAAGGGTGACTGCCTTATGCCACGCAAAACCACCTCAGGCTGATTAGTAGTCAGTGTTTAAGTAAACACGCAGGATGCAGGAGAACCTCTGAGGAATCTAACCTGCGGAAGGAAGGAAAGGAGGAAGGGAGGAAGGGAGGCATCCTCCATCCATCACTGACCAGGAGTGTTACAACGTGGACGCACACGACCGCGAACTCAAATTTCCTCTGGTCACAGCCAGAAAATTAAAGACTTCCACTCCGTGATTGAGAGTGATGAGAATATCCACAGTTCTGAAGCTTGACAAGAAAATACTGGGCGTTGGCAACAAGTGTCGAATTTAAAAGCTACACACCGATCAGCCACG
Organism: Mugil cephalus; assembly: GCF_022458985.1. Lineage (NCBI taxonomy): Eukaryota > Metazoa > Chordata > Actinopteri > Mugiliformes > Mugilidae > Mugil > Mugil cephalus. The sequence continues at coordinate 5,943,115 of NC_061776.1, forward strand.
ACACTATGACCATCTTGTGACACTTCAGTGTCCTGCTTGACCAGGCAGCCCCACCCCATAGCAATGACACTCCTTGATGGAAGACACACACACAAACACACTAAAAGAAAACATGAAGAACAGCTCAAAATTCCCTTGTAATCCGCTAGATCCCAAACTGTTCACGTGTCTGAGGCCCATCCACTCAACCCATAGGACCCAAAGCACCTCCCTGCTAACAACATCCTGTTTCCAGACGCCACAGGAAGACCCACGTCCATTCTCTGATGAGTCACAACTGTATGGAGGCGTATGGGAGACCTACACAATATTAGAATGTTAGGATGGTCATAATGTTATGGCTGATTGTTGTATGGCTCTATACCACTAAATAATCCACTGTAGGTCGTGTGTAGTTGGTTTATTTGGGAGCATTTCTACCTGCTGTGACCCCTAGGGGGTCTGCAGAGGCACTGCATGGGGTCGCGATATCATTTGTCTTATTTTATAATATTAGCACCAAGTTATAGCAGGTGGGGGGTCTCTACTTACTCTCTCCATCAGTTTGGGGTCCTTGGCCTGAAAAACGTTGAAGACCTCTACTCTATCCTATGGAATCAGTGCATATTTCCCACGTGAATTGGACTTTTTTTCTTCTTCTTCTTCATTGAGTCATTTGTGTGCTGATTATTTATCCAACCAGTGAGAACCTCGGTGACAGCAACACTCTCATCGAGATCAAGGGTGGCGTCTGGAAGACTGCGACCAAACTTAAAGAAAGTAAACATCCTCAGAAGTCGGGGGAAGCCTCCGCGACTTATCTCGAAGCCGTGCATCAGATCTAATTACGCTCAGGCCTCTCCTCCGCGGGCAACACATGGGAGTTTTGAATCAACCAAATTACCCCCGGGGACGGAGGCGACACTTTATTGAAATTTATTTATTTTAGCGCCAGCTTCAGAAAGAAATATTCAGGAGGAGCTGTAGGTTTCAGCGAGGCTGGGTCCGGTTGGCTGTTGGCGATTGTATCCAAAGCATTTGTTCTGTTATTTAATCTTTGCGTAAAATCTCTCTGGGGTTTATTTTCCTTCTTGGGCGTCCATTACTTTTTAAGTTGCACAAAATTGGGCAACGAGCAGAATGATGCAAAGTTTCCAACAGTTTATACTTTTGTCCTTTAACTTTCAGACCTGTCATCTGGAGAAAAGAGAGATTGGTGTAATTTCTTCCAGCCTGCAAATAATACTTCTGATCCCGCGGGGAACGTAATTAAAATGTGTTTTAGATGCTGGGAGATCCTAGATATGCATCAGCTCGGCCCAGTGCAACACAGCGCAGGGGTTTTTAACATGAGCTGCTACGTGTTGCCCTCAACATGTCTCGGTTTTCCCTTTTTAAATGAAGGATACAGACTTACAGTCATCAGCCATAACATTATGACCACCTTCCTAATATTGTGTAGGTCTCCCTTGTGCCTCCAAAACAGCTGTGATTCATCAGAGAATGAACATGGACCTTCTGAGGGAGTGCAGGTCGATACTGAAATACCGATACTTCCGATACCAGGTGTTTATGCTCTAAAATTGATTCTCAGATCAAAATGTTGATATTAGGAATGATATTACTTTCCTTTAAGAGGAAAGTAACTAAACTACTGAGTTGTGGCAACACAAGTTTTCACTTTTTAGTAGTTCTTAATAATAACAGCATTTTCACATATTTATATTTATATTTTGTATGATTGTGTCTCTGTCTGGTTTTTCTGTTGTTGTATTAGCTCAGCTTTATAGTAAATGAGACCACTACCTCAAAATACTTCAGAGTTTAAAATAAATAACTTACTCTGATGTCTTGTATTCTTCATTCTTTTTTTAGTTTTACCAGACACATTAGTGTGTATTTACACAAAATATCGGTATCGGATCAGTATTGGTTGGCTGCTGCCATCAAAGAGTGTCATTGCTATGGGGTGGGGGTGTCTGGTCTGGTCTGGTCTGGTCTGGTCTGGTCTTGGTGGGTGCTACATGTCAAAGTAACACAAATGAATGCCAGGTCCAAAAGTTCCCCAGCAGGGCGCTGAATTGTCACAACCTGGTTTAAATGTTATTTACTTTTCCTTTCAGTGGTCATAATGATACGGCTGATTGGTGTACACCACCCAGCTGGTGGATCCACTCTCTGTTCTTCTTCTTCTGCTTCTTCCATTCTTCTAGTTAGATGTTGGTATGTGCAGACCTACAGTACGTATGTTCATTTATGTTGATAGTTGTGTTACATTATATAGTGTTACATTCTGTATTTTGGATATTTTTATTGGTTGGTGCCACAAACGTCAGGTGAGCTCCCGTCTCCAATCACGGCAAGTGTTTTACATGTGTCTTTCCCGTTGAAGATGTGCCACCTTATCTGGGTCCGTCTCTAGAGTTTGTCCCTGTTGTGAGACATTTGCCATTAACGGAAACTATCTGAGGCCCACGTGAGACGCACAGGACAGTGTGTGTCCACAACGAGCACAATGTTAATCATTTTAGTACGTTATGTTTTAGTAATAACGACAGACTTCGAGAGTCACAAGGCCAAACTTTCCATGAAGAGGTTACAAAGACAAACATTTCAGAGTTTCACAGCACGCCTCAGTGACTCTGTGAGAACCCCCTCCACACACACACACACACACACACACACACACACACACGCCTTTTACTTGGTGAACTTTGAGAGCCCTGGGAGAATCAGGGGGGAATCAAGAGAGAGGCAAGAAGGGCGGTAAGACAGAGGAGTGGGCAGCCTGGAGAATGCAGAAATTGACTTCTAAACAGATGCAGTAATTCCATTTCCACCCTTTTAAATTTGGTATGCAGGGGGCCAGCGTGTAACCCTAAACCCCGCTATCGCTGTTGCACACAGAAGGCGGGGAGGCGTAGTCGACAGTTGGTGGCTGGGGCCACCGAGTCTATCAGCCTTGTTAATCAATACGCGTTCCACTCTGATAGACAGCGATCGGTGTAACCGATGCTCGCTCTGCTATTTTGTTCTCCCTGGCCGAGGAGGAGGGAGGAGGCACCTGTTTCCTGCGACTTTCACCTGCGGTTCACGGCTCGCCTGGAGACGGCTGGGCCAGCGTGAGGCGTCTGGAGGAGGAGTCTGAGGAGTCTCGTTCGACCATGAGAAAAATGTTCAGCCAGTTATAACGAAATGATGAAGAGTTATCGGGATACCATAGATCTGTGTAAATCACTCAGATCTATCTAGAGTTTTTAATGTGGTAACAATATATGCAAAAGCTGTATTTTAAAACCTCATCAGCTAGGGCTGGGTGGTACGACCAAAAATGTAGACCCCTGTATTTTTCAAAATTCTGACGATATTACAGTATATTACGGTATTTTTTTTCATGCATCATCACGTGTTCACAACATTTTCTACTGGTCAAGAGAGGAATTAATGCAGTAGATTTACTAAGGATTGACTGTTTTACTGTGATGATGATGAAATATTGTAGAATAATCCCACACTAGTAGTAAAACAGGTTTTCATGGCCCCGTGTTAGAACTGACTGATGATGTAGAAAGACATTTACAGCTCAGAGATAAAAAAAAATGTTATTAAGATGAAAAGAAGAAACAGGTACAATATATTCTACATATTTATTCATATTTAAACTTATTTAATCTGCTACATTTGTAACGGCAATAGCAGCACAACCAACTACCGTAATGATTGTAGTCTACGTGCAACATTTTTTTTTTCTCATTCATAAAAAGCTAAAATTGGAGACATTTTCAGGGACCGTTTTAGCTGGGGGACAGGTCATTCAAAACGGGGACTGTCCCCAGAAAAAAACCAACACGTTGGCACCTTTTCTGGCACAAATCTTCACGTTCAGCTGCTTCATGTTTTGGACCTTTCCATGTTCACCACACATTGACTACACAGAGTCTGAAACAGTGTCTCATATCAAAAGAAAGAAAGAAAATACCGGTATACCACCCAGCACTGTCCTCAGGCCTAACCTTTCTTCAATGTGTTCCATCTTTATTTATCCAAAACAATCACTTTGGAAATTGCGGAGATGGAGAAGCAGCCAGAAATACTGAAGAGGAAACATGTTACTACCGAGCCGACCAATCACAGCTCTTGTGCTCTGTGTCCTATAATCGAATTGCATAAAGCATAAATCGCACATTATTCTCACCGGATGAGCACTGTTTGCCTAAAAAAGAGAAGAACAGCGTGAGCTACAGAAGATATCCTAAACTAACTATCCTAAACACACCACCCGCACCCCCACCTCCTCATCTGAGACCCCAAGTCGAGCTAAAACAAGCGTCCGTTTGGCAAACACTCGTGTTTGGGGCTAATTAGCTCGTATCAAACCTGCGGATTGGAGACCGGCCGCCCGTCTACCAAACTGTCTCAGCTCCATTTGAAGCTGTTGAATCCAATAAGAAGTGTGAATGGCTTTAATTAGTGCTATCACAATTGCTGTATCTGCCCGTGTTAGCTTATTTGATTCGGGCTGAGCTCTGAAACTGTTAAACTGTTTGCACACACACACACACACACACACACACACACTGTCACACAGTAATCGCTGGCCCAGCATGCTCTGAGTGAAACATTGGCACCGTTAAGACAAACAGCCTCCTCCCTTTAGACCAAGACGACCCCCTGCTGAGGGCTAACAAGACCACGGTGACCTCCCTTACCACACACACACACACACACACACACACACACACACACACCCCGTTCCTCCTGCATCATGCCAGCAGACACATACATCGGCGTGTGGACACGTACTCTCATTCTTCTCCGAGGCCACATTCACATTTTCACGTTGTCAGACTCCCAAAGAAGACTGGACGTCTGTGACTCCAGCGGAGGGAGAATGACGGACGGCATCCGACTAGTGCTCCCTTGTGGCTTTCAGGAACCATTTGCTGAAAGAGGCGATGAATACGTTGGCTTTTCTCTAGCTTGTCATTAAACTGAAGCTGCAGCGGTTGCATGCAAAGAAAAAAAAAAAGAGGGGAAAAAAAAGTGGTTTTGCAAAAGGAATTTGTTTGTCCACCTGCTGTTAAACCCAAACAATGATGATGGATGAAGGTTAAGATGCTTTACTTTGCTGAAATCTGTGGGTGGGTTAGGATCGGAACCCTGAATGATTGAAAACAGGAGTGTCAAACTCATTTTAGTCCGGGGGCCACAGACAGCCCAGTTTGACCTCGAGCATTAAAAACCTATAAGTAACAACAACTCCAGACTTTTTCCATTTATTTTAATGCAAAGAAGAACAAGTAATTTGGGAGAATGTTTACATTTAATAAACTATCCTTTAAAAAGATTAAATTTCCTAACACAATTAAGTCCATTTGGGTTCTGTCCACTTCTCTTACTAAAGTGGATGAATTAGGAATAGCAGGTATTTTCCTTGAAACATTGCAGTCTTCTGCGTAATTTTCGCAGTTTGTAAATTCAGGCTGCGGATCAAATTAGACCCTCTGGAGGGCCGCTTTTGGCCCGCGGGCCGTATGTTTGACACTTGTGATTTAAAAGATTGCAAATAACATGTGGAAAATTCAGGAAAAAACGTTTCTATTAATTACATTACATAATGTATTTATCAATAAACTACAGAGACTTTCTGTTGATGACCCAACCAGGGTCACTACAAAAGAAATATTTAAAAAATCTTGCTTAAACCTGAATTTGAAAATATTTTTCACAGAGGAAAGTGGAAGATGGGTGAATATAAATCACACTGCGGTACACAGGCCCTCTCCCCTGTGCGAGTCTGCTGAGAGTCAGTGTTTTCCCTGAGGGCGCGTTGATGATGGAGAGCGCTGCTGTAACTGTTACAGGACATTTATTGTCGTGTTATCAGCGGAGCGAATTCGGGTCCTAACAGATGCTCCCAGTGTTTCATGACATTTTACTTTTTCTACGACTTTTGATTCGCGTTGCTGGACCAAGGGGAAGAATTATGAAATGTAGTGTGACATTTAAGAGAAAACAGAAATGATATTTGTATGTTTCAATGATTTCATTTACATCTGTGGCTCATCCAGGAACTTACTGTGCCTTAATATTAGTTTACTCCGGACTGTCTGCATTCCTAATTACATTCCCTCATAATGTATCTATTATCTCAGAGCCCACTCTTTGTTTGTAAAGGGCAGCGTGTGAATTAGTTTGTGTGTTTAGATGGAGGGGGGCTAAAGAAGGACAAAGTGATTATAACCTTTCCTCCAGGGTGAACATTTTAAACAAACACCTATAGAAGGAACTCTTCATTGACTTGACTTTACCCTCCCTCCCCGCCCGGGCTGGGGGAGTGTCCTCGTCCCTGCCTTATAAAACGCAGCGCTCCCACCAGCCTCTGAGAACTCAGAGACGCGCGGTGCCGCACCGACACAAAGGAGAGAGGAGACTGTGTCAAAGTAAAACCTTTGTTGTTGTTGTTTTTGGGAAATCGCAGTCACAAAGTAGGGACACAGAGTGTCTGCGCACTAGCATGAGTTTAGCAGCTTTACTGGATTAATTGGACTTGCAGCCTGCTTGCAGAGCAAGTTCGCTGTCACTTTAGTCAAAGACGAATCGCGCACAGGAAAAACAACGATGGAGAGGAGCATCCCGGGATGGTGTGTGCTGTTCACCCTCGTCCTGCACGCAACGCGCTGCTTGGCGGCGAAGGAGCTCCAGTGCCAGGAGATCTCCGTGCCCCTGTGCAAAGGCATCGGCTACAATTACACCTACATGCCCAACCAGTTCAACCACGACACGCAGGACGAAGCCGGCCTGGAGGTGCACCAGTTCTGGCCGCTGGTGGAGATCAAGTGTTCGCCGGACTTGCGCTTCTTCCTCTGCAGCATGTACACGCCGATCTGCCTGGAAGACTACAAGAAGCCGCTGCCGCCGTGCAGGGGCGTGTGTGAGCGGGCCAAGGCTGGCTGCGCTCCGCTCATGAGGCAGTACGGCTTCCCCTGGCCGGACCGGATGAGGTGCGACCTGCTCCCGGAGCAAGGCAACCAGGACACGCTGTGCATGGACTACAACCGGAGCCAGACCACCACTGTCTCCCCCGTGGTGGCGAAGCCGACCAACCGGTCCCTGAAGCCTTACAACACCAAGAAGAAGAGCGGCTACGGTCGCGGCATCCCCGGCAAACACAAACCAGCCGCGTCTCCATGTGAACAGGGCTGCTTCTGCCGTGCGCCCATGGTGCCCGTGACCAGCGACACTCACCCTCTGCACAACCGCGTCAAAACAGGGCAGATCTTGAACTGTGCCATGCCCTGCCACAACCCATACTTCACCCAGGAGGAGAGGACATTTACTGCGTTTTGGATCGGCCTCTGGTCCGTACTGTGCTTCATTTCCACTTTCGCGACCGTGGCCACTTTCCTGATAGATATGGAGAGGTTTAAGTACCCGGAGCGTCCCATCATATTCCTCTCCGCCTGCTACATGTTCGTGTCAGTTGGATATATCGTCAGGCTGATCGCTGGACACGAGGAGGTGGCCTGCAACAGGGAGAACGGCGCCGAGCACATTCACTACGAAACCACGGGTCCTGCGCTTTGCACCATCGTTTTCCTGCTCATCTATTTCTTCGGCATGGCCAGCTCGATCTGGTGGGTGATTCTGTCCCTCACTTGGTTTCTCGCGGCAGGTATGAAGTGGGGTAACGAGGCGATAGCCAGTTACGCACAGTACTTCCATTTGGCCGCCTGGCTCATCCCCAGCATGAAGTCCATAGCGGTTTTGGCTCTGAGCTCTGTGGACGGGGACTCCGTGGCAGGGATTTGCTATGTGGGCAACCAGAATTTGGATAACCTGCGGGGGTTTGTGCTGGCTCCGCTGGTTATCTACCTGTTCATCGGCACCATGTTTCTCCTGGCCGGCTTCGTCTCCCTGTTCAGGATCAGGAGTGTTATCAAGCAGGGGGGCACCAAGACCGACAAACTCGAGAGGCTGATGATCCGAATTGGAGTGTTCACAGTTTTATACACCGTCCCGGCCACTGTCATCGTGGCGTGTTACTTTTACGAGCAACACAACAGACAGATGTGGGAAATTACGCACAGCTGTACGTGCGTGACGGACCCGAGCAGGCCGAGGCCGGACTACGCCGTGTTCATGCTCAAGTACTTTATGTGCCTCCTGGTGGGTATCACCTCGGGGGCCTGGATCTGGTCCGGTAAAACCCTGGACTCCTGGAGGACTTTTTGCACGCGGTGCTGCTGGGGGAGTAAAGCCTCCGCGGGCTCCATGTACAGTGACGTGAGCACTGGACTGACCTGGAGGTCCGGGACGGCCAGCTCCGTGTCCTGCCCCAAACAGATGCCACTGTCCCGGGTTTGATTGAGGGCTGGGGTGGTACGCTCAAATGCATCTTATGTCGTTTGACACTAAAGACTTTAAAAGCAGCTCTTCTGAGGACAACGCGGCGTAAAGACTGATTGAAATGTTGTTGTTTTTTTATTTGGTAAATTATTTAAAGAGAGTCACCAAACTCCCGCTTGAATGAAAAACTTATGGTCCTGAGCACTCCCCTAATGTGAACTGTGTGTCGGATTTGTTTAAGCTCTATTCTGCAAGTTTGAACTTATACTTATGGAAAGTGCTCCTTCCTTGCCTTATCCAAATGACGTCCGTGGGTTTGAATAGAGAGGGCTGAGTCGGGGAGGGGGGGTGGCGGTGGTGAACTAATTGTGTTGGGATTGTCCATCAGCGTGTTGTAATTAGCACATTAATGAGCGCCTAATGGCTTCTCTTTAAATAATGAGACTTGTCAGCAGCAGAACAATGTACCTGGCACGAAGAATGCGGAGTCTTATCTGGGCTTAATTCAATGCGCGCAGCTGACAAGATCCCCCTTGTCGATAGGTAACATGGTATAGTTGAGACACTTCTTTTTCTTCTTACTGTAAAGAACCGCCGTGTCTTAAACACAAGATGAGACTGCTCTGCCTGAAACGAGGCCATAAGTCGGCCGTGTTGTCTCCAGGATGGATTTATACGTTCATTTATCAATGCCTTAATACTGTCTCATACGGGTTGCTTAAGCGCGTAAAAGTGTATTTATATAAGTATTTGTGTAGATATATTGTACATTTGTATATGGAATTTTACGGGGCTGTAAATATGTATAATTTCCACTTTGATAGAAGATTTTATTTTGAGAATAAAACAGCTTTTATTGAATGTAAACTCCTGCTTTCTGGTCATTGTCGCCAAAACTTTATTTCTGGGGGGAAAATGTTTGTGAAGTTGATGCTGTGCACGGGACGTTAAACGCTCAGCATCTTTCTGCGTAGTGCCTGAGTTGTGGCTGTTGTAGCTTCATTTATATGTAACCGAAAAGGTGTGAGTTGCCTTTCTGTGGCCTCGTGGGATTAGCTCCATTAAACTTCCCCGGCGATTCAGAATCTCACGCTGGGAGACGGAGAGACTAACACCGGCACTGCAATGGAGAAACTACAGGTGGTCTTCTTAGTTTAATGCCTCCTGCGCTTAAGATTTGTTATTAACTCTCGGCTTTTGTCCTCTGTTAAAAGAAAATCTCTAAACGCAGTTAATAAGCCAGCCTTTAACTTCTTAAAATTTACACTCTGTTAAATAAATTAAAAATTATTTAGATGTTTTTCCTTTTAAGCAGAAATATCAATGCAAAGGGAATGGGATCGTTTGTCGGTTTGGCTACACGATTTTATTTTATTTATTTATTTTAATTTTAAAAATGATGTGTTTGTGTTACGAAAAATGCATCCGGACGTTACAGAAAAAAATACAATAGCTTCTTATTGTAAGACATTTAAATGGACAGGTTTTACGCAGTCTTAACAAGACGGATTATTTACGATACAGCCTATAGAGATGCCCGAGGCTTCTAATCAAGACTTCACGGAGGAGGGCCGGACTTGTAACTGCAGGCTTGTGTAAAGGTAATTACGGCTGTGCAGTGTGTGGTCCGCTTAACCCGCGACAGGTTAACTCGAAAACCGAGTCTGGAAATGTCAAAAGTTCGTGCGTAATGGCTGCAAGCGCGCGTTTGGGGAAGTGAGACTCTTGAAAGGAACGAGAAAAAAACTTCCGTGTGTTTTCAAATGATCTTGTTTACCTGCATCCGAAACGACTCAGATGACTTGACGCGGTGGACGTCAACAAAAACCTGATGAGGTATAAAACTCATGATGAGTTTGAAGAGAGGAGGCTAAGGCTGTGTTAGGCTGCCACCTTCTGGTGGAAGGATTGGAGGAGGGTAGACACCAGGGACTCGTAAAGCAGCAAAAGTGATTCCTTTAGTCAAAACTGTTTAGTGTTGTCTTCATTCTGAGGTTAGATTGGGATTTTGATTCTGCAGAGATCTTAAATTTATATTTTAAATGATTTAAAAAAATATATTTAACAGTCTAGCTGTTTTTCACAAGTCAAATAGTTAAACTTCACATTGAAAAAAAAAATATATATAGTAATTTAAACACATTTTGTCTCAAATTTATTACAACTTCCTGCTGGCTTCTTGAATCCTCCTGGATTCTGTGTTTAGTCAGGCACTAAATGACATATCAACATATCACACAGGTAATTTCTTGCTGCACACACCAGGTTAATTCAGAATCAGTGCCAAACACGGAAGTAAACAAATCAGCGGCTTCCTGCAGGAAGGTGTAATTGTTGGGCTTTGACATGTGTCAAATTTATCTCCGACAATTACACGTCTGCTCCCTTCCAATGAGGACAAATCGCTCTGTCACTGCTCGTTTGACCGCTCCTCTTCCAGTTGTGTTTGTGTTAATAGTGAGTAGGGGGAGGACGTGGAGGAGGCTGGGGGCAGGGCATGTTCCTTCAAGCCCAACAGCAAAAAAAAAAAAAAAAAAAAAAAAATCAACAGAGGAAATGGGTTGAGAGGTTGTGCCCGATCCATCTCCTGCTAACATAAACAAGGCGCCGCTGACTCGCCCGTTCAGGAAGAGCTCATCCTGCCGGTGGAAGCCAGAGAACCCGACTCCTCTTCGTTGGCCCCAATTAGGATGTTTATGAATGCGTGTCTTTGTCTAATGATCTAATTAGAAGTCTGACTCTGATTGGCCCGGGATAAATCACGTTAGGACGTCTGAATGGCTCACACGGGCTGTTAAAGGTCACATGGCGTCGGGAGGCCCGTAATTTCACAATGTATACAGAGCTGGGTGGGAAGCGTTATGCTTTCAGCAACAGCTATTCTCATGTCGCGGCTGATTTACGACGGGGTCTAGAGCAAACAGGCCCGAGTGACAGGCGCAGTGAAGAACGGATGACCTCACCGCATCCAGGCCTGCAGAGCATGCTGGGATAGGGAGCCGCATCGCTTGAAAAGAGAAACATAGCGATCACGGAGGTGGCCCATGTGATTCCTTCACAGAAAAACATCAAAAAGTTGCCTCTTCCGCACATTGATGCAACATTTTCTCCCTAAACGAACACAGTTGAGACTCAGCAGGTATTTTCAAGCCTGTGTCTTTTTAAAAAACCCATCTTAAATGCTCTCATTGTGTGCGAGGGTGAAAGGTCTGGAGGTGAGAGGTCAAAGGTCGTGTTTGTCTGGCGTTCACTTCGGGGGCAAAAGGAGCAGCTCAGGGAGTAATTATTACTGCAACCTGATTTGTGTAACTGAATGGAAATTAAAAGAAAGATTATCATGTTTAGGTGCCGCGTGTAAACTGATCAGCCACAAAATTATGACCACTGACAGGACAGGAAGTGAATAACGTTTAAACCATCTTGTGACAATTCAGTGTTCTACTGGGAAACTTTTAGACCTGGCATTCATTCATTGGACATGTAGCCCCCACCTAGAACAGACCAGACACCCCCGCCCCATAGCAATGCGGAGGAACAAGGTGTATTCACTAGATCCCACCCTGGTCAAGTATCTGCAGAGGAGGCCCCTCCCCTCAACCTGGTGGTCATAATGTTATGCCTGATCTGTGTATGCCTGATTTGCTCTCTTCTTCTCTTTTGTGTCTCTACTCAGCCTGGAAGTATCTTGAGGCTATTCGAATAGTTTTCAAAGCTGCACCAATAAAACTGTAATGAAAACTGAAAGTATTTTTTTCCCGCTTACACCAGGAACATAAATGAGAATCATTCTGCCGCTTCTGATTCCTTTTAGACCATTAGGCCGTCGCTCTAAGTCCCTCGTCTGTACGAAAAGCGCCATCGTAAGCTCCTGAACTGCATTTCGGATGAAACTACAGGGAGATTATGAGTCCTTATTGTCTCTTCGAGGTTGTAAAGTGTATTTGCTTTATTAAAAATGGAGCGCACAAGACCTTTAGCTCTCAGCTTCAGAGGTGAATTACATTTTCATTCTCATGGTGGTTTTTTTGTTTTTCTGAAATACGTTCAGAAGCAGCAGCTGCAAAATAAATTCATTCGTGGACAAGGAGTTATAGCGAAAACAAGAACATTTAGCCTTCTTTCATTCTGTGTCTCCTTCACCGTACAATCCCTCCATCAGTAACTTCAAAGGGAGGCCGAATGGATTTTGTCTTCCGAGTCTTGGCCATCAGGGACAACTCGATCCTCCCATCCTCCCGTTCATCTCAGCTACAACCTCACAGGTGAAGAGGGTGCCGAGAGATCGATATTTCTGAGGCCTCTGACGCCTTCTTTGATGTGCTCCTTGTGGTCAACGCTGAGGTTTCCCTCCTACCTCTCAATCTCCTCCGTCTGTCACCCATGAGATCTGGACCTGAGGCAGGTCGGATGGAGAGTGAAAACGTCGGCTCGGAGTATTCTGCTCTGTATCGACATGGAACACAGAATCAGCAAATGAAGCACTTTGTCTCAGAATAAGACATATATCATATGTTTGTGGATTAGTTAATGTAACGACTTTTAATTTTGTCATATTCAGTTTACATATATCATGAAAAATTAATTATTTCATAAAACGTTAAATGCTAATTTATATGTCAAGTGATGTTTTAGTCTGTTTGGGTTAAAATTATCTTATTTCTAAAACACTGCATGTGAATTTACACAATATTGAGAGGCTCTAGAAATGTTTTTATTATTATAAAAAAAAAGAAAAAGTAAAAAAAAAAAATTATTCCTGGTCTTTTGTTGACTGCATTACTCACCAATGACCGCTAGATGGCAGTGAAGTCTCCAATATGATTTGGAAGACTGACTCATTCCACAAAATATCAATTCATTGTTTGTTTTTTTAATATTTATTTTCTATTTAACGCAATATGATCAAAATTATTCAGACAGGCTTTAATGCAACATCTCTCTGGTGAAGGCCTGTGTCCTCTTTCACCATGGGAACCTCCTCAATGCACCAACCACGTCTAGAAATAAACACCTTTGTCCAGTTTGGAAGAAGTCGACTGGCCTGCGTGGGGCTCTGAACTCAGCCCCGTTCAACACCTTTGAGATAATCTGGAACTCTGGCCCTGAGCCAGGACTTTCAAGTGGCCGTGTGGTCGTTGCTGAGTGGGAGCAAATGTGTGACGGCGGCTCCATAAATCTGGGAAACGCGTTCCTGGAAGAGCGGGAGCTGATAGCAGCAGATTAGTCACTGGTTCTGAGATGAGAAGGAGTTCGACTGGGAAATATGGGAAATATGTTTCACGTCTATTTCTTCTTCGTCTTAAAATGCCAGTGGAGTTTTAATAGCTAATAACTAATCTCACATGACTGGAGTCTGTAAAACCAAGACACTCACCTGTACTTGAAGGAATCTTTTTTGGTCTGTTTTCCACAATGAGTCCCATTAACCCTCACTCCTGATTTTAAAATTGTTACGTTTTTTACCACTAAGGGACAAAAGTGTCCTCTTCAAAAACACCCTAAAAATAGTATATGTCAATATTTTTTTCTACTTTTGTTTTTTTTTTTTTACATAAATCTTTTAATCCACTTCAATACTAATCACAAAAACCATATGTTTTAATATTATTATCTTACTTTTAATCCTTTCTACGCCAATTTTTTCAAAAACAAAAAACGTAAAAACACAAAAATTTATGATATAATATTTTCAATAATCCAAATTGAGAGGGGACTTTCCTTGGGGTGCCCGATTTACAAAAAATGTTACTTTGTTACCATTAAAGAACAAAAGTCTAATTTTCTTTTTTTAATCCACTTCAGTAACACTCACAAACACAAACAGTTTGATTCATTTCTGACTTTTAACCCTTTATATGCCAAAATAAGTGATGGTATCGAATTTTTTTTTCGAACCCTAACCGTGCAAATCATTAACATGTCCAAGGATCTAATAGTCTTCTGTGATTGGTCCTCTTGGTAGTAATGGGTTTCTGTTTTAGTATTTTAGTATTTCTGGCTGCGTCTCCATCTAAGCTATTTTGCTCTCTGCAAAACAACCTGACTGTTTTGGATCAATAAAGATGGAACATATTGAGGAAACGTCAACTGAGGAGGTACAAACATTTGTACGACTCGTCTTGTCCTTCAGGTTAATCTCTTCCGTGTTGAGCCATGCATTCATAAATAGGTTGTTTTGTTTTCCTACCGTCTTCCTCACTGCTCCAGATATGAAAGACATAACACCTGTTCTCTTTCTCCTTGTCTTCTGATCTGTTGAACGTTCTAGATGTGAACCTGTAATATACAGTCATGGTGGCTGGGATATTACCAAGGACACGTAGCTACTAAACCAGTTTCTCTGATTGTTTTGTGAGAAGGTCAGCAGCAACAACAACAACAACAGATGCATTTTGTCACCTGAGAGACTCTGTAGTGTGTGAACCTGGGCTGACACGGTTGTAGGGTCCAAGTAGTCCTGTCCTGCCCTTTGACCTCCCCCAGTAACAGTACAGTCTCTTCTGCACGAGGCCACCCTGCTAACGTTTGAACTGACCTCAGCTACCACAGATGCCGCAGCAGAAGAAGAATGAGAGGGGGTGTGCTGCCTGTGTTAGGGTCACGGCTGCACTTGACGTAACGTGGCTGACAAGACCCAAGTGGCTGCCTTTACATTTTCCAGAGACACATTTGCAGGTTGAGGCCACAAAATCTCAAAGATAAAAAAGAACTATTGCAATAAGGGGAATAGTATCTGCTCTTCTTACTGCTGCCTCACACCTATTCGTGTATAAAAAAAAACAGCAAAAATAGCAAGATGATGTTTTTTTTTTTTTTTTTAAACATTTCCACTGATTAATTCATTTTAATTTTTGTTCTTGTTTTACTCTGATATATACACCGATTTGACATCATAACCACCTTCCTAATATTGTGCTTTTGTGCCTCCAAAACAGTCTTGATATGTCTGGAAACAGGATGTTGTTAGTTGGGGGTGGTCTTTGGGTCATTTGGGTTGAGGAGAGGGACCTCTATGAATCATCCTACAGATGCTTGATAAGTTCTGATCTACTGAATTTCGGAGGCCAGGTTGGAGGTTTTGTCACTAGTGTGTTTGTGCGTGTGTCTGTGTCAGGCTGCATCCTGCTGCCTTCAAGGAGTATCATTGCTAAGGGGTGGGGGTGTCTGGTTTTGGTGTAGGTGGGTGCTACATGTCTAAGTAATGTCCACATGAATGAATGCCAGGTCCAAAAGTTTCCCAGCAGAACAATGAATTGTCACAAAATGGTCAGTGGTCATAATGTTGTGGCTGATTGTGTTTACTATTCGAGCATCAATCAAAGAACGTGTTAATATGCTGGTGTAAAAATAAATAAAGACTCAATAGCAAGTAACGTCCATAAAAATGACTGCCAGGTCCAAAAGTAAATATAATCAAAAAAGCAAGGGCCCTAAAATTGAGCCCTGTGGAACCCCATATGACACGAAGGATGTGAACCAGTCCAGAGCACTACTGCAAACGCCCACTAGGCGTTGTAACGGAGCCACTAAAATGTTATGGTCCTCGGTGTCAAAGGCCGTCGTTAGGTCTAGCAGGACAAGAATAATAAAGCTGCAGTCTGACTGTTATCTGAGCCCGGTTGGTTTAAGTCTGGTCATGGCTGGGTCGTCCTGTGGTCATGTGAGAGGTCAGAGGTCAGGTCAGTGTGTCCGTAGTGGCTGCCTGCACTCGGCGATCCAGACGACAGCTGAGGACTGTAACTGCTGCTGCTTCGTCAAGGTCACCCAGCGTTTTTTTTTTTTTTTTTTTCCAGTTTGTTTTTTCCTTGACTCATTTCTGACATAAACACCTCGAGCTGTTAAACAAACTGGAGCTGTGCGAAAGTACAACACTGTCAGTATAGTTTACTGTAAAAGAAAATTGAAATCCTCTGCCGTCAAGAGCAGCTGACATCTGCTACATTCATTCATAAATAAGCTTCACGAAAAGTTACTCCATATGAAACCTACTGTCCCCAAAAAGGATTTGACGCACCTCTTCAAAAAATCTTTTAATTTTAATTTACACTAACATTATGACACTTGCACAACAATTTACATTTGCATTTAAATTCAAAGGCTTGGTTTTTGATTGTTTTCCAGCCACTAGGAGGCGGTGGAACACGTTGAATATCCGAGCCGTATATTAGAGAGTGTGATTCCATCCGCTCTGATTGGTTCTGAGCTGGTCACGTGTTTCATGGCCGCCATATTTGATACGTCTAACCAATATTCATCCATAGAGAAGTGGCAATAACAGCGAATAAAGTTGGATTAAAAGTTAAAATATGCCACATCGCTCAGCCTACGACTCCAGCACAGGACCAGGAAAACGCGGAGGAAACTCCACCGTTTCCCCAGTGAACAAAAACGGAGAAAGTTATGGGAACAGAAGACCAAGAGGAAGAACTAGATGTCAACTGATTCTCCCTATTATCTGAGGTAAGTGTCAATGTCTGTCTTTGACGTTTGTTAAGATTTTATATAGGAAAAATAATCATTAATGTGAACCATGATCTCAAAAACGCCAAACACCGCCTTACAAATGAACGTTTGAAGTTAGCCTAGCCTTATGCTAACCTTATGCTAGCTAGTCTAGACTAAAGGCGTAGAAAAAAAATAGCAGCTGCTGTCATACTGTGAAACCCATGTGTGCATGTAATTTATGTCCATGTAGATATACAAATTTAACTGACTCGTTACTTTTCCTCGGTTAGACTACTACAAGTTATCATGGCTAGCGTGCTAATGTTATGATGGTAATACCATAATAACAGTAAGACTAACGTTAGCTCAATGACTGATGAGGTGATTGGGCTACAAAGCATTTTACAGGCTCATATTTAAAATATTTAAAGTAAGTAGACGCTGGGATATTTAATTGAGGACCTTTTACATACTGACAGACGGTGGCAATAACATTTATAGGCCCGTTAATGGTGAAAATAAGACATTTATTTCAACATAGCACATCCGCCCCATAGGGTTACACTGTAGAATCTAAGCTCTGATGTAGCAAACATGGCGCCCGTGATTTGAGTTGACCAGACTCTTTCTAATATACGGCTCTGTTGAATATAAATCATGTAATGCTGGTAAAGATTTGGCTACACATGCAGCAGTTTCTGGAGAAACCTTCTCCTTTCAGTCCTGGTTTGGCCCCCACCGATTTCTGAGAGCGGCGTTTCACTCTTTTCACACAACTTCCTCCGTGGTTGCTGCCTTGTTTCTGCCTGATATATTTATTTAAATAAAACTCAACAAAGTTGCCAAAAAAAGAAGGAAACAATCGGTCAAAAACGTCCCGTGAAGCCATTTATCGTTGCACATTCTTTCTACAGTAGTTTACGTATCTTTTGACTTTGTATGTTATTGTTCGTGAAATTATTCTTTTGTTTTCTGTCAACTTTCATGCAATCAGAATCTGAAAAATACAAATCAAGAAAAGTGTTGGTTTAAAGAAGACGTGCAGGAGTGATTACACCCACGCTCTCTTGTCCTTAGTTTCGCTGCTATCAGGCTGCTGTCCCGAGTTTACCCCCGCTGGAGCGCACTGGCTCATCTTTTTGACACCCATGGGTGTCGTGGCCCCCGGGTTCGGTAATGGTCCCCTATCTGGCCGGGGAGATAACGCAGGTCTGAGCTGGCTGTGAAGGATGTAGTGAGTTGGCGCTGCGGTGCCCATGGCAGTAGGCCACTGAGACGTTTCCACTTTGGCATCTTTGCTTTCCGAGCTCTTCTCGAATTCGCTGGTTTTAGGTGTGTGCCCAGCTTTTGTAAGAAGAGGCTCACTATTTGGCACAGCCCTAGTGGCGAGGTTTTCATCCGTTGTGAGACCGTTCATCTTCGAGTTTCCGCTGATCCTCCTGGTTGAAATAATGTCCGAGTCGTCCGTCACGGTTGTGGTCGTCAACATGCTGCTCTGCTCTCCTTTGCTCATCTCCTCCACCAGCATCTCCCTCTTCCTCCTCCACCTCACCATCGCCTTCGCCGAGCTCGCCAGGTCGACGAAACTGAGCAGGATGGACAAAGAGGCGACGCCGAGCATGAAGTTGAGCATCAGGGTTTTCTCCGTCGGCCTGGAGATGTAGCACTCCACCCCAGACGTGCAGGGCGCCTCGTAGCAGAAGAAGCTCTTAGGAAGCGCCAGACCGAAGAGAAAAAACTGGCCCGCGCCGAAAACCGCCTCGAGAACCATCCGCAGAATTACGACCAGGAAGTAGGAACAGTAGAACCGCGGCGCGCCCAGCTCGCGCGTGAGTTCGTGTTCCCTCGAGGAGCTCGAGTTCTCCGGGGGGAGCGGCGAGCCTCCTCGACTCCAGTAGAAACTTCCGAAGTAGCCGTGCGACAAAACCTTGTGCATGACGTAGGTGGCGTAGACCGCGTGGGGAAGGCAGAGGAGGATGAGGTGGAAGAGCCAGAGGCGGAGGACGGAGACGGGGGCGAACACGTTGAAGCACACGTTGGAGCAGCCGGGCTGGAGGGTGTTGCAGATGAACTGCTCCTGCTCGTCGCTGAACAGCGTGAAGCCGGCCAGCAGGAGGACGAGGACACGTAAAACCAGCATCAGGACCCACCAGGTTTTACCTGGAATGGAGAATAGATACCAAAATAAAAACACAGTATCAGGATGGAAAGGCTAACATCTTCACTTAGAAGAAATTCTATATGGTAAATACCTATAGGGGCCTCTGTGGATCATCCCACAGATACTTGATTAGTTTGGGATATAGTGAATTTGGAGACCAGGTCAACACCTTGTGATGTTCTTCATGTTTGTTTTTGTTGAGTTGTTCTTCAAGTGTTTTTGTGTGTGTGTGTGTGTGTGTGTGTCAGGCTACATCCTGCTGCCATCAAGGAGTGTCATTGCTATGGGGTGGGGGTGCCCGTCTAAGTAACATCCACATGAATGAATGCCAGAAAGTACCAAGTCTTCTCAGTTTGTGACATTGAATTCTCACAAAATGGTTTAAATGTTTTTTTTTTTACTTCTCATTGATGTAAAAATGAATAATATGATGACGCCAAGCATAAAAAAAGTGAGGATTTAACTACTTTTAATATTTATAGAGATGATATTTATACAGATCCATAAAAACAGACTTTTAATAATTTGAAATGTGTAAATAGTAGCAATGGTTGATAAAATTATAAGAGAAAATATTTCCCCAAATCTAAACCACGGCATAGAGCAGGGTGTCAAAAATATGGCCTGCAGGCCAAAAACGGCCCACCAGAGGGTCCGTTCTGGCCCATGGGATGAACCTGCAAACTGCGAACATTGTAGAGATAAAATTAACTGCAATGTTTTTCAAATTAAACTGGCTCCTAAACCTTATCTTTCCACTGTCGCACTGTTTAAGTCACAGAGACCCAAGCTCTTTGCTCTTTGCTCTTTGGGATTAGAAGGATCTAAGAACTATAAAAACTAAGCGTTTTCTTTGAACAGGAAGTAGATTTTTGGAAAAAATGATGTCCTCATGTGTGGACATGGGGATTATTTCACTCAGTATTATAATATAATATGTTAATTTCCATGTCTGACCATGGCTGTGCAAAAGCAGAATTGCAAAATAATGAAGTCATCAATCGAGTACTTGCTAATTATTGAAGCTGTAGCTCGTTACTATTGATAGAATCTGTGTGTCATATTAAACTAGAAAATCAACATGTTTCAGCTGTAAAATTGAGGTTGAGGTTTTGTACACTTTTGTTAAGTGACCGGCTGCAGAATGAATCCATGTTTTTTACACAACTAGTATCTAGTTAAGAGGATAAAAGTTTAAATGAAGCAGAATAAGAAGCAACAAACAAACCTAAAATGTAACGTCCCCATATGAGGACACAGGGTCTCAGGAGGTTAAGATACTGAGACCAAGGACTAAACAGCTGACGGCAGCGATGCAGAAATTGCACTTATTTTTCTTCAGACATTTTATTTTGTTCATAAAATGTTTCGTAATAGGACAGTTTGTTAAATGGAAATATTTTCATAATGTACCTTTTTTTTTGCACTAAAATAAAGTGTAACATGTGTAATTGTCAATATTTGTAAGGTCTTATACTCCTGCTGTGTTACTGTTACTCTGAGATCAGATTGAGTTGTATTTGATAGAGGTATAGAGGGTGTTTTATTAAACGTACCAGTGAAGAATTAAAAATGAAACATTCTTAAAATTTCAAACTAAAATTTAACTTTTTAAATCTAATAAATACAGGAAAAACTCCTCCGTAAATAAAAGGATTTTTACTTTCACAAATGGACGACTGTGCTGTAGAGAAAAGACACAACAATCCCCAGTTGTTTATTTGCTCTTGTTAAGAACAGCTGTATCTGTATAAAGTGAACATTAAACATCTGTAAACGTGTAACGGGCGCCGACTACCAACAAAGAATAAATAATTAAAACCTCCAGATAGACTCACCAATGAAAGACACATTGTGACTGATAGTGATGAAGAACACGTCAAACGCTCCCATCGTCCTCACTCTCATTCAGCCGAACCCATGAGAAACAAAGTGAAACTCTCCCAACAGCGTCAAATCCAAAATGCACTTGATGTCGGTCGGCCGAGGAGTTGCCGCGCAATAAATACACTCACCTCCGCTGTGGTGTCGCTGCCTCTCACTCTTGTCTGCAGAGGCCGGGGCCCGCGGAGTCTATTCTTACCAGCCCGCCATCAAAGCATTGTTGGGATGTCAAGGTACGAGTCGACCTTGTGCGGAGGCTGCCAGTCAGCTTTGTAATGCCCGATCGTAAACTCGAGCCAAACCACCGAACGACTCTGAGACGCTTTGGATTTCACATAAAGGTGCCACAAGGAAAATCAGTATCCAAGGAACTCCACAGGCCCAGTGTCTCTTATTTTATATGCAGTGAGGTTGTATCACTCTGTTCGTGTTAAAAATGCACAAAGGACGCACACCGACGTTTAAAGACAGATTTTTTTTTAAAACGAGATCTTTTTTTTCTTCTTTATTTTTTTTTTTTATTAAAAACACAAATCAGCATTTGCTATAAATACGTTTCAGGTAGCCTGTCACAGTTCTTTTTTTTTTTTTTTTTTACAACTGTACAAATCTGTTTAAATTTGACAAATGAGAAAATGATGAATAAAATAAAAAAAGAGAGTAGCAAGATTAGAGAACTAGAAGGTCGTAACGATTTGGGGTTTTAGAGGATTTTGAACCGTTTCCTTTGGTTCATATTATCATTAAAATGTTCTTTGAGTTCCCTGGTAATAGAAGGAACGTGGGACTTCAGATATATAAAGCTGCAATCAGCTTGGTTTGTGGGTTTACTGCCAAAGTTTCACAGAGTTGCACAACATGAATCTTAATCCTAAACCCAAAGAGGACAGACAAGATCTGGCATAACATTATGACCACCTTCCTAATATCGTGTAGGCCTCTCTTGTGCCTCCAAAACAGCTGTGACTCATCAGAGAATGGGCGTGGGCCTTCTGTAGGTGTCCTGTGGTGTCTGGTAACAGGATGTTGTCAGTTCGGGGCCCTTGGGTCCTAACCTATGGGTTGAGGGGAAGGGCCACAGACACTTGTCAATTTGAAAGCTTGTGCTGTTCTCCGTGTTTTCTTGACTTATTCCTAAAGCGTTTTTGTGTCCGTGTCAGGCTTCATCCTGGTCTGGATCCTGGTTCATTCTGGTCTGGATCCTGGTTCATTCTGGTCTGGTCTAGGTGGGTGCTACATGTCTAAGTACGTAACATCCACCTGGTCTAAAGCAGAACATTACACTAATACAAGACGGTCGATGTTATTTACGTCTCTTGATGGTGGTCATAATGTTGTGGCTGATCGGTGTTTGCTATTCAAGCATCAATCAAAGAACATGTCAATATGAACCACTGGAAATAAAGACGCTGGAATAGCACCCTACGACTTCTGAGGCCGGATATATTTTTTAATCGTTTCCAAATCAAGTGTACATTATTGGTAACATATCGTCATCTACAGTGACTCTGTAATACGGAATAAATAAAAACAAAGGAATGTTGCGACCTTCTCTCACGTGTTGCTTCGAGGTTGGACATCAAGGGGAAATCTAGAAACGGAGGGCAAAGGAAAATCTCTTTTCCTCACTTTTTTGGAGCCACATGAGCAGCATATTTAAAACAGGATCTTTATCATTTAAGACGTTCTGAGGAGAACTTCTTGTGCCGGGAGGAAGCGTATTTTATCAGCTGCTGCTTTCTTTCAAGAAGAATCAGTCGACTAGAAAAATAAATAAATACCTACGGCCTGTTCATCCAGTGAAGAGTTACACATGTTAAACTGTTAATGCTTGTTTAAAGCTCTGCACGGACTCTGACATGCAGTCGTTTTTTTGAACCAACCTCAGATAATCAAGAAAAAGAGCAATCCTCAGGTCGCCATGACAACGGTTTTAAAAACACAGTCTCTGTGGCTGCAGTTGATGCTTGTGCTTCCACCTGCAATCAAATGTGCTATTTATTTAGAATTTTGAGCTTATTTAAGTCTTTGAGCTTATTAAATAAGAGAAATGCAGTATATGTGTAAGGTGCATAATGAGGATTATTTTCTCTCCCTCCTCGTTACATGCTGGTCAGTGTCCAAGAAAACAAAACTAACTGGGAATAGTTTTCATAGCACGAACAGCCCACATCGCCTGTGGGTTACTCACAATGAAACCGCAGGTAATGCTTTTCTAATGCAAATGTAACATTTCCTGCTGTGAGATGTGTTTTTCATCCAAATCCAGCTCAAATGTACCATGAAATCCCACAACTTTTTGATGAATGGTTCACAGAAAGAGAGGTGTGCTTCATTCTACTCTAAGCTTCTTCTCGGCTCATGGCAAAAAAATTAAATAAACACTTGAGAAGTTACTGTACGGAAGAGGATTAGGGCCACTGGAAAAAAAATGCAGTAAGAGTGAATGTTTTTTTTTCTTTAACTTTACACTTTAATCTCAGAATTCTCAGAATAAAGACCAAAATTCTGAGATTAAAGTTAGAATTCTGAGGAAAAAAGTCAAAATTCTGAGAAAAAAATGAGAATTCTGAGTCAGAATTGGGAGATTAAAGTCAGATTTCTGAGATTTAAGTCATTCTCAGAATAAAATCAAAACTGTGAGGCTAAAGTCAGAATTCTGAGAAAAAAGTCAGAATTCTGAGAATAATCTGAGATTAATGAAATTAATCTCAGATAATTTTTTTCTGAGATTAAAGTCAGAACAAAAAAAAAAAAAATAATTTGCTCTAAATGCATTTTCAGTGGCCCTAATCCTCCTCTGTATCACTAAATACTGATTGAGTGTAGAAATCATGCTGTGAAGTACTTCCTGCCTGTTAAAGTGTGAAGGAAAAGGGTTTTTTTGATTGTGCACGTCCCCCATAACTACAATATTACACTGGAAATATGAACTTTTTTTTTTTTTAATTTGTTCCGGCCCTTTTCGTGTTCAAAACGTGTGTTTCTGTCCTCAACATAACCGAGACGAGGAGCAAATATAAATCAACATATTAAACCGACTACCTGAGTATCAAGAGGTGCAACTAGAAATACTGTAAACCTTGAAGATTTCCGAAAGGAGAAAAAACTAACGCTATCCCGTGAAATCCAAGAGGAAATAAATAACCGGTAGAAAGTCCAACGTTTGTGAAGTTCGGCTTTGCAGGTTCGGCTGCGACAGGCGGAAAAGTTGTGACAGTGGAGTAAAAATAAATAACGTGTGTCACTGTGAAGCTGCGGGGCCACCTGGAGGACAGGGCATGTCAAATCTTTTAAAACGAGGCCGGAAATAGATTATATTAAGACAGCTTCATAATGCCATAAGAGTTTTAAGGCTCTGTCTGTTGTGGTCCAAAGATAAATGTTCCTCCTCAGGTAATGAAACCACCAGAAACTTCCTTCCTTCCCTCCTTCTCTCGTAACACGAAGGGTGGAGGCACTGCAAAGGCATCACGTTAAGTAGAAACCTCTCCGTACGCGAGCAGTTCAGATTCCTTGAATCCGGTTTCGACCGTGTGTGCACGGTCTCTTCTCCTCTGCCTCGAACAGTCCTGACGCCAGAGTCTGTCAGTGGTTAGGAGAGGATAGCGGGAACCCACGGGATCCCACACAGATTGTCCACGCTGGCCGAGCGCTTCCTGGCCGCTCTCCGCGTGTCTTTGTACTTGTCGTCACATAGTCTGGATATAGCCTGCGGGAGAGGACGTGAAAGATGAGTCAAGATCGTGACGGGGACAGGACAAGACGGGACGACACGAGATGAGAGAAGATGAGAGATAAAATAGGACGAGATAAGAGGAAGATAAGACAAGATGAGAAAATATGAGATGCAAAAAAGACAAGAAGGTTGTATCGGACTGGGCATTTCAATTGCGTGCAAAAAAACAAAACAAAACTAAAATTCTCTGTATCTCTTGAAACTAGGGGTGGGCGATACTATGAATTTTAGTATCGATCCGATACCAAGTGAATGCAAGGCTAGTATTGCTGATACCAATACTGATACCTTTTGCTCGAAATGTATTGATAAATTCATTGATTATAATTAAACACACGACAATATTTTATTACTTTACCAATTACAGTATAAACTGAATTAAACAATTCCCCTTTTACTACACACAACTGTTTTCGAAAAAAGTCATTAGTGCAAAATAAGAAAAAAGAAGAAGGAACAATGTAACAAAAATATAACAATGTAAACAAAAGCAACATAATAAATCTAAAAACTGCTACACCTGCTACGGCAGAAATGGTGAAAAAAGTAGACATAAGTTAGAAGAAAATAGTTTTTATAATATAAAACTGAAATTTAAATGCATTTACACGTCTGTTTATAGTCATGTGGGAAGTAAGGGTAGTAAATATTGCTTTCTAACAGTATCTACATTATGTAACATTGCCGTGAGAGGAGTTTAAATTACAGGAAAAGCAACAGAATCCTACCTCTAGTTTTTGGGCCTTCTCCCTGCTGAGCGGCTCCAGAGGGAAGCTGAGGTTGTTGGACTCTGAGAGCGAGCGCAGGTCAAAGTAGTACTTGGCGTAGACACTGGACGGCACGTTGATGTTGAACTGCAGCAGCTCCAGAAACTGGCGCTCCAGTTCGTTCCTGGTGACGGGATTCAGAATTTCAGATTTCTGCACCAACACACGGAACAACTGCCTCTGTAACTCAAGTCAGTGGCTTTCATACAAAGAATTTTGTGAAGGTTCTCAGTCATCACACTGGATATCCAAGAAAAGGACCTGCAGAGTTTCTTGAAGACATTTAAACTCATATTTAAACTCCATCCCTCTGTAATCTCCATTTTTAATGATTGATTAACATCATCATCTTCTTTGTTCCTATTCCTAATATTAATCTTAATTCTGAGCCAGAGTCTTAAATTTAACCTGATCCCATTCTTGAATCAAAATGCCACTCACATGTCCTCCACTGTGATGTCCTTGAGGATCTGGCAGTAGTCGACGTTCCACACCGCCTGGTCGTCCCAGACCTTTGAGGCCAGGAGGATCGCTCCCAGGACGATCCTCTTCCAGTTCCCGGGACAGATGTCGATCTCTGCGTAGGTCAGGAGCCTCTCCAGGTAAACCTGCGCACCATACGAATACTAATGAAGGATACTTCACTGAAAACCTATGGGTTATAATATCCAAAAATCCCCAAACGACAAACCACAACAAGCCTGAAACCTCATGACCTAGAACCTTCTGAAAAAGGTGGATGATCTAATCGGACTAATGTGCCGTCGCTCTCCTCTCCATAATGTCAGGAGGTGTACGTTCATTCTTTCTGGCTTACGTTCACACACCGTGGTATTTAGGATGCGGCCTCGACGACAATTTACACACATCCCTGGCTTGTCTGGTCGCATCAGGGACAAGACTCCCCCTGAGGTCTAAACAGAATCGATGTGTTGGTGCATGAGAAGCCTGGAAGCCACATCAACTGCCCCACCAGTATCTTTTTTGTGATTGGAGTTGGTCTGGAGTCCCTTCATTGGGAACTGGTGACATGGAGCTTTATGTGGTGATGGACAGAAGAGTAAAGGCTCATTTACGATAGTGTGGAACATACGTAGCCTACACCTGTGTGAGCCATTTACACTAGTTCTCTCATCCCCCAAACACAAGTCAATGCTATGTCTTTTTTTGTTTCTACTTCCTGCTTCACTTTCAACAATGGTGACTGAAACTTTTTGCCGAAATTTCCCCAAAGACGAATCCTACAAATGTTTGTATCTCTAAGGCTCCTCTATTAACCTTTCCTCAATATTTTCCATTGATATTTTTTCTCCTGATACAATATCAATTGTGAATGTCTTAATATTGATTTTAAAAGAAAAAGAAAAAGTCATGTTTTGGGCTGATCTTAAACGATTTCCGCACCTCCACCACCACTTTTTCTGTACAAATGCAATAAACTGAAAATGGATCATTTGGATTAATATTATTTTTTTGACTCAGTTCATCCAGTGAATTATTATTGTCATCTGATGTACATATATATAATGTGTATTTTAAGCCGCATATAAAAAAGAACTGTGTAGAATATTGTAATATATCGCAATATCATAATATCGCAGTAATGTATCGTATCGTGACTCGAGTATCGTGATACATATCATATCGTGAAGTCCTCGCCAATACCCACCTCTATAAAACACTCTTTATCCAGTAAAAATAGGTTATAAAAGTAAATAAATGAATATTAAACACTTGAATATTAAAATAAGCCATGTAAAATATAAATAAAAATCAAATGTGAAGTAATAGCAATTAAAATCTTGAAACGGCCTGATTAAAAAGGTGAGCTTTTTAAAAGAATCAACAAACAAAGACCAAAGCAGATCACAGCTCTTGGGCTTGGTTACATTTTTGGGGATGTGCACCTCAACTACAGTGTCAGGGTCAACTTACGGTCTGCGTATACTGAAGCCTAAACCTCCTATAACCGTGATATAGTCGGACACACCATCTGAGCGTTGCAGAGCTGAATTTATTCACTATAAATTAGCTCTGAAGAAGAATCATCCACACAAAAGGGACACAAAAATCTAATCTCACCAGCGTGACGATGGCGCACTCGGCCGTGAGCTGGGCAGCGCTGAACAACGTCCTCACGAATCGGTAGATCTGCTTCTGCTCCGGGTCATGCTGGTTGTAGTCCAGCGGAACCTCCGATTTCTGGACCAAGGCAGGAAAGAAATGAGTTAGTACGGAGGAAGGGGATAAATAGGGATAATTTAGAACACAACTCTGACATAAGACCAAAAGATAATGGTGGACAATGGAAACAATGGATTAAATCAAACATCTCACCGAGAGAGGGTGAAGTTTCTCATCAAAGATATCGAGAAGCATTCCTCCGTCCGTGTCCCTGGAATGAAACATACACCAATCAGCCACAACATTATGACCACTTACAGGAGAAGTGACAATTTGATTGTGTGGATGTTACTTAGACATGTAGCACCCACTTAGATCAGACCCTCACCTGTTTTTTATGTGGTAGTAAATCGCCAGCGCTACACTGTAAAGAAGAAGAAAAAACAAACATTAGGTTTACATGGATTTTTCTGACACGCCAGCGTGTTGTGTCTTCGTTGTGTCTTTGTGTTTGCGTAGCGACCATTTGATGGTGTATTTGAGGTTGGGCTGGCTGACGGTGTTGTCGTCGAGGAAGATGGTGGAACAGGAGCTGTATTTCCGCCTCGATGTTCCGTGCTACAAACACACACACACACACACACAAACACACACAGTGACTGTTATTAGAGTGTACATGATTTTGTGTGACCTACATAGAGAGCGCTAGGGTGTCACAGAGGAAGGAGACTCGGTTTATATAAACTAAAGGCAATGAATGGGTGAATTTAAAATTATATGGGTAGTTTTGAATGGACAGTAGATTAAAAGGAGAGGAAAAAACACTCACATTGTTGATGAAGAGGCTCTTTCGTTTTTCTCGCACTGTAAAAGTAAAAATAGTATCATCATCAATATATTGTATTTGTGCTTCACTGCCAGCAGCAAAAAGACAAACACAAAAAAAAGAACAAAGCACTGTCATCACAAGAAGCAAAAGTGTATTTTTAAGTTTATTACGAATATGAAGACAAAAAAATATATTGTATAAAATAAGACAAAACATTTAAGCATGAAAAGGAGCGGGAAGAATTATAACTTATGACCTCCCACGCCTTCTCCTAGTCTAAATATGTCTAGACGCGATGTCTGATACTTATAAACAGAATTTGTTTCATACGTTGAATTGCATAAAGATAAATCTAATGTACATATTCACATAATACAACAATATTAAATATATATTCATGTATACACATATACTCATGTTCACGACAAACAAATAAAAATAAATGCCTTATAACACTTAGTGCTACTCAGCACCTCCCTCATCCTGTACCTATGTTAAAGTTAATTTTTCCTCTTAAATTAGACCTCTTATGAATTCAGAATAATTTTTCGATATTTATTGGCAATAAGTTCTTTTTTAGATTTGAATATTATTTGAGCTGTTAATATTTGACATGCTGATAAAAAAGTGTTTTGTTCTAACTGCTGAGAAGTGTCAGAGAAAGCGTTAAGGGGGGCAATTAAAATAATTTAAAAAAAAAGTGAAGAAATTATGCTGTTTCGCCTCTAGAGGGAGACAAAGTCACACTACTCACCATTCCTGTAAGGCAACTCTGGGAAAAGAAAGAAACAGCAACCTTATTCCCTTCTCTTAAAGAGACAACAACGGAATACTTGACAAATATGCCAAGGTCTAAAGGTTTATACATCGACATTTTGACATATTATATGTGAAAATAAGTCTCTACATATTAAATCTGCTTTGATCTCTGTGGATTAAGAGATAATAAAAAGAGAGCATAGAAAAAGAAAAACTATCTTAAATATTATTATTTTGCATTTGCTATTTCTCCTTTCGAAAAAATGATATGACTCCTATAAATACTGAAAACAAAACAGAAACAGCTTTGCTGCTTAATTGTGAAAATTAAGCAGCAAATCACAAATCATCATTGCTGAACAGGTCACAGGCAAAGCATGCCATAAAGAATAGTGCTATATCATATAGATACTCCAACAAATACAGTGAAAACACCGCAACCGATACAAAAGATAATGATTGGGAATGTTTTCACATCAATTTTAAAAGAAAAAGTCATGTTTTGGGCTGATCGTAAATGACTTCCGCACCTCCACCACCGCTTTTGCTGTACCAGCGCAATATCATAATATTATAGTATCGTATCATGACTCAAGTATCGTGATACGTATCGTAAAGTCCCTGCCTATACCAACCCCTAAGTAAGAGGCATTTTTCATATCGCAGTTTGCTCCTGGTACTCATACAAAAACAATGATCTCATGCTGTGGTGTTTACGGCTCTGTGAAATGTGATAATATTTCCTCTGTCACAGTCTGCTTGAACCCCCCCCCCTCGCTCCCCCCAAACAGGATGCTGGAGCTCTCAGTCAGACGCCTCAGGGCAGCAGCATAAATTACAGACATCAGTTGCTCTGAAGCGGCTCTGGGTTCCGATCCCAGATCACAGTGGCTTTGTTTTGATCGTGTCGGAGGGTATTTGCCATCAAATTAAGACGAACATTGTCCTCCCCGACGCCAAGGAGAGCTACCTTCAGATGAAATCCTAGAAAACTGAGTTGAAAAACAAAGCGACTCACCATCATTTTGCGATTTGCTGAGGAATATGGTGCTGGCCCGCGGATGGTCCGACGGATTGTACTCCATGTTCAGCTCTGTGGAAACACAAAGGATTTCAAATCATAAGAAACACGTGTCAGTCGAAGATGCATCGAGCGTTTTCGATGCAAACGCAGCATTATTATAGAAATGCATTGATTGGGACTGCCAGGGAGGCCCTGACCTGACTCTGGGCTCACTCATATCTGCCCACATGCATGTGTGGTGTCACTTCTTACCAGCCCATGTTTGGTTACATCAAGAAGAACTGATGAATCCTGCCTGAAATGGGATGTTCATCCATTCCTTCACTATGTACCCTATCTTTGACTCGGCTCCTCTATTGGGACACCTTTACCCACCTGGACTCCCATCTCTCCAGAGATGGACTCTCTGAATCCTGAGTGAAGTGGTTTCCTTCCCCTGTCCATCCTGCCACATATCCTCTTTATTCTGCCCCCTTTATTCACTGAGGTGTAGCACTGCCCTCCCTGCTACACAAGGTCACTCCACTCAATAAACATCGACAAACTAGCTCCCAGGGTGGGCTGGTGATGGCCACACACACAGTGAAACGAATTTAGCTTATCTGGCTGCATCAATCTCATATGATGTTGACGCCCTGTGGTGTTAAACTATGAGGACAACTGCAAAAGACAAAAGATTAGGACTGCATCGTAATCACAGATGGTTGACAGGATTTCCTTACTTTCAGGATTTCCAAACTAATAAAACTGGTTCAGAGGAAACTTTTACAGCATGCTGCTGTAAAACTACGGTCAGAGCCGGAAAAATGCCTCGTCTGCAATTGTGCCCAGTGCCTATTAGCAAAGATTAGCATTAGCAAACCATTAAACCAGCTAAATGTGAGCACGTTAACAGCATTAGCACATTAGCATGCTA
The DNA here is from genome assembly GCF_022458985.1 of Mugil cephalus. NCBI lineage: Eukaryota > Metazoa > Chordata > Actinopteri > Mugiliformes > Mugilidae > Mugil > Mugil cephalus. Next base: position 5,974,091 of record NC_061776.1, read on the forward strand.
AGATTATCATTAAGCTGGTTTGAGCTTTAGTTTTTTTGCAATCACAAGCTTTGTCCTTTGACACCATTGTTGCCACATTTTTCCTTTTCGTGAGACCGTGTGCTCGTTTTTCCAGGCCAGATCCCGGCCTGATTCGTTCCCATGCGAAGCTAATCTGGTCTGGATCATGTCCTGAAGCGCACGGGAAGCACTGTCAGAATGCACGGCCTCGCCGTACATGCCGAGGATTCTTTGGTGCCTGCAGATAATATCAGCAGCATTATCACAAGGTCACGTCGGTTAAACAAAACTTGGCTTTTCTAAAACATGACGTGAATTCAAGTGCAACAAAGTGAAAACGCACCGAAACAACATTAGAAATGACAGAAATGAGCAGCCGTAGTGGGTTTTTTTGTGCTCTTTTTTTGTGCTAAAGTCTGCACAAAGATGCTCTCCGTCAACACTCTCAAAGCGTCTGCTTTTGGTGAAATCAGCATTTTAAAATGCCCGGCATGCAGTTTGCGCCGCCAACTGTTCGGACTCCTACAATCCGACTGTAAAAGATCCAGACTATTTGATTACAGCACAGACAGTGGGAGCAACATGTCAGATCATCTGTCTCAGTCCCGGCAGCTGCTGTGGAACAACTGACTGCAGTGGGATTGAAATGTGTGTAACACTGTTAGCGAAAGGGAGTGTGGAAATAATTCGGGGAAGATTTACAGTTTTTCAAACAGCCTCCTCTTTCTTAAGCAGCAGAACATCCTGCAGCTCTGATCTGATTTATTCACAAAATGACATGGTGAAGATAATAGTTTCTCTTTGATGAATCCTTTTTATGCCGAGCAACGACCTCGGGGCTGGAGAACGAAGCCGACACTAAACAATAGCACAAATAAAAACGCAAAAAGTTAACTTTGCCCTTCATCTATAGACACCGATCAGGCATGACATCTCCAACGTATCCACCTCATCTCATTTTCTACTACCGCTCGTCCTCTTACCCTGACCCTAGGGTCGCCGGGGTTATGGGGCCCAATCAACCCAACAAGCTTGTCTTTGGAGATTGGAGGAAACCGGAGTTCCTGGAGAAAACCCATGCGGACACAGCATGGACATGCAAACACCAACCGGACCTTGGTGCTGGGAGGCATCAGTGCTAACCACCGAGCCACTGTGCCGCCCTAACATTATGACCACCTTCCTAATATTGTGTAGGTCTCCCTTGTGCCTCCAAAACAGTTGTGATTCATCAGAGAATGGACGTGGGCCTTCCGAGGGTGTTCTGTGGTGTCTGGCAACCGGATGTTGTTAGTGAGGGGGGTGGCCTTCAGGTCCTGTGGGTTGAGGGGAGGGGCCTCTGTGGATCATCACACAGATACTCGATCAGTTTGGGAACTAGTGAATTTGGAGGCCAGGTCAACACCTTGTGCTGATCTGATCTTCATGTTTTTTTGAGTTGTATCCTGCTGGGGGTGGCTGCTGCCATCAAGGAGTGTCATTGCTTTGGGGTGGGGGTGACCTGGTCTGGTCTCGGTGGGTAACATCCACATGAATGAATGTCCAAATGGTCCAAAAGTTTCCCAGCAGAACACTGAATTGACGTTATTTAGATTTTTGACGTTATTTACTTGTCCTGTCAGTGGTCATGATGTTATGGCTGATTGCAGTATCCAGTTGTGTAGAGTTAAATTTGTATATAACTCACCTGTTTTAATTTATCCATTTTTTAGTAAGGGTATGTCCACTTCGAGTGCAATAATTGAATAACCATCTGACCTGGTGTTATGGCTCAATTCATGGTTCCTGGCTCATGTAAAGCTCTTCATACTCCTCGCTGTATTTAAACGATGATGCAATTAATAAACCCACCTCACCTTACACAGCCCTTAAAGCATTTCCTGATTAACGTAAGAATTTCTGAATGAATCCCATAGGACCTGTCCCACCAGGCCAAATGGCTGGAATTCCCATTGTGCACATCAGCTGGTGTCAAGTGTTGATACGTGATACACGGCGCCCCCGGGTAAACTTTAACGAAGACTTGCTGCCTGCTGCTGCACAACTGAAACAGGAGTAGCTCGGCTAACCTATCAGCTGGCAAGCCTACCAGTCTGCCTTACTGCTCCTGCATAATGAATTAACAACAAGCGCAGCCTGCTCTTAGCAGCACAATCAGTAATGGCGCTATAGTGCTGCTAGCATTTTATTCCATTGGCTTCTCCTTCTTTCTTTTTTTTTTTTTTTTTTACCAAGACCTAAAACATTTAAGGAATCCTGAACATGTTTCCCCAATTGTAAGACCATGTGTTACGGCAGAGTGCACACAAAGCTGTAGGTGGACGAGCGTTGGATTTTGCAGACTTCCCTCTTTCGAGCATCTTGCTGCCTCAGTGGCAGCTTTTCCTTAAATATTCCAGTCTCAGCAGCACAACGCCGCTATCTGTTACCACAGTCTGCTTCGTTTTAAGAATATCCACACATCAAATGCTTTACTTTAGGTCTGATAAAGGTTCTGATAGATTCTCGGACCAGGAAGCCAAAACGATCAGGTATTTTCTTCAGTGGCCAAAGAGGCCGGGTGCAATTTTAAACCTTTATTATTATGCAATTAATTAGTTTTCTGGGTGAATCAGCCTTTTTTTCGTTTGGAGAAAAGTAACCGAAGCTAAACTCCTCATGAGCAGAGAGGAGGTAAACAGCTAACCAGACATGTTTCCTCTGAAACTAAACAGTTTTAAAGGGACACGTTTATTAAGTGCCTGCTTCAGTGCTTGTTGATGCTACATAGGCCTACTTGTTGTATCTACTTAGCGGTGGTGTCTACACCTGGAAATGTACTGTACACAAACCCAGTTTTGATATATACACCAATCAGGCATAACATTACGACCATATATATCCTAATATTGTGTAGGTCTCCCTTGTGCCTCCAGTATCGATCAATGATGTGGGTTAAAAAGGGTTAAAATACCCAGCATAAATAAAAATATATATATAAATATACCAGCATATGGTTGATTACACAGCATTTGGAACGTTGAAACGTGAGATGCTGTTTCTGACCGGACTATTTTCAATGTAGCGCTTCTAAACACACACAGTGCGGTAGCCGGTCGCGTTGCCGTTGACATTAGAGACATAGCAGTTTAAATATGAATAAATGTGTGACAAATGAAATTATCTTTTTGCTTCATTTCATCTTGATAACATTTTCTTTTTTTTCCACATCAGTACTTACACGGGGCCACGAAAACCTGTTTTACTACTAGTGTGGAATTATTCTACAATATTTACTCGTCACAGTAAGTCAAGTCAATGTTTCGTCATACCGTCCAGCCCTAACGTGATATTTCTCATTTCTTTCTTGCACTTATTTCCTACCACTTTATCCTGATAAACCAAAGAACCATCTGCACACACGTCCCTGTTTGCTGCTATAGGAGATTCAGAATAGTGAGCTATAGATACATTTAGGCCAGCGGGGGATTATTAATGTCAGGTAAAATAAAATGGGTTGTCTGATCAGACTGAGCACTTTTGTTCCGTCTTCATTCTCATGTCACGTGTCAAACAACAGGAGGACGTTATGCTAGTCCCTCTTATTCTGTTTCAACAAACACACGGGGGCACATATACACAATGACCAACGGCTCAGCGTGATACGAGACCGGGTTAAACAAACAGGACCTGCACACATTGCACATGTACATGGTCCCATACGGCTGAGAGAGAAATGGGAAATTCCTGGGAAACCACTGACAGCGTGAGCTCACACAGACACATCAGTACTGTTGACTACAGAACCTAATATGGTTATACCACCATAGCACAGAGAAAACATTTTTAAAAAGTGAGGAAATTCTAAGCTAACGGCAGTGCATCATAATAACATATCAGTACAGATGTAATGATTGATGTCTGGTAGACAGACGAACTTCCCCACCCACACATTTACTGAGACGGAAACTTGGTGTGGAGTATCCCAATTGGGAACTAATTATGCTCCTGCAAAGATCTGCAGAGCCAGTCACAGTATATATATATATATTTTACATACACTTTGTATATTGTTTATATATACTTGTGTATTTTACACATAGTTTCTATAGATCCCTTCATGGCCTACGTCACTGTGATGTCACAATGTCAGCTGGAGGCAAAACAGAGGGCAGCTTGAGGCAAACACTGTCACTCTCAACCACGAAGATGTTAACCTGCTGTATTTTTGGGTGTCAAAACCCAAAAAAGCAAAAACGCTAACTTTTATCATATACTGTACTAGCCACTGCCAGTCGTAGACAACGCTGATTTAACGCAAATAAAATAAAAGGACTGGAATGAGTGCGTTTGCAGCGCGCATTAGATATCAGATAAGATTAATGTGTAATGCATCATCAGTTTATTTCCAACTTTGAGTTTGACAGATTTTTAGGTCTCAAAAAGAAGACATGTCATGTAAAAAGAGGACGTCTGGTCACCATAGTTAATCATTGTTACAAGTTAAAACTAATGCTAACCGCTACCTAACCTAACTCAACATTAGTTGTGTGTTTCAGGGGTGTCCAAGCAGAAGTTGCATCTGCTTCTTACGTCTTCTGGTAATATCATTGTTGGAGAGGATTCACCTCATAAAGACAGACCGGACTTCGTCCTCCTTGTGTCCTCCTTTGGTCAAATCGTCCATCCAGTGATCGAGAGTGTAGAGGTCAGTGAATGTCATCAACTTTTTAAAATAACACCCACGATCTCGGGGAGTGAGTGTATTAGTACATTCTCTAAAACATATGTTTTCCTCGTCCATTTTTGCCAAAACGGTCCATTGAAGTATGCTAACCACTGTTTACAAGCTACAGTGTTTGAGATGTTTTGCCTCCAGCTAAGCCCCGCCCCTAAACATCACACTGTTTAGAAGCTGTGAAGGGGTCTATACATTGCACCTCACTTCCATTGTATTTTAGACCCATTTATGGACTGTAATTCCTCCTGTCTCTGTGTAATGATGCTACTGGATACTGAAGTCATCTATATCTACAAACATCTAAGTGGCTTGGAGCTGAATTTGTTTACAATAAAATGCCTCAAATTGGTTATGGGAATTGTCCAATTTCCTCTTTATTGATCAAAACACATCCCATAATGGAAAAAAAATGGAGTGTAGCCAGACTATGTCTTCATTATATTATGCTATCACTTATAAAAAAATAAGGAAAGTGCTGAAAACTACAATTCCTTTAACAGCCAGTTGAGCCTGGTGCCCATCTAAATTTAAGTTTAAACAATTATAAAGGTACACATCTACCCCGTTTAACATTAACGAAATACTGAAAGCTGTTTAAGATGTTTTTATATCATCTTCCTTTAAAATAATGTGGTATAGCCAAATATAAGTTTTGAGAAAATAAAGCTAGGGGGTATATGACGTAGTGACAGACGATATAGGAACAAGATCAGTCATACAGATGTTTGGAGGAGGTCGGTCACAGGTTTTGGTCAGATGTGTCCAAAGTGAGCGATTCAGTGAAATCAGACCGTCTTTTAAGTGTTTTCTGCCTCGGCTGCCTCAAAGCCATCGAGTCTTTCTGAAGTGATAATTAGCGAAATGAGGTGGTCTTGCTGCTTACTGGGGGGAGTAAATTACTCCCTCATTACTAGTCAATAAATCAAACCGGGACTCTCTCAAGTGAATAGGATGGAATAATTTATCCACAACAAAGGGGGAAGAAAGGGATACATCTTCTCTCTGGTTCATCAGTTTGGGTGTTTTTTTTTATTATTATTGTTTGGTTTTTTTCTCCAACCATTAACGGAGCAGTTTTCAGTTTAGTAGACGTATTGAGCAGAACCAGTCATCTGTCCCCGCTGGAACACATGACTTCTTTTTGCCGCTGTAAAAATAGCAGCGGTGCTTGATGTGGCTTCAGCAGTGGAAAGAATTGGATGCTCTGTGCTTCTTCAGCAAAACTGTGTCATATTACTCCATTATCTAACCGTGTGCTTAGACACAACAATCTGATAAATTCTTTTTAAACGTCGCCGGTCACGGTTTAACTTTATATCGGACGTGCTTGTTAAAAACACTAAAATACTTTAGTTTAAGTGCACTGATGCCACAACTATGTCTTCGTCCATGCTTTCAAATGGGGACGTGTTCAGGAGAAGGCTCAAAACAAACGACATGCTGCATGGTTTAAGAGTTTCAACAGAGGCCCCTGCCCTTAACCGATGGGCTTTGAGTCCTATGGATGGACATGAATGAATGAATGAATTTAATGAATGAATGAATGCCAGGTCGTAAAGTTTCCCAGCAGAACACTGAATTGAGATGATCAGTGTTATTTACTCCTGTCAGTGGTTTTAATGTGGTGGCTGATTGGTGTAATTTAAACCGTTCGACGACGGCGGTTGCCTAGCAGCGGTGCTCACCCAACACGCGATCGATGTTACCACATAAAAACCAAGCATTTCGAGTACATGACTTCTAACCACAAGCTAACAAGGATCACACTGAGGCGGTGAAAAGTCCTCTGGCTGTGATTTTGGTGAGAAAGGATGAAATAAGTTGCGAGTGCATCATGTTTCAGCTGCCGCGGCGACAGCTGCTTCGTCCTCCTCGCTTTAGTTTATTTGTGTGAACCTGCGTTGTCTCCACCTGCTGTCTCGAACCAACACACCTGCTCTCTGTTTGACACCAGTGTAAGCATACACAGTGCTTTCCCACAGTCATCCTTCACCGTTTTGTCAGATCACATCTTATGGCTGCGTTTGGCTTTTGAATCATCTGAGTGTTTAGACAGCTGCCTTTCCTCTTTTTAATGCCCAGATTCGGCATAAATGCTGCCGCAGCCCTGAAATACACAAAACGTACGTGGAGTAAGACGTGTCCTCTGCTGCCTTCCTGTTGAGTCTGAATCATCCCCTACAAGTCAAAGCCACCATCCAAAAAACAGAACGTCACATACTGAATGCCAAAAAAACGACGGAACAAATCTTAAATTTGATCTGTGTATCTCCAGTTAGGTTAGTTCACACGTGTGGTTCACAGCTGACATTAAAATGCGTCTCCACACTCGTCCCCAGTCGGCACTTGAGACCCGTATCTCAGTTTCTCTGTATTCAAATAAACCCCGACGCCATTAACCGTTTTATTCTAATCCCGAAAACATCCATATAATTTAACCGTTCTGCTGTTAAAAGCATTGAAAATAGCAAAATCTATACCTGGTAATAATGGAAAATAAATACTCCAATCATTAATGAGGAAAAGCGAACATAACTCCACCTGGCTCTTTATACCTTAGCGTGATTGCGTCAATAATTAACCAAATACCAATATGTTGTGTATTCATATTAAATAAATGTTCCATCTGTTCATTCCTGTTCAGATTTGTTTATTAGGATAGAATCTTATAAAAGTCTTTCATTAGTAATGAAAATACATTAATACGTTGATGCTTTTACCTGTACTGGTGATCATTTACAATAGTGGCTTTGTGGGTTTTTTTTTGGAGGCAGTGCGGTGGTTACGCAACAGCACCCCTGCTGATTATGCATTAATGATGCTTTGTTATATTCACACTACGAAAAGAATGAGGTCAAACGCATCCCGGACCCTGTCTTCACACCTGTACTTTAAACTGGCCGTGTTACGAGCAACATGAAACCAGCTTGAATTGGCTTTTTGTTAAGGTTTTTTGTGAACGATAAAGGTTTAAAGGACAGAGGAGCAGTAAGCCTGGAGGAAGGGTGTTAAATAAAACTGAACGTATAAAAAATGAAACCTAGAACAAGAGCTGGGTATGGCTATTTCAGAAGAGGGGCCTGTCATCGCGTCGACAACGTCATCATTACACATTTAAGTGCGCCGGATCTCCTCTTGTGTGCCATGTCGCAGTTCACATAAAGATTCCCCGGTGCTATTTCTTGAACATGACGTAGGGCTAATTCAGCGATGCGCTTCCATTAATGATCGTGTAACAACACAGAGATCGGCCTCTTATGGGAGTGGACCAAACCTTTGCTATGTTTTTGAGCTGCTCGCAGCCCTGGAGCTTCTACAATGACACGGTCTGACAGGCCGTCCAGAGACAAAACACCGGGTACAGACAGGTACATCAACATCATAGTGTAAATTAGCGGGTCGACGTGGCATTCCTGTTCACGCTGAAGCTGAGCTGATAAAATCCCAGGTCGATTACCGGGTCAGTCAGCACAAAAAACCCGTTTCTTTCCATGTGAAAGAGGCTTAACTCGCATCCACACCTCCTCCAAACACCTGTGTTTGTGAAAAAGTTTTATCCAAGTTTAAGTTACTCAACCGACTACATTACTCAAGGTACAAGCTAGCGAAAATCTTTCTGAGTACTAACCCTAGCTGTACTAGATGTAATCGTAACCCTGCTTCAACAGGACATAAGTTTTGGATGTGCCCCTCTCTTAACAACTGTTTATTGTACTATCACATATTTGCGGACAGACCGTACTTTCCTTTCTACTGTTAGAGAAGCTTAGATACACAATATTTAAAAATTCCTTCCTTTTTATGTCTGTATCCTTATTTTCACAGAGAACCTTGACTATTAACACAATCACCAACAGACTTTTATTTACTTAATTTTTTCCATGATAACAGACAGTCTTGACTGTTTTTTTTTTTCAAAATTTTTTTTAGCCTAGTTGTTCATATTTCCCATGTTGATGTTTATTTGAAAACTGAAAAATAAAGGAAACGTTAAAAGAAAACTCCTTATCCAAAATCAAAACACATGGATAAACAACACCCTAATCCTAAATGTGACTATACAAACAATATTGAGCCAGAGTGAACCGAAAAGTGGAGGAAGTCCAGCTCTTAGAAATATTTAGCTGGTGAGTATTTTGTTATTTAAGCACTTATCGTCTAAGAAAATTCATACTAACGAAAAGCACAACTCGCCATACACTGTTCGGTACACCAGTGTCAGACGCACTGTAGGAGTTCAACCCCAGTCGCTCCAGAGCGATGGGTGTCAGCTGTACGTTTAAATAGGAACCCCAATCAATCGGTCCTTCGAAGGGTCGCGGCCATGACAGCACAGGAAAATCTGCACACCACCTGACAACTGACGGAGCAAAAACCGCCCACTTTTTGTGATGACAAATGAGGTGAAAAAAAATAACAATGTGAAAATCAGATAACCACAAGTTATAAATGTCCACCCTTCACTGTGCGACCACTTTTAATCAATCATGCAAAGATCAAATATAAGCTCTGTAGATTGTAGATATCAGGTGGATCAGGTACAGTCAGGCTCTTATTCTAGTTCCTGCTTCCTAAAACGGCCACAGCAAGAGATCAATCTTTCATGCAGTACATTAAATTCACATACAGCAGGGTAATGACACGTTCTGATGAAAAGCGCGCAATTAAAACACTCAGATCACATATAGAATTCTACTCAGCCCACTTCAACGCTGCAGTGTTGTGTTGTTGTTTTATTTCTGTTGATTATTTCTGTTTCTTCCTATTTGAGCTCTGAGCGTGAATAAAAAGTTCAAGTGTCAATCCAGTTCGATAACATCAGTTTCACCAGATTACACAAACCTTGCCCCCCTCGCCCCCGAGGAGCTGGCTTCCTTCCATTCGCCTTCTTACGCTGCGCCTAAATATAAAGAGCATCAGCTGACGCGCGGCGTCTCGCAGTCATTTTAAGGGAGAAACACAGTGAGCTTTGTCAGAGGAAGGCAGATCATATGATTCTCCCGCTCTCTCCATCCATCCATGGTGTCTGTCAGTGCGCAGAATGTCTTCTTTGTCGTTTAGTTTCGGTTTATAGAGTAACATTGACAGCAACACTTCTGTACGAATGTGATGGAATATTAATGAGATGAATGTTTTACACATTTATGCCGGTGTTAGCTGTGTTATGAAACTGTTAAATTTACACCTTTAAAACTAAAAAAACAAATGTGATTTTAAGACTCGCACTGAATTTTGACGCTACACTCTTGTAGTTTGAAAACCAGACCAGCTTTTAAAGTTGGAATAATGATAACACCACGACAATTGAAGTATTTGGGACCGAAAACCAACAGAAAACATACGAGTGCCAACAGCATCACTAAACATGTTTACATCCTGGTACAAAAAACTATTTTTAGAAAGTTTATTTCACTATTCACGACATCTGTACGGGGAAAGAATTCTTTTCTAACTCATTTATTTATTTTTTTAACCAAGGTTTAAAATTCAGCACAATTAAGGGCGTTCCCACAGTAAGCGGAGAGTTGGGAGGGCGGGTCTTAACGTCCGACACGACCCCCTATGTCCATATTTGGAGTATCTGAGTGTGGGCGGTGTAAAGCTCATCCAACATGGCGACTGCGAGCTATGCCCGCTTCGGGCTTCATTTTCGAGGTGCAGAATCCAATGAGTGACATCACGATGTGTTTGTCCATAGTTTATACGATCATTGGTGTCATGGAGTCATAGCCTGATAAGAGCTTCTCCACCAAACGAACGTTTTTGCTCACCAGATCTTATATATTCATTCATTCATTCATTCACTTTATGTAACCGTATGTCCTCTATCGTAGCACTAAGACAGACAGACAGACATTCACACCTACGGCCAATTTAGAATCACCAATGAACCTATCGAGCATGTCTCTGGATGGTGGGAGGAAGCTGGAGTACACACTGGAGAGAACCCACGCAGACTCAGGGAGAACATAACAAACTCCACACAGAAATTGCCTCAGTCGGCCGGTGGATTCCTCATGTATTTAAATGAATCACATTCAGTTTTATTTAAATAGTGTCAATGACCTATATAATACCCCCAGATCAAGAAAATAAGAAGGTGGAAAGGAAAGATCCCTTCTATCAGGAAGAAACCTTAAAGAAAAACCATAAGGTCATATCTCCTCTGTTTTTTTTTTTTACCAGGGAAACTCTCTAAAGGATCCAAGGAACGATTAGAAACGCTGACATAATAACATCTGCACGAAAGCAGCTCAAAACAGCCGAGCCCATTCATCCTCCCGAACTAAGCCGTTCAGTTCAGTTCTGGATCGGCTTCAGGACCTCGAGTCGGGGACGTGACGGCGTTACGTGGCGAAGCGATTATCCGTCCCTAACAGAGAGGGCTGCTGGGAGTTCGCTTCAGGACTGAACCAGACTAAACTAAAAATCCGAGCCAAATGACATAACAGCTCAGAGTGGGGCAGACACCACTGTCTGCGATCGAGGCCAAAAACATCCGTCAGCCTGATGTTCTAATCAAACTGAATTCCCGACGATGATCATACATCTGCTTTGGTTTATGTGCTTCCTGTTATCCACTTAAAGATTATTTAATCATCAAAATGCACTGTTTTTTCTTTAAATTAAATTACCAGACATATGAAATTAGTTTACAAAGCCTGCAATCTGCAAAAGTTCCTGTGATCTTTTCTATGTGTGACAAGAAATTATATAAGAAGCCTGTAAGTCTCTGACACACATCCTCTCTAGGAACAACCTCCACTTAAAGCTTTCTAAGAAAAGGAAAATAAAATTTCATTCAGGAAATGATGCAGGAAAATAGTTAAGTCGTTTTGGATGAGACCATTGACTCTATATATGATGCACAAACCCATCGTGACGTCACCCATTCGATTTCTGAAGATCGGAATGAAGCCCCCAAGTGGGCGGAGTAAAGCACAACCAACATGGCGACCGCGGGCTCCGCCCACTTGGGGGCTTCATTCCGATCTTCAGAAATAGTTTACACTTGGACACTCCAAACATGGGCATAAGGGTTGTGTTGGGGCGGACTGAACGAAGCCTGTTTAAAATCTCTGCAACGGTGTTAGCTCTAGGAACTGGTATCGTTAAGGTTTTTTTTATCCGATATCGGTGCCTAAACGGTACTGGGTAAACGGTAATGGCTATTCTCGATGCTAGCAGCCGGGTAACACGGTGGCTCTGCTCCACCTTTGATGCTGCTCATCCCACTTTGTTTACTTTTACATTGTGTAGTTTTAAATACAGTCATCATTTAATGTCTTTAAAAAGACCCAAGTCACAACACTTGAACACCTGAATGAACACTTGGATTTACACTCCTGCAGCTTCACTGCATTTTTAGCTTAAGAGAGAATACACCAAAATCTGAAAGTTAGCATACAAAACATTTTCTTATTTCAGTTTTTAAGTTCAAGGATTTTTATACACCGTGTGTCCAAAGTTTGCACATAATTTCTCATTCAATTGAATGAGAAGGCGTGTCCAAACTTTTGTTTAATAACCTCCAGTTTTGGTCTGTCATTCAGAAAGGAAAAGGGGAATTAGAAGATCTGGAAAGATGTTGGTGTGTGTCTGATGCACAAGGGGCATGGTTTAATAAAATGGGTGCAAAACAAAGGGAAGTGCTCGGGACATTACTAAGGTCACGGCACCTAGCGTAGACAAAGGTAGCGTGAAGTGGGTTGAATGCTGGGGACCCATTCAGGCTCAATTCTCTTTGGGCACAAAATCGACTGCATCGCCGAACACAGCAGCTCAGCGACGGCCCTGAAAGCGGCGCGTCATGCTCCAAATTGAGCCGTTAATTCTCGGCCGCCCCGTCTCCGTCCCAGGAGGCTTCCTCTGTGTGCTCTGACACCGGCTGACAGCTGCCTCTCCGGGTGTTTTCTCTGGAGGAGAGGAGATTCTCTTTTAGCATTTTTTTCCTGATATTGCGGATTCTGACGAAGCGCGCTAATCTCCGCCGTACTGCACGTGAATTCAGAACAGACCGAACACGTTACGGTCGCAGCGAGGCAGACGGCGTCTCAGCATGGGTCGCCTTCCTCCCCCCGTCAAGATGCGTCAGTGCGTCGTTTGTGTCTGCGCGTCACTTTTTCTGCTCAGTTTGAAGAGCATCTGGCTCTGCGCTCAATTTTGCATCTTATTAAAGCACTTATCTGAAGCATTTTTGGTAACCCACACATTTTTTGCAATGGTTTCAATGATCTCACAACACGCCTGCTGGGGATATCCAGGCTCTGTTAACAATACCAACCCAGTGTCATGCAAAGCACTCCACTTAATAGCCTCCACAAATGGCAAACAGAATGTACTCTGCAAGTTCACATGAGGAAATGACATTAGTGATCAATAAAGAGATCTCCCACCATAGTGACTCAGTGAAAGACATCTGCTCATTCTGGTGGTGGATAAGAAGGCTTTCTAGTCAAATATGGTATTGTTGAAGAACAAAACACCAGCTTGAGACTTCGGAAGACAAACAGCCCAACTTCTGTTACACCAGAAGTTCTAAATTGTGCATATGTGGCTGGGATTCGGGCTGCTGTCTGTTCTTCATGGTTTGCATGACTAGATCAGATTAATGTGCTAGAATATTTTTCATCTAGTAGATTTGTTGCATGAGCCGAAGGAGCAGAGTAGACAGAATATCATCATCAGCTGTTAATTCTACTTTCTCAATGTGGTCCTTGTCTCAGTTTACATGCAGTGGAGAAAATTGAATAACTGATGGGAACATGTCCTCCTCCTCCTCCACACTAGGTGGCGATATGTGTTTTTTCAGTGGGTGAATATGGCCCCATTTCCGTTTGACCTATTACGTCAAATAATAAACAACTTGAGTCGTTTAAGAGGCAGACCGGCATTTCAAACAACAATCAGATGGATAATAGTTCAGCTTTTCAATCTCATACTTAATGTGTGCGCTTCTTCTGGTGCAGATAAGATGGCGCTATCCTTCAGGTGGTTCTTCTACCGGCTCTGTTTACCTTCTTTTTCTGTGAACGGCTATTTTAGACGTTTTGTTACAGAGAATTCCCTTAATTATGCAGAATTTTCAACCTTAATAAAACAACAAACTGGGGGTGTACAGGGATTTGCTCCCTTTTAGAGCCTCAAGTGGTCACTCGATGAGCTGCAGTTTTATGCACTTGCCACCTGGACATGAATGATTATTTCACACCAGGACCCACCAGATGCAAAGAGGAGGACTCAGAACTCTTTTCTGAGCTTGGCGAGCGAACTAAAAGTTATCAAAAGTTCGCATCAAACTGGCGACACCACCCGATAAACCAAGGATGCGGACCTGAGGGCAGTGGCGTATGCTAGTATCGTATCTTTTCCTTGCTTCTCTTCCTCAATATAAAATGGTCAAATCATCTTCACATACAAAAAGGATAATTAGGTCAACAGAGGAATTAGTAGCCCCTCATCCATACACACTGCAACTCTTGTATGATTGCGTCATTACAGCCAGGATAGAGCGTGTATTTGAAGCGCGTCAAACACCGATACACCAACACGGTTACACGACGTCCTGTAAAATTTTCCCCTTATAAACACACGTCTGACAGAGTGTGATGCAGGAAAAAGTGCTACCCAGTGCATGGGCCTAAAATAAAGGAGGTCCTTGTACAGTTTGAGAGAAAATGCATGCGCGGCCGTCGGCTGAAAATAGGCAGGCCATTTAGTGGACACTTTGCAGTGTGAATGGCTCAATTGTAATGCATATTAGCATGTGTCCGTGGTGGTGGTGGTGGTGGGGCCACGTTCCATGCTCGCGGGCTCTTTCATTCGCGGGCCCAAAACAAAGAGCAGCACAAAAGGAGTCTGCACCCATGAACTGGATGTTGTCTGCAACACACACACACACACACACACACACACACACACACACACACACACACACTCTCTCTCCCCTCCCTCCCTCCCCAGGTATCTTCATGCAGGGCCACATGGGAGAGGAGGTGCACACGTGACTCCTCCCTGTTCCCGGCTCAGCCAAGAGGGAAGGTGCAGATTTTTAGAGAGGTCAGGAGGGATCAGCCAACAATTAACATGACTTACTGTGAAGCCTGTAGTGGTAAATATTTCACAAAGATACTATTATACACCGGACGCATTCCTCATATTCTCAAAGCGTCTGACGGTCATTACTGAATATTGGTTTATTGTACTTTTATGGTTGTTTTCATTATTTTACAAGGTGATTTATGGTGATCTAATTATCTGCCCTTTGGATTTTCCAAGCTTTTTTTTTTCCTGGTCAAGCTGTTGGATGATATTATCCGTTCATTTATTCATGTGGTCTCTAATTTTTATTTTGTTTGTCTTAGGGTGATGTTTGGTTTTCATATGATACTAAACCTCGGCTATTATACCCCCCTGTTCCAACCTTAAAACCAATACTAGGTTTGACCTAATCACAGATGTTAACAACACAAAACACACATTTTTATCTATCTATTTATTTATTTATTTTACCGTCAACGTTCTCCCTGTCGCTGATGTGCTGCAGGTTGCATCCTGTCTCCTCCCTGCTCAGATCCGACTCCTGGTGGTAAGACTCCAGCCTCGAGTGGGCATTTCTGCGGAGCTTGGGGGTGCCAGACACGCAGCAAGAGGTCGTGCTCCCCATCTCTCTCTCTCTCTCTCTCTTTCTAAACTATCCTTCCCGTGTCGGAGCTGAATCGACCCCCACGGCGCCGGCGGCGGCGGTCAGCATAGATCACCAGAGCGCGCTTGGAGCATCCGCGGCTGCGCCCATAGATCCCGTCAGTGGTCTCGGGGAACGTCTCCGCGGGGCACGGCTGTCACGGAGGGATGTCACTTCCACCGGTAGCAGCCGACGTGCGCAACGAGCGGACGCGCTGCCGCTGCCCCGGGCATCGTACGAGCGGGACGCTTCCCGCGAGGCAGAGGAGCGACGGTGCGCACTCGAGATGCGTGTGTCCGTGTTGTGGCTCGCTGTCAGCGCGTCAGAGCGACAGGGGAGGGAGGGAGGGAGGGAGGGAGGGAGAGAGGGCTGCAAATCCCGAGAAACGTTTCCGGTTCAAGTGGGTGGTTACAAAAGAGACGGAGGGAGAGAGAGAGAGAGAGAGAGAGCGCGCGCGCATATATAGATATGGCCAAAAATATATATCACGATATTTTTTTCAGAATTCTGACGGTATCACGGTATATTACGTTTTTTTTTTCCCCATGCATAATTGTGTGTTCACAACATTCTCTACTGGTTGAGAGAGGAAGTAATACAGTAGATCGACTAAGGATGGACTATTTTACTGTGATGATGAGTGAATATTGTAGAATATTGTAGTAAAACTGGTTTGCATTAGCACTGACTGCTGATGTGGAAACTTGGGGACATTTGCAGCTCAGAGATAAAAAAAAGAAAAAAATAAATGTTATCAAGATGAAAAGAAGAACCAGAGACAATTATGGTTTAATTTATTTTGACATATTTATTCATATATAAACATTTAAACTGCTATGTCTGTGATGTCAATAGCAGCATGACCTGCTACCGTAATAACTGTAGTCTGCGGGCAACAATTTTTTCTTATTCATAAAAAGTTAAAATAGGGGACAGCTTTAGCCGGGGGACAGGTCATCCAAAACGGGGACTGTCCCCAGAAACCAGGGATGTCTTGCCACCCTAAAAACAAAACAAAACAAAACAAAAAAACAACCGACATGGCAACTTCCAAAAGTCCTCTGCCGTTCTGCCACTTCTTAATTTTTCAGACTTTTCCATCTTCACCACATCTCACAGTGAGGCAGTCGCACCATGTGTGTTTAGATGCGCTACACTGAAAATGGTGCAGTCTGAAACAGTGTCTTAAGGCGCAACTTTCCTAATGCTGTGTAAAAAAAAAAATCCTGATCTAAATGACTGCTCATGAGGTTTATTTCCTATCAAATCGATAAGGACACTTTCATTTACAGCCTGCTGTTAGATGGATAGATCAGTCTGGGGAGTCTGGGTTCACACATTCTGGCACAAAACCATGATTTTGAGAAACTCAAAGAAATAATTAGAAGCCCTTCTGAATATTTAAGCTCCTTATCCTTCTCCTTCTACAATAGATTTAGTTTCGTGTTTGGTTAAATCAGGACGATTAATTCATCAAAAATTATGAATTTGATGTGTTCGTTTTGTTTCGGGGAAAGGTGCGTCTGGCCCAAAGATAAATAAATCCATGGTTTCTATTGTTGATTTGACGTTTATGTATTGGATAGGAGCTTAACCAGACAGAATAAAAGAACACATAATCATGAGGACACATGTCACCAACATCTTGGGTTGCAAGGTATTAAAAGGTTTGAGTCAGGTAAAACGAGGACATCTGCTGGACAGACTAGGGTAAAGCAGCTCTTATTAATTTATGTAATACCCAATAAATGCAGTTATTCAGATAAATGAGGGTTCCAATCATCCATTTAAAAAAAATGCTGAAGCAAAGGTTGCAGGTTTTCCTGGGGGTGTTTCGTTGCTCATCTAAGTAGCTTCTTTAGTTCTTCAAGGACTCGTAGGGAGTCGGGATAGAAAAATTACTAATATCAACTACAACTCTCCATCTGTCCTTATTATATTTTGTTCCAAATCCCCAATATACTGCACATCCTCATAATAAGCGTGGGCCTACATTTTTTTACATAATGCACATATTATCATGCGACCCTGAATACAGTTATAGAGGAATTAGTGCAAGATTAACAAGTATATTTCCACCAGAAGTCATGTCAGAACCAAATCAACCATAAATAATCCTGGTGGAACCTGACTGTGCAACATGTCGTGCAGAGAACCCACCATGCTCCATGCAAAATAATAATAATAATAATAATAATAATAATAATAATAATAATAATAGTATAAGCACAGTTAACAGGGCTGTGGTACCGGATCTGATCCAGATCCTATGAGGTAGAGCAGCGTCAACAGTAGCCTACGATCTTAGCGCATCTATTTTAAATGCATTAGTCAAAGGACAAGGTGCAATAAGAATAGATATATCCTCTCATCCTGATCTCTCTCTGAGAATTCTGTGACTTTAAATGTCTCTAAATTTATCTACATCCAGGGATCAGGGCACTCTCTTCTAAACAGCTTCTATCCAGATGTGGCCGGGGTTGATTTTATTACTAAAAGCTCATAAACTCATATCTGGTTATTAGACTCTTGAACCCACTGAAACTGGACTGAACACACTCGCTCATTCGCAACCACAGTAATATCTGAACCTGCACTCAGCCCTTTGCACCCTAACTCATACTACTTAGTCGGCCCTGATCTCTGTTGTTGTGTAATGTCTCACATTACAGTGCATTGTCTCACAAGTGTATTGTACAGGTCTTTGCACTGTTGGCATTATTTGCACTGTTCTGTATTGTCAAACACATGCTTTATGCTCAGCCCCTACTATTGCACTTAGTCCTGAGTCTTCATGTAGCTCCACGGTCCTGGAGGTTCGTCCTCCAACATCCAGTACGTGCAGTCGAGGGACGACGCTGTCCAGTTCCAGTCTGTAACGCCCTGTCACATCCTGGCAGTAAGTGATTAAACAAAGCCCGCGTGGTGGTATTAAAGTGTTAACCGAGTGTCAACTGTCTGGTTGTAAAATCCCCTCCCTCGGCTCCAGCTCCATTGTTGGGCCTCAAGTTTTCTAGTGGGACAGTAAACAGTGGCTGCTGCATGGAACTGGGAATCTCTAAACCTACAGTCTATTACCCGGATTCCCAGAATTTTTTTTATTTTTATTTATTTATTTATTTTTCAGGGTGGCCAGACGTCCCTGACTTCTGGGGACAGTCCCCGTTCTGGATGACCTGTCCCCCTGCTAAAGCTGTCCCTGAAAATGTCCCCAATTTTAGTTTTTTTATGAATGGGAGAAAAAAAATGTTGCCCACAGACTACAGTTATTATGGTAGCCGGTCACTCTGCTGTTGACATAACAGACATAGCAGTTTAAATATGTTTAAATGTGAATAAATATGTCAAAATAAATGAAACGGTAATTTTCCTCAATTCTTCATTTCATCTTGATAACATTTATTTATTTCCTTTTATTTATGTATTTATATTTCTCCGAGCTGTAAACGTCCCCAGATTTCCACATTAATGCTAACACAGGGTCATGAAAACCTGTTTCACTACTAGTGTGGGATTATTCTACAATATTTACTCATCATCACAGTAGAATATTCCATCCTGAGTCAATCTGCTGCATTAATTCCTCTCTCAACCAGTAGAAAATGTTGTGAACGTGTGATTATGCATGAAAAAAAATACTGTAATATACAGTGATACCATCAGAATTTTTAAATATACCGTGATGTACATTTTTGGTCATAATGCCCAGCCCTACTCAGCATGCAAAAATGATTATATCCTTTTTCTGATGATGTTTAATTAGTCTTTAATCTAATTAAGACCTGCATATACTCCAATGCAAAGAACATAATGTGTAGAGTTGATTTGCCCTTGGTTAGAGAAATGAGCTCCTTATTCAAACGTCAAACATATTAATGAGGTTCCTGTTTCTAAGGCAAATATTTATTCACTGATCATTGCGTGGGTTGCAGTAATGCGTCGTGAACAGCAGAGGTCCTCGCTGACTGCCGCGGTCAGAACTCCCGCTCACGTTGTCAAGGTTGCAGGTTTCAGCTTGCTTGTAGGCGGCCGGTCTCTAGGTGGAAATTTCCACTCCAGCCACAGTTGACCGAAGGCCACGAAGATCTTTGAAAGGCCTCTAGGAATGAAATGCTAAATAGACTCCCACGCTCCAGCTTTTCCTCGTCCGGTCGGACGCACAGATGGAATAAATTCAGTGGATTCAGAGTTTGGAGAAATTGTGGGAAATGATGATATGTTGACTTTGGAGTTTTATATTTATTGTAATAAATTTCGCGACGTGAGCAGCTCGCACGATGTTTAATTGATCCTTTTGTCAAATGTCAGTTGAGATTCAAGGGAGCCAGTGTCTGAAAGATAACACAGCTTCAGTTTGAAGGAGAGCAGCAGTTTCAAGGTCTCCCTCAGAGGCAAATTTCTCCCATTCAAACTATCCTGCTAGTGTCTCTGTGTGTGTGTGTGTTTATGTCTATTCTCTGCTTGTGTGTTGTCGGTTTGTGCCACGGTGCACGTACACCGTGTGCACAGGTGTGTGCACGGCAGGAACCTGTCCAGTCGCGTGACCACGACGAGGCCAAAGAGGCACTTAAACCCCAGAAGAAACAACACCGAATTATCTGAGCTTTTATCACCCCACTCCGAGGGGTTGCCACGGAAACGGCCCGTTTTCATTTGCATCCACTTTCGAGAGGCAAATCCTGCTCCTGATGTTTAATTTGGCGCTAGAACGGCCTTTCCTTTCTTTATTTTACTTATTTATTGTGAGTTTCATCCTGTTTCTATTCATTTCAGCTCGGTTGTGTGTTAAGCGCTGCACCCAAACATAAGAAAATGTATCTGTATCTGTATAAAGTGAAGGTTTTCTTTTGACTCTTCTACTTATCGCATGACCTGGGACCTTTAGGAGCATGGGGAAACTTTTAACATCCTGATCGACTCACTGGAAACAGAAATACTGCACTATTTCTTCTGGCAACCAGAGGTATTTGTATGCAGTCACTAGCTTTTTAAAACTGATGCCACTGTAGCACTGGATTTTTAAATCTGTGGCCTAGTTGAATATACAAAAGCAGTAAACAAGAGGAACACATTCATTGAATATACAGTATATCTAATAGCAAGGTACAGGGTGAATACAGCGTGGTTTATACCTCTACCTACCTCTGCCTCCCAAACACTAGTTGGCGCTGTGTCTTTTTTGCCCAGCCTTAACTTTTGTTTCTTCTTCCTGCTTCACTTACATCTATGGCGACTGAAACCTTCGCTAAAACTTTCCAAATTCCGAACCTCCTCAGTTTGCCTTTCCTGTGTGTGTTACATCTTTATTGATCCAAAACCATCAACTCTAAAAATGTGGAAATACTGAAGCGTAATCACAGCTCTTGTGTTCTGCTTCGCTGTGGAGCGTCGTTACATTTCTGGGGATGTGCAACATCGGTTCTACGCCGTTAGATCATAGACTGTATAAATATGGAGGCGGAACAGCTCCTGAAAAGTGAAGCCAAAGCAAGTAGAGCTCCCCCTGGTGTCTGGCTGCAGTATAGATCGTAAGCTCCACCTCCTCCATGTTAGTAGAACTAAAAGACTAAAATACATGTCAAAAAAATTGTTTTTCAAGGATAGTTTCAGTCAGTTTAGGTCGTAATATAATGTTGATGCATGTAATTTTTTTTGGCTGAGTTTCATTTTAGTTGTTCGACACTATAGAAACAGGATGTGACATAATGGCGAGTACCAGTCAAAGTAAAATGTGGATTTCACTTTGACCACCTGAACATTGTTGCAGACTAAGAGCTTCAGTTCTGGAGGTGCTCTGGCCCAGTACAGTCCTCCAGCCGTCACAATCTGTCTCTAAAATCCTTCCACCTGTCAATATTTCCTGCTGTGTTTTAAGCGTCAGCACCATTGATTGTACTATGGACAAACCCATCGTGACGTCACCCATTGGATTCTGAACCTTGAAAATGAGGCCGGAATTGTCCGAAATAGTTCTCTCCCCCCGTAACCCCCATAACCCCGTAACCCCTACTCCCTACCTACGTAGGGCTTCACTATATACTGAAGTCAATCTCAACAGCTTTCAGGACACAACACATATCAGCATTGGACGCACAGTTAATGACGTCACATCAAGCTGCTGCGGCTCTCTCGGTTATCCAATTATAATTTACACATTACTAAAACGTGATGATTTTGTGAACAAATATCAGTGATGTTCGTGAAATAAAAAATAAAATCATGTTGTAAATCATGTCGAAAACTTCAGAATGTACCTCACTAATGGCCATTTACAGAGACGCAATGCATGATGGGATATCGACCACCCGTTAAGTGACCATCGAATGGTTTTTCCCAATGCTTTATGGGAAACGAATGAGTTAGAGAAAAAAAAATCACCCCGGTTCAGTTGTCATGAATAGTGAAATAAACCATTGAAACCAAAATTGTGTAAACATGTTTAATAAAGCTGTAAAGTTGGACTTTTTAACATGGGGGTCAATGGGGATTTGCTCCCCTTTGGAGCCTCAAGTGGCCACTCGATGAACTGCAGCTCTTACACATTGGCTTCTTCGTGAACGTGTTGGCGAGCGTTAAATGACTAGACTAGAGCAGATTCAAATATTTTATTGGAGAAACAAAAACAAAAAAAAAAATAGTTTTACAGTTCAAACAAGGTAATACACTGAGAGGAGAACACCTGGTAAAAGATGGAGCCATTTAAAACAGCAAGTAAGTAAGTAGTAAGTGCAGGAAAATTCAGCTCAGTCGATACCAAGAAAAAAATAAATCTGAATTTTATCACCAGTCGCGCTTTGATAGAAGAGAAGAGAACAGAACGGGCACTCGTCCGAGTACAAGCCACGACAGCTTGGCTGGTGAATATCGAGACCGCCACTGGGTGACTCACACTGTTTTCATTGATAAAACCGAACTGCGACTTAAAAGAGCTTTGGCAACAGACGCGCAGCAGACGTCCGTTACTCCGAGGAGCGCTCTTTAATATCTACACACAGAAAAAAAAAATAATAATAATAACAACAAGAATAAAATATAATCCAGGGAACAACTAACATCAACAGAAGCACGGAAAGCAGGCAGTCTCCAAACATTAACACAAGAGGATGTATTTAAAAATAAAAACATCTTTACAAAAAAAAAACAAAAAAAATTGGCATCACCCTTTAAACAGAGCGTTTTAATATTAAGCCGCAATCAAAAACAGTTTCACTCCAAAGTGGATGTCGGTAAAGCAAAACATTTATTCTTCAAGATTTGTCTCCAATTTTTTCCCCCCACACATTAAACAACCATTTCAGACGTAAGAATTTCTTCTTAGAATATTAATATATATATTTATTTATTTATATATTAAATTGTTCAAATATTTGTAATAGAATATAATTTCTAATAATATCCACACTGTTTGGTGCATTCTGTGCTTTGACTGAAGAGCCGTTTTCATTCGTTACAAATGCAAAGTTCTTCCCACTTGAAAAAATAAAGCTTCGTTCGGACTTTCCCAAACTCAGACGAGGCCAATCTACGACGGCTTGAAATGTACTTTGACGTTCTGTGCATGAGTGACCGAAAAATAGATAATTGTGTTTTTTTTTTTTTTTTTTTTTTTTCTTCTGTTTTTTTTTTAAATATATATAAAATCTTTTTGACCAAATCAATATTTTCCAAGAAACTGAAAAAGGAAAAAAAAAAAAAGAGAAATCACTTTACTGACAAAAAGGACATTTCACGTGAAGGAATGCAACGATCAAAAATCAGAAGCGCAAAATTACACGAGTTACACGATCAGGTGCAGTTTGAGTTGCCCCGTTGCCGCTGGTGGTGGATCTGCGTAGCTTTTTTTTTTTTTTTTTTTGTGTGTGTGTGTGTGTGCACCTCGTCCGACCTCAGGGAAATTTGAGACCTGGCAAACCCCTGCGAGGGTGACGTACTTCTTCTTTCTTCTCTCTCCCCCCCTCTGTAATCGCTGCGGTTGAGCGGCACATTTTTTTTCAGGAAGCACCTGTATTTCCTCTTCCTGTCCTTCCGGCCGGCTCTCATTGGCCCGGCCTCGCCCGTGCACGGCGGCGACAGCAAGCACAGCGCGAAACAACACTTGAGTCTTCACATGCAAAAGAGCACAAGATAAGAACGAGAGCAAAACTGGCAAGCTCGAGCTACTCGAATTCCCCCCCCCCGCGACACTCCTGAATTTTGGCGTGAATCAGGCCTGAGTGAGCAGAGAAACAAAAGACGGTCGAAGCGGTTTTTGTTCCGGAGTCAGTTATTTTTTTTTTTTTTTCTTTTTGAAGCTTTGCTGCAGCAGCTTGTGAACTGTCTTCAGCCTCGTTGGTTTTTTTTTTTTTTTCAGTGACTGGACCGCGGGCGGCCGCCGCCGCTACTCGGCTTTGTGGCAGTAAATGTCCTTCAGTGCTTTGAGCTCTTCAATCAGGGTCTTGTTTTGGTTTTCCAGCACGTTCACGCGGTTTTCCAGACACTTCACGTACTCTTTCTTTTTCCTGCGGCACTCGCGGGCTGCTTCCCTGCGGAGGAGAGAGGGGGAGAAGAAGTTTAAGAAGTTTGTCCGTTTAGAGAAGCATTTCTTTACATTCTTAAAGGGAAACTGACGAACAAGATATTTTCACTTTCTGCAGCAGCTCCCTATCAAACATCAACAGTCCAGTGTCTCATCACCACTCGTGCATCTTTAACCTCCAGATCATCAGCACAACACTTGCGTCAGAGTTTCCTATTCATTTGTGTCCTTTCACTTTCACTGCATGGTTGCTGAAATACATGGTTTTAAATGTTAAGCCTGAAACTAGATTCTAGAGTCTTTAGTGTTTTTCAGGCCAAGGACCCAAAACTGATGGAGAGATTAAATAGGAACCCCCTACCTACTATATGTGTCCGATTATTAAACTCAGCCTAGTGCTATTTATCATTTTGCATCCAATATTAAGCTATTGAAATAATACACAATCATGTGGAAGAATAGGGTGGCCGTGCACTGTTAGCTTCTCTTCTGCTAACAGTGCCTCTGGATTTCATCTGGGGACTGAATAGGCTCTTGGTCAGGTCCAGTGTGGCTCCTGTATCGCTGATGTGAAGTGAAGCGCTGACTGAAAGATAACGTCTTCTGCCTCCATTTATCCCTTTACTAAAATATGTTGGATTCACGTTTAAGAAATTTAAATTTGTGCGGGAAAATTCAAAAAAATATATATAAAAAACATAGGAAAAAGTCTAATCAACCAAAGACTCTGCGACGCCCTGCAGTACCTCCACAGGGCCTACGGTTTGGCTTTGACCTTTGCACTTTCAGTGGCTTTGGCAGAAAAACAAAAAGTGTGAACATCAACCTCCAGATCATCAGCAACAACACTTGAGTCAGAGTTTCCTAATCAGTCGAGTCCTTTCACTTTCAGCGCAGGATTATATACATATATACACATATATATATGAAGAATCCTGAAATACATGGTTTTAAATCTGAAACTAGATTCTAGAGTCGATGTTTTTCAGGCCAAGGACGCCGGTAGGAACCCCCTACTTAGTGTTCTATATTAAACTCAGCCTAGTGCTATTTATAAATATACATTATTATCAGTTTGCATTCAGTATTAAACTATTCAAATGATACGCAGGTTAAAATATTTAATAACATATTTGACATAAACATACAGATATACAGTGATATAGCTGTATATATAAGCATTTATCCCTTTACTAAAATATGTTTGATTCATGTTTAAATTTGTGGAGGGAAATTAAAAAAAAAAAAATCTAATCAACCAAAGACTTTGCGACCCCTCTATAGTACCTCCACGGACCCCCTAGGGGCCGCAGACCCCAGGTTGAAGACCTACGGTTTAGGGTCATGAGCGACCACTTACGCACTCGTAGTGAGATCTCATTGACTGCATTTTTCTTTGACTGTGCAACAAACCTAAGCTGATTACGTCCTCCACAAATAGCCGTGCCTACCTGTTTTTCATCAGCCGGACCTCCCTCTTGCGGGTGATCTCCTCGGCGTGCTGCGACGACGGGCTCTGCATGCTGCCCGGGGAGGCGGCCATCACGATGCTCTGGGCCAGGCCCGAGTTGGGCGAACGCAGCTGGTAGGCGGGCATGTCTCCTGTGGCGGCTGTGGGCGAAAGGCGGCGGGAGAGGAAGAGTTAAGGAAGAGTTAAAGAAGAGTCGGGTTCGGCCCGACCGCCCCAACGCGGCGAAACGCACCACCGGTGACGCTCCCCGCCCCTAAAAACTTTCTGTCGTGCAGTTGCGCCGTCACTTTCTCCTATTATCGCCTGAGGATGTGACACAGCAACCTCGGCCGAGAACGCTCATCCGCTCTCCTTCCTGCCCCGAGAGATGAATTTCCTCTAGTGTCGCCCGTCCTTGCGAGCAGGTATTTGACACTTTGCGGCCACCGCACGCCGCTGTTACACAACGCGCTGACGCAGCGGGAATTATTTTATCTCTTCTGATTTCTGCAACACCAGTGTTTATTTATTAAGGGCCGTAACCGTGGCAACCGAACTTACAGGCCCCGGCCGATCGGAAAGGCGGCTTCAAAAAAGGTGTGATGCAAATATGTTAAATTTATATACACGCTCGCCAGTTCGCTGGGTGCACCAGTGAAAAGTCCTGCGCTAAAACCGGAGCTTCACGATGTTTACGGTGCTCAGATTCCCTTTAAAATAACACAGAGGGGCGGTGGCTGCCTAAGAGAGGCTGTGGTTTCTTTGGTGCTTTTGAAGTACACGCTTGTTGCTTGGCTGAATAACAGAATATAAAGCAAGTTTTACTCCATCGTGCAAAATATTCACCCAGCTGAGGAACCACATTCAACACAAACTGACAACTACAGCAGCCGTGAGAGAGGATTTACCCTAAACTCCACACACTTTTTATCCTTCGGGTTCAATCTGACCCCAGCAAGTCATTAAAAACATCCTGAAAATTACTATAATTATCTTTTTATGCATCAGGTAGCTTATGTTTGTTTGTTGACTACCTGAATTGCTCTTTAAATAAAATAAATAAATACATCAAACCACATTTACATCCAGGATACGTGTTAACACGACTATGGAGAAATCTACAGAATCACCACACAATCGACCTTAAACTGGAAGGAGACGTGTTTGAGTGGCTTTATATCATTTATAAGTACATGTTCTTATTATCTATAGCACCCGATACGAGTGTCTTCTGCCTCCATTTATCCCTTTACTAAAATATGTTGGATTCATGTTTAAGAAATAAGAAAATTAATATATAGACATATAAAAATAAACTTTGTTTTATGGTTTCCTCCACAAACCCCCTGTTGAAGACCTGTGGTTTAAGGTCATAAGTGACCACTTACCTACTTATTATCGAGAATAATAAGATGCATCATGTCGGCGCCTGCGTCCCCATTAGATTAGGAAAAGTCATTAAATACGAAGCGTTAAACAATGACCCAAAGAGTCGATGAGAGAATATTCAGATCTCTGCTGGAGAAAAATCAGCTGCTCACGCTCTGATTTCTGGTGGAGCAACTAACAACTTGTTAAGCCACATTGTTTTACGTCTGGTACGCTTGACAGGCGTTGTCTGACACCGTGTGTGTGTGTGTGTGTGTGTGTGTGTGTGTGTGTGTGTGTGTGTGTGTGTGTGTGTGTGTGTGTGTGTGTGTGTGTGTGCGCTGCTGATAACGGTGGATAACAGCTGTCTGTCCGTTCGTGAATTCGATTCGATTTAAAAAAGAAGAAGAAGAAGAAGAAGGAAAGAAAGAAGCTGTTTTCTGGTTGTGCTGTTTGAGTTGAGTCATCAATGAGATGAGTCAACTGTTAACCGCTCGGCTCTGCCTGCTGTCTCATTACATTTCAGCTTTTTTTTTTTTTTTCTTTCTCTCACTTTGTTCCTGAGAAGTTTCTATCGTCTAAACCACCACCACCACCACCACCACCGTCAACCCCTGACCCCCCTCCTCCTCCTCCTCCTCCTCCTCCTCCTGCTCCTCCTGCTCCTCGGCTGTGCTGTCACACACACACACTCATTGAGAAAGACACGACCACAAACACACACACTCCCCCCTCCCTCCCCCCCCCTCTCATTATGATAACAGAGTGACTCGAGCTGTGCTGACGTCAGTGCGTGCGTCTCATTCGCCCGTTTCGCATTCTCCCTTCCCAGCCTGGCTTCTGTTCCAGGAAACTGGGGTGACGTCAAACCGGCAACTATCTTACCCCCTCCCCTTTCCACCTTGCCCCCCCTCCCTCCCTCCCTCCCTCCCTCCCTCCTGCTGCTGCTGCCCGTCTGCCTGACAACCGCTGTGTTGGGCTCAGAGAGCAGAGGAGCAGCGGGATACAAACCGCTAACAGGAACACAACGAAAACCAAATGCTTCTTCACTCCTTTTCTCCCGTTTTCCTTTTATTTATTTATTATTATTATTTTTTTTAGCTTCCCACGCTAAATTATCCAGCACCTGCACCAGAATCACCTCCAACTCCGCGACACGTGAAGCAAAAGTAACATAAAAAGTCATTCAAATTGTAGAAATGTTGGTAAAAAGTTGGAAAAATTAACCTGCAAACGTGCAAAATCCTCATCGTGGAGCGTAATGCAAACACATTGCACACGCAAAACCCCTGCGATTTACAGTTAACAAATGAATTAAAAAAATAAATAAAAAGTGAGGAAACCTGTACCTGACTCAGTCTCATCCCCAGTCACAGCCATCTCCTGTTTCCAATAATCCAGCACCGCGGCAGCAGGGACACCTCCACACACAAAAACAAAACTCTGTCCTCTCAGACCTAACGCGCGTCTACGCTGGAGTCTGCTCCTCCTTCTAGACCCTTTTCCCTCTCGGCTCTCTCTGTGCCAGAGTGGTCGCTCGTCAACTTTGCAGCCCGATTACAATTACTGGCATTGACATCACAATGACATCACTCCCTGCGCGCTGAAGTCAGTAAAACACGGAGGATTAGAGTTCCTCCTCCTCCCTGCCTGCCTTCCTCCTCCCTCCCCCCTGCAGATCAGCCCGATGAAGTACAGAAACACAATGTGAGTTGGGCAGGGAGGGAGGGAGGGAGAGAGGGAGGGGGAGCTAAAGGGAGGGGAGGGGAGGGGAGGTAGTGGAGGGGTTGTATTTTTAGCCCTAGTGACGCAACTAGAGAGACGCTCAACAAACAAGAGGATATTGTGTCCCAAGTGGCTGCCGTGCAAACTGTTGAGCTCCTCAGGTTCAAGTCTTTGTTTTTTTTTTTTAAATGTGTGTGTGTTGCGAAGTGTAAAGAAAGAGAAAATGAACATGAAATGAAACTTTACAGCATTTGTCTTATTAGTCATAACCTGCACGATTCTGCAAAAAAATAATAAAAAATAACAGGAAATAAAAGATAAAAGCACGTGAAATGATTCCATTTGCTGTTTCGGCTGCTGGAAGACCGAAAGTCCTCCTCCACCACAGAGGAAGAGTTTTAAATGATGCTAATAGGAGTCATGCATTCATTTGTTTTCCTCAGGGTGCGCAGTAATCTGCTTACAAGATAATCCAAAAACCCTGCACGACTTTCTTTTTTTTTTTCAGTATTATTTTGACTTCATTGCTAAAGTGGCTGGGAATTTTTTTTTCTGTTATGATATGAATTTTTAATACACTGTTTCAGACCGGACCATTTGCAACGTAATGTGTCACTGTGTGAGGCGTGGTGAAGATGGAAAGGTCCAAAAAATGTAGAACCGGCAAAACAAGAGCCAACAAAAAAAAAAAAAAAAGGTGCTGCAATGTTTTTTTTTTTTTTTATTTGTTATATTGACCAGACGTTGTTGATTTCTGGGGGCAGTCCCTGTTTTGGATGGGCTGTCCCCCGGCTAAAGCTGCCCCTGAAAAAGTCCCAGATTTTAACTTTTTATGAATGGGAGAAAAAATGTTGCGACGGACATAACAGTTTAAATATGTTTAAATATGTCAAACTAAATGAAACCGTAATTGCCTCCGTTTCTTAATTTCATCTTGATAACATTTAAATTTTTTATTCTTTATCTCTGAGCTGTAAATGTCCCCAGATTTCCACATCGGTGCTAACACAAAGCCATGCAAACCTAGTGTTTCACTACTAGTGTGGGATTATTCTACAATATTTACTCATCACAGTAAAATAGTCCATCTTTAGTCAATCTCCTGCATTAATTCCTTTCTCAACCGGTAGAAAATGTTGAGAACACGTAAGAAAATACCGCAATAAACTTTGATTCCGTCACAGTTTTGAAAAATACAGTGATATACATTTTTCGTTATAGCACCCAGAGCGAAAATGGAATAATTGTCCCTACTTCCAAAGAAGTGGTGGAAACCCTTGCAGCAAAACCCCGATGAGGTTTGGCTTCATTGGCTGAACCAGTTTCCTCTTTCGCACTAAAAGAACAGTAACTACTTCCCAATAAGACGAACTAAAGGTCATGAGGGGAGTCTAAAACCAAATGTGCTTCAGATTTGGTGGAATCCCTAGGTAATTATATACACCACACCGTGTCAGCTGAAAGTAATAATCATTTTGTTTTGGTTACGGGAGGGACACTGCACACTGGCATTAAAAAAAAACAACCCAACTAGAGTTAACAAAGCCTGACTGTGACGTAGCCTCACGTCTTCCTACGTCTGTACCAAAAAAATTTTGAACTTGAACACAGTGCGGCTCAGACCAGGCAGGAATGTACAGACGTATACATTAGGGAAACAAAACAACCCTTTCACAAACGCATGGCTCGGGAGTCCACCTACGCCTGAAACACAAAGGGCACTCTTCCTCTGAGGACAAAAATGTACACACACCGATCAGGCACAACATTATGACCACCTTCCTAATAATGTGCAGGTCTCCCTTGTTCTTCCAAAACAGTTGTGACTCATCAGAGGAAGGACATGGGCTTTCTGAGGGGGTCCTGTGGTGTCTGGTAGCTTCTTCAGTTCTGAGAGACTAGTGGGAATGTGAGGTTCTGGTCAAGCAAGTTTCTGTTGGGTTTTACCCACAGTTTTCCCATTTAAACCTCAACTTCCCACCAGTCTTTCAGAACCGAAGAAGCTACTCCGATGAATATGAAATTTAAGAACGTCTAGTTGCCTTTATCACCATGACCTGGATGACTGAGAACCTTCACAGACATAACAGGATGTTGTTAGTAGGGCGGGGATCTTGTGAATTTGGAGGCCAAGTTAACACCTTGTGTTGTTCGTCATGCTTTTTGAGTTTTTCCTAAAGAGTTTGTGTGTGTGTGTGTGTGTGTGTGTGTGTGTGTGTGTGTGTGTGTGTGTGTGTGTGGGCTGTATCCTGTTGTGAATGGCTGCTGCCATCAAGGAGTGTCATCGCTATGGGGTGGGGGGGGGGTGTCTGGTCTGGTCTGGTCTAGGTGGGTGCTACATGTCTAAGTAACATCCAAACCAATGAATGCCAGGTCCAGAAGTTTCACAGTAGAACACTGAACTGTCACAAGATGTTATTTAATTCACCTGGTAGTCATAATGTTGTGGCTGATGGGTGTATTTTAGCTACAGATGGTGAGTAAAGCAAGCCATCCATGTCGAATTGAACACTGGAGGTGGACTGAGATATAATCTGACATTAACTGACTACACAGTCTGAACATCTGTCCCCGAAATGTTTCACTCCCGTTCAACAGTCAGCTTTTTAGAGTATCATCCAGTAAAACAGCTTCCTCCAATTACAAGGGAGTATCCGGTCATGTGGGTTTCAAGGGGGAAACACCCACAAATGTCCCTATTCAAAACCCAACCTTTTAGAAATGAAGAAGCTATTTGGATTTAACGTCATCAACAAACTCTGCCAGTCTAGTTGTCCTTGTCTTTCGGACAAACCATGAACTAGATGACTGAGAACCTTGACTGACACACTGTAAATACCACGGCCAACCCACGCTCATGGTGGCTGCTCCCATCAAGGAGTGTCATTGCCATGGGGTGGGGCTGCCTGGTCTGGTCTGGCCTGGTCTACTTACATGTGTAAGTAACATCAACATGAATGAATGACAGGTCCAAACGTTTCCCAACACTGAATTGTCACAAGACGATTTAAATGTTATTTACTTTACCTGTCAGTGGTCATAATGTTGCTGCTGATACGTGTATTTTAGCTACAGATGGCTAACTGTTTGTTCAGCATTACAAATCTTAGAGTTGTTAGCTGGGAGGCTAGGAAGCTATCAAGAGCTACAACCTGTCGTGGTTTATGTTCTTAAAGATATAAAATAATAATAATAATAAAAAAAACACTTTTGTGCTTTTGGAACATGGTCATTTTCTTTACTTTCATCCCGTTTTTTAGCCTGGAATAGTCTATTCTTATCAGAATAAGAGTCTGTTGACACACTGATGACATTTGGATGTCACAATGGAGCATTTTTCAACCGATACAGAGAAGAAACACATATGCACCCAACTGGATACACAAACTCAACCAATAGGAGTGATTAAAGCATTCTCGACTAGTCGCTGTTAACTCTTCATCTCCTACAGTTATTTCTCTGTCAATATCTTTTACATCATGGGTATTCAGTCCGCGGAGGCACTGCATGGGGGTCACAAAATCTTTGGTTGATTGGACATTTGTTATATATGAGTCAGTTTGCAACGATCGTATGCGCCTACAGCTGAGAAGATACAGCTACAACTCTGCAGCTGGATGGAAGTAATCATCTCAAACTGAGAGGATCTCCTGTGTGCTTAGGTCAGACTGAGCTGGTAAAACCTGAAACTGAAACATAACCACTAATGTAGGGACTACAACACAAACTATGAAACACTGGGCAATCAACTAGCAACAACTAAACACAGGTAACGTTCACAATGAATCGTTTTTGAAATAATTTCAACTCTAGCTTTTGATAGCTTTCAAGAACACGTGGTTTCTGAGTGTTTCACAATATCTGCTATGTTAAAAAAATCAAAAGACCAATGATTAAAATAATCTGCATCTGGGAGAACAAGGTTATTGAGAAATCGGTTATCGTAAATGTGTCCCCCTTTTGGTTTTTGTGTGGATGGCTTGATATGATTAAAATGTTTGCATAATACTGTGTTTTTGAACTCATTACTGAAGTCTCCCAATGGTACGACAGTCTTTGTGGTGTACATGTGAGATGCATTCGAGAAAGACAGAAACTGAGCTGTTTTGATGAGAGAAGCAACAGTAATAAATAAATCTGGGCCCAGAACTGTTTTGTTACCTCATCCTCTGTATACGCCCATGGGCACATCTACTGTATGATGTATGTTAAAAGCTTCTGGTATGAAGGAGAATCCACAGCTGCCTTGAGTAAAAATAGACCTTCACACAAAAGCTTTTCCTGGTCAAAAAGACTATTAGCAAATTTAAAGATGAAGAAAACTGAACTCAGATCTGATTACATGTGGCGATGCTTGGTCATGAAACCCCTTCATTTAAAAAGCTCCAGCTTCTCGACCTAATCTATAAAGTTCAGGACAAATTCTGCTCCTCTTACAAAGATAAAGATGTTTTCGCTCTACTGGGCTGGACTTCTGTGCAGCAGAAAGAACTGAGAGGACCAGAGAGCTACAGCTGTGTTTGCAAAATCCAGCAGAGAATCCATGAGAGATAGAAGCCCTTCATTGGGAAGTAGATGTTCTCAATCCGTCTGAAGCAGATCAGAAACCAGCAGAAGAACCAGGCTGAGGAAGACAGCCAAAGAGACAGCTGATCTGGGAAAAAAACCTTGAGATGGAGTCTGTTTCCAGACTTTCACAGACTCAACTTGAACAAATGACGTTCTAGAAGATAAGACAAAGATATGAACTAGGTTAAAGGTTTGTCTCAGACAGTGAAGTGGGCGTCTTACCGATGCCCTAGATCGGAGTTCTTACCTAGATTTCTAGAGTTGTCTGAGGCGCGACTGAATGTTGTTACTGGAAGTAGGGGTGGGCGATATGAAGATATTAAATCGTGAACGATTACAACGTGAAGACGATCCGTCAAACTGCAGAGATCGTGGGATCGTCTAGGGCACATTCTATACATTGCAGTTCTATGCTGATGCACCGACGCACCAGACGTATTACGTCATCGACCTGACCGACCAATCATAGCGAATTAGGGGCAGTGACGCGCTTTCTTACCCGCCTCCTTGTTTATGTGTGTAGCGGTAGCCGCATGGAGCCATGGATGAAAGCCAAACAGAGTTGGTCACTAAAACATAATCCACTTCCATTACATGGAATAGGTTTGGATTTTCCTCAACTGATGCAGCGCCGGCAGATGTTCTCAGAACAGGTTTGCACGTCGGGTGGCAACATGACGAACCTGTTCAATCATTTGAAGAGGAAGCATCCCAAACAATATGCTTAGAGCCAAACCCCGAGGGGTCCGGCGGCACCGGCACCGCAGGCGCAGGCAGCAGCTAGCGTAAGACCGAAACAGTCAACATTAACACTGGCATTTAACTAAGGCACTCCGTATGACAAGTCAAGCAAGCCACGAAAACAGGTAACAGAAGAAGTTACCTTTTATCTTGCAAAAGATATGGTACCTTTCAAGACGGTAGAAAATGAGGGCTTCAAACGTCTGCTTAAAGTAGTTGACCCGCTGTATGAGTTGCCCAGCTGAAAATACTTCTCAAACACCACCATGCCACGTCTCTTAAACTTGATTGTTTGCACATGTAGGCAAAACTGCGACTATTTAAAATAAAATCGGTTAAGAAAGCTTCTTTGAACTAAATTGTCTGTTTTTCATTTTTCAATTTAAGATCGTGATGAAATCGAAATCGTAATTTTATTTTTAAAAAAACGTGATATGATATTTTTGCCATATTGCCCACCCCTAACTGGAAGAATATTTCAATATGTCAAAGTGCTCAATCGTATTTGGAACGTACTGCGACAGCTAGGAAATTATCCTGCTGATAATGTCCTGACTCCAATACACTCGTCACATCCAGTGTCTTCAGTGTTCCCTCTAAACCTTCTTTTACAATAACCCTACATTTACAGACGCTTTGATGATGGTTTTAGTTGTTGAACTATTAGCTTCTAGTCGTTGAAGACTTGTCAAACATTTGTGAATTGTGAGCCGTATGTCAGCCATTTCCCAATGTTTTTCCCCACTGTCACAAATTCAAATTTATCTGCTCCTCACCTTGGATGAGCACCTGTCCTCCCTGGATGTAGAACTGCTGTGGGGCGTCTCCGGGCTGGGCTGCACACTGTAGGATGGCGGCACCAGGCTGCGGGGCGGGAGAGCCGGTCATTGCCAGGGTCTGGGCCCCCTGAATGGCTTCGACTCCCGGGCTCCTCAGCTGGATGGCTCTGCCCTGGGAGATTGCAACTGTGCGGGGGTCAAAGTTGAATTAATTAAGAGTTATTTATGCTACGTTGCCATCTTTACCTCTGTGAATTTGACTTAGCATTGGCGTCTTCTCATATTATCAAGAAGCAACCCTTTGTGATGCATTACTTAAAAAAATACCTGGTATACTAGTATACTAACTATATTGTCCTGAGCTGGTCTGGTAGATGGAGGATGGCGCCGACACTGGGGGGTCGCTGGAGTCCGGCTCCTCATCCTCCGCCTGCTCTTCGTCGATTTTCGGAACTGCCGGCGAATCCGAAGAAAGCTCATTAAGAATTTTTCTGCCAGAGAACAGAATCTCATGAAGTGATTCCTCACACATGCTTCAACATGGTCACACTTTACTTGCTGCATGGTTTTTCTTTTTTTTTTTTTTTTTGCTGCTGACGTCTTCTCACCGATAGGACGGACGCCTGGTGAGAATCTCCCGTCTCTTCTGTACGTCTGTAGGCGAATCATCATCCTCCATCTGTGCTACGGTAGCCACCTGTAGAGATTATTAAAAAAAGAAAAAATCTGTGAGTAATCCGCAATTTTTTATTCTATTTTGGCAACATCTCTCGTTTTAAATGTTATAACCGAGGAGGTGTTTCCATGCAGACGCTGTCTTTTTGTGCTGCCCTGGGATGTGTTTGCGAAAGACGAGGATGACGCCAAAGAAGGAATCTGAGCAGCATTCCATTTCCAGCCTCAATCTTTTCAACACATTACGCGTCCCGAGAGAGTCACACTTTACAAGCTGAGTGAATATGAGTGAGCAGTTAGCACAATCTTTTCTCCGGGCATGATTTCATCGTGGCGTGATTAAATATGTTTCTTGGAATAACAACAAATATAAAGGTGAGCTGGACGCATGTCATCAACCAGGAGGCTTTCATGACAAACATTAGAGCGTAACGGTAATCCACAAAAAAAAAAAAGGCTTCGGCACAGTTAGAGGACAATGTCTGGACCAGAAAAAGGCACCAGGTTTAACTGGGGCTTGTGCACATCTGTTTATTGACAATGGAGTTTAGGTGTATGCTTGTCAGGCTGAAACAATCTGAATGAAATAATTCTGCTGCTGACTGAATACTGTGGAGTCCAAAAAGATTTTTAGAGAATGTCAACTGTGCTCAAACAGAATGATGATGACAGTGTGATCACTGATTCTTGAATCAACTCCTCAGCATGTTTGACTTTTCCAAGAAAAAAAAAAAAAAAACTAACTAACTAATAGCAAAATACACTGATCAGCCACAACATTATAACCTATGATCTGCTTTTTCATTTGCGGGTTTGGTTCAGATTCAGACTCAGAAGGAAATATTAGAGGGGACCTGTGCCTTTATACGAGTGGTGATACACCAATCAGCCACAACATTAGGACCACTGACAGGTGAAGTAAATAACATCGACTATTTTGTGACTGTTCAGTGTTCTGCTGGGAAACGTTTGGACCTGGTATTCATTCATGTAGATGTTATTAGACATGTAGCACCCACCTAGACCAGACCAGACAGCCCCACCCCATAGCAATGACACTCCTTGATGCAGCAGCCTGCAGCAGCCAGCAGGATGCAGCCTGACACAGTCACACACACAAAACCGCTTCAGGAACAACAGAAAAAACATGAAGAACAGCACCTGGCCTCCAAACTCACTAGATCTCAAACTGATCAAGTATCTGTGGGATGATCCAGAGAGGCCCCTCCCCCTCAACCCACAGGATGCAAAGGCCTCCCACTAACAACATCCTGTTACCAGACACCACTCAGAAGGCCCACGTCCATTTTCTGATGAGTCACAACTGTTTTGGAGGCACAAAAGAGACATTCACAATATTAAGAAGGTGGTCATAATATTTTGCCAGTTCAGTGTTCATCCTTGACTAGAAGTCTGTCAGAGAGAGGTAGAGAGTACCTTGGTAAAACCACCCTGTGGTATAGCCACCTCTGCACTGTTTCTCCGAGCAGTTAACTGATATAATCTCTTTTCCTCGCCGTTTCTTTGTAAAAGTACTTCTGATCAGATCACAAACTAACCACAACTTTGCAAATAGCAAATAAAGCTGCACATCTGAGAAAACCTGCTGATACGTGTGAACCAGGGTTTCATTTCCAGTCCCCAAACTATTCCACCCGAGAGATGATAATACAGCATATTCTTCATAATAATTAAAAGTTCAAAGCTTCGCCTCACGGGTTGGTTTGTGGAGCTGCTGTCACACCCAGACACAACAACATCTCTTGAATGTGAAGGTTAGACTGATGAGCTTAAACCTCAACTCCTTCTTCTCAATCCTATTAACACAGCACAGCAGATAAATATCCATTCACCGAACACACTGACGTCCCAACCTTCAGATTATGCTTCGAACACAGAGTGGACAGTTTGTACTGGCTCTCACTGAATAGTGAGATCAGTTACGTAGGCCTTGACTTAAATCACCAGAACGAAGAATGGACTTGGGCACACCTTACTTCAAGTGTTGAGGCCTCTCTTGAATGACTCAGTCTGACACAAAGGAGGCTTAGTTCTGTGTTGTCTTAAATGACTTGAGGCTAGATTCCTGAGAGAGTTGATTTGGACTTGTTCTGAAGAACTTTGAGACTTGACTTATGACTTGGTCAAGTCTTGCATGACTTGAGACTCGACTTCCGTAGCTTAAGAACTGACTTGGAGGGTTGCTCTGACCGAAATTGAAAAAAGACTTGGACTTACTATATATTTAGTAACTTAACTTGAATCCCTTGAGACTTGAAACCCTTGGGTAATGTCAGTGAGGATTTGTCCATATATAAAGTCAGTGGGTTGAAACTAGAATAGAAAAGAACGCTTCTTCTCTCCATTGACACTTGACTTGAGGCTTGGTCAAATGTTGTATGACTGGCAAGGTTGACTTAGAGGGTTGCTCTGATCGAACTTGAGAAGAGTCTTGGACTTGTATTCAGTGACTTGACTTGAGGCAAACTTAAGATCCAACTTGGGTAACGTCAATGAGGGTTTGTCCACATATAAAGTCAATGGGTTTAAACTAGACTAGACGAACTTTGAAGGACTTGGGAAAAGAACTGTTCTTTCCTTCGTTGACTTGAGGCTTAGTCAAATGCTGTATGACTGGTAACTTGACATGGACTCACCTCTAGCAGCTTGGTAATTGACTCATAGGGTTGCGAACTTGAGGCGAGACTCGGACAGAGACTTGACTTGAGGGAAACTCAAGATCCAACTCAGGTAACATCATGGAGAGTTTGTCCTTAAGGTCAGTTGGTCTCGCACAATCGAGACTAAGCTTGCACATAATTTGAAGGACTTGAGAAAAGAACTGTTCTTCCCTTCAGTCTGATCTGACTTGACACTTCAAACAGACTTGCCTTCATCAGAGGTCTTTGGGCTTGCTATAGCGTGTCTTGACTTGGAGTTGTCTTGAATGACTTGAGGCTTGATGTCTTGACTAGATGAAAGCATTTTGAAGAACTTGAGAAAAGATCTCTTGTCTTCGTTTGCTTGAGACTTGAAAGAGTCCTGTCTTCTTTGATCTATAACTTGCTCTAAAACTCACCTATTTGGGTCTTGACTTGTCTCACTTGACTCGTGAATGACTTGAAGCTCTAGTTGACCAGTTGGACATGTTTAGACCTGACACTTGCTCTGCTAAATCCTGAATACTTTGAGACATAAAACAGACTTGTCTTCATTGATCTATCACTTGCTTTAATAAACTTGGCATGGAGTGTCTTCAGACTTCATGTGAAACTAGTTGAAACTTGACTCATAGTTCTCTGGAATGACCTTAGTCAATGACTTTAAAACACCTTTATTTAACTGAGTTTGGTACTGGTGTACAGATTTCAAATGAGTACTAAGACAAAATTTGCCCTCACCTGGACAGTCTGGACTTGCGGTGACTGTATAACGGATGTCTGGGGGGCCTGGATGACACCTGGGACCTGCACCGTCTCACCATCAGACAGCTGGGCGACGATCACGTCAGAGGACTCTACGGCCACCGAAACCTTTGGGCACAAATCAGAGCCAAAGTCCACTGATGGATCACAGCGTTATGACATTTGGTGAAACAAGATGAAAGCACCTCATTCTGAACCACGCGGATACCTGAGTAGGATCTGCATCAGATGCACTGGCGTCACCGTAGTTCTCTTCTCCATCTGTCACTGAGCTGTTTAAACTGCTCTCCAGCTGAGATGGCACTGAAGCATCCATAGTCATTACCTAGACAGACAGACAGACAGAGAGACAAACAGAGGCTGAGAAAAGCGTTTTCTTTTCCAATTTTATGACGACAGACTACAAACAAATTGGGATTGTGCAGATTTTGTTTGCATGTGACATTATTTTTCCCAGGGTTCATCACATACTGGCTTTGTTCGAAGCAGCATATCAGGTCATGGTCCACCACTGATAAACGGGTGTTTCCTCACCATACAGATGTTTTTAACCCTTTTTTTAAAGTAATTGTGTGTTTTAAAGAGTAGCATTGTATTTTAAAATCTCTTCCTTTATTACTTTGATTAATTACTCTGTTCAGTTCAAGTTTTAACAAAGACAAAAGGAAGAAGCAGAAAACTGTTGAAATAAATGACAAATGGCAATAGAGCCAGTGCAAAGATTCTTAGCTGTACAAATATAAAATGATCTACACCAGTCCGCCACATTGTTAACTTCCTGAGACCCAAGCATTTGTTTGGTTCTCAGTTTTTAATTTCTCCATGGTATTTGGGATTAGTAGGACCTAAGACGTATAAAACCTAAGTAACATCTTAGGAAGTAGTAGTTTTTGGAAAAGAAAAAAAAAAACATGTCCTCATACATGGACACTGGGATTATTTCATTATTCGTATTATAACAAAGTCACCCAATGTGTGACAAAATATAAAACTGTTTATTTTAACACCTGAACATGGCTGAGCAAAACCAGAACAATCAAGTCCCAACATCCTCAAATGATAAAATAATTAACGACATTGTAACTCGTTGATAAAAAATTGCTATCATGTTTTTACATAGACTACTGTATCGACCCTTTGCTACCACTAAATGGCAAACTAAAGCGTCCATAAATGAGGACAAGGGGTTTAAATGAAGCTGAATAAGCTGCAACAAAACCTAAAACTTAATGTCCGCATGTGAAGAAGCAGGGTCTCGGGAGGTTAAAACCACTGAAAGCAGAAATAGACTGCATTGTATATTAAAAGTAATGTCAGATTATAGCTCAGTCAAGAGGTGGAAATCTACATTATATTTGGAAGGTGGTCATAATGTTATGCCTGGTCTGTGTATTTTAAAGTAAAATCAGACAAAACTCACATCTGATTATGTCCTCTTCTCATTTTGTGGGGTTATTCCATGTCGTGATTTATCAGAAAGTTTGTAGGATCTGCGTTTAGAGTAACAGATTTTAATTATGTAACTTTCTTTACTCTGTGGAAGCTGTGGCTTGTGACTCCAGGTCAGAGTCTGTTCCAAATTCTAATATGATTTAATGTCATTACTGATCCTTATTCACGCGCCAAAAACAACAGCAGAGACAAAGACTTGTGTTGGACCAAGTTAAATTAAAGCTTTTAATTTACAGGTCATGGCCGGCTCAAATCCAAGTCTGGCCAGGAAACACACTTTACTTCAAATATTGACTCTAGCCTCACATCACGGACTCTCATGCTCAAACGCAGAACCCGGTTTGGTAGTAACTTGTTCTAAGTACACGGTGTGATGTTTGCTCTGTGAGATATCCGCTGATGAAACAGCTGAACATCACTGTTTAAGGTGACCTCTTCATCAAAGTCATAACAGTGGAATTAAATCGAGATTTATCTTTTGGCTCCGGAAATTTAGAAGAACAGTATATGCATGTGTTTTTATTGGGTTACTTCTTTAATTTCACTAAATGTAATGCTTTGTTTCTTTATGTGTCTTCTCAATAACATAAAACACCGTCAATAAGTCAAGTTGGACAAATTACGCAAAAAATGTGGAGAATGCAATTTCCTTTTGCAACTGTAGTGGAAAGTGAAAATTAACACATTACTGTGACTTATATCATGTGTTTTTATTTAAATATAATTTATAAACAGAGACTGGGTAATAAAATGTAATCCAGGAGGAATTTGGAAAAACAAACTGAAGTAGTCTATGTGGGGGCGTAAAAGTGTATTTTATTTTGAAGCCACACGTTTTGCTCCAGTTTCCCGTACTTCTCTTACTTCATCCGACTTGACGCAGCTCTAAAAACTTAAAAAGAGAGGAACTGGAGAAGGCCGAGCCGACTGGGAAACATGTTCGGCTAATTCGTGAGGCTGGCCGCGCAAAGAGCAAAAAAAAAAAAAAAAAAAAAAAGTGTCGGTGGAAAGTTTCGCGCTGGAGACGCATCTGCACATTTGCCTTCGACCGTGGCCGGCCGGCGCCGACCCGCAAAATGTGACAGCTTTGCAGCGACTTACCGAAGTTTTACGTCGTCTGACTCGTCACTAATTACAGTGGACGGCCTGTGCCTCCGCTCACGTAGCTCCCACGTCAGCGCTGATGATGCTGTGCCGAAAATGTCGACCGACGGCTCGGTTTAACGTCCAAGAGTGTCTGGGTGGAGCGAGAGGACTCACCCCTGCGCACTTCCTGGTTCGCAGAGTTCGAACAAACCCGAGGCCGAAAACAAAAAATCCTCCTCAGAGCCTTTTGAATCTGGCGATAACTAAACATTTTAGTGGTAGATACAGATATTGGTAGATTTTAGGGGTGCCTTTAGCCTCCTGACGCTCATTTATTTGAAATGCATC
Organism: Mugil cephalus; assembly: GCF_022458985.1. Classification (NCBI taxonomy): domain Eukaryota; kingdom Metazoa; phylum Chordata; class Actinopteri; order Mugiliformes; family Mugilidae; genus Mugil; species Mugil cephalus. The sequence continues at coordinate 6,015,628 of NC_061776.1, forward strand.
TTAATTTCTTTAACTTCCTGCCTGAAAGTGTCATCTTTGAACAAGAGGACCATCTTTTTTTAAACAACAACAACAGCAAAACATGGTGATTATTCCATGGTATACTATAGCCAATGTGTAACAAAATAGAAAACTATTCTATTTTAATACCTGAGCAAAAACAGAATTACAAACAATGAGGTCCTAATGTCCTCAAACGAGTATTTTGTCTAACTAACGAGCTAATTAGCTGTAGCATGTTACTATTGACAGAATCTGTTAAATTTGACGAGGTTTTGTCCCTTGTCCACTTTTGTTCCGTGATTGGCATTAGAATGAATTTGGTTAAATGTCTCTATATATGGACGCAGGGTCTCAGGAGGTTAAGATGAGACTAAAATCTTTTTGGCATTTGGGATTAGTTAGGACCTAAAAAGTATAAAAAAAAAAGCACCGTCTTTAAACTGGCGGTAGTTTTTGAAATAATAAATTCGGACACGGATTATTTCACCGTATATTACAATTTAAATTGTTTTAAGTGTAACCAAAATATAAAACTGTTTATTTTAACGCAACAGCAGCATTGGAAACGTCCTCAAACGAGTACGTCTGAATTTGTTAAATTTGCACGTCACATCAAACTAGAAAACTTAATAAACATAAATAAACAAGTGTGTTGACCCTACACTACCAGTACATGGCAGGCAGAAGTGTCTCCTTATGAGGACAACAGGTCCAAATGAGGCAGAACAAGCTGCAACAAACCTACAATGTAATGTCCCCAAAATTAGGACGCCAGGTCTCAGGAGGTTAATATCAAACTACTGTGTTGCAAAGCTATGATTTGGTGTAAAAAAAAAAAAAAGAATAAATAAAATAAAGAAAAGACAGTGCATTTAAATGAGAAGATGAGGAAAGAACAATAAGATCTGAAGGCCAATAGAGACAGGCGGCCCCACCTAAGAGACAACATCAATCTATCCTTTCTCTGACCTTTTTTGTCATCTTGGACCCACCACCACCACCACCAACAACAACAACAACAACAACAAACAAACAAAAACTTTTAAAAAAAAATAAAGTTTAAAGCCTTAATAAAGTTAAACTACACCACTACATAACACTATATATTATAATCCTGTATGTTATCTCATGCTATTCATATTACATATTAAATATTGTTACTTTAAATTTATATCTGTCAAACAGCTGAAATAAACCGAAGTAATTTCAGTTTAAACAATGAAACTCGAAGATAAAAAATAATTCCATTCAAATCATTAATTATTCTGAACCAGGTGTCACTTCAGGTCAGTCCGGGCTGTTTATCTGGGAGCGGGTATGCAATGCCGCCATCTAGTGGCTGGGGGAAGCAATGACACTTCTAACAAACGCTAAATTCAATATATGTGTATATTATTATTTATCTTTTACGTGCTAAATTGAACTGAATAATTGAATTGTTACGTTAAGTACAACGTTTACAATTAGCCAGACTCAAATAGGAATGTATCCATGGGTCTTTACTTCAGGAAACTTCTTTGTACATTAGAGAACATTGACTTTTATTTTATTTCTAATGCATCTCTTGATATTTTTTAAACATCTGTATTCCACCCTGAAGTCAGATAATGTGATCACGATGAATATATATATATTATAAATTAACTATATTAACTATTCAAACAAAAACCTGACAGATCTGCATCACAGACAGTTTAGATTGTAATTATTTTCAGCGTGTTATTTCACGCTGAAATCAAAGTGTGTCCAGTGCCATGACTGTGCCGTATAATCCGCTCTGTTTTAACTGAATTCCTTTATTGAATCCTTTATTGACCCTGCAGCCACCGCGCCATCTGTCCTCCCGCGTGCCAGGAGAGGTCGTACTGTTGATCCCGCTGTTATCAAAGACCGCTGCTCTGCAGGGAAGCAAATATGCGCAGCACAGTTAATAACTGTCATTATTAGTCTATTTATAAAGCACATTTACTACGTTTTCTTTTCAGTTTCAAAGGGAGTTCTGAACATTTGTCCTGCAACAGACTTATGCAACATCACCTCTTCTGGCCTGTGCTCCCCCCCTCCTCCTCCTCCTCCTACTCCTCCTCCTCCATCCTTCTCATCTCCTTGTCCTGTCCTGCAGACGGAGAGGACGGAGAGGACGGAGGCTCCAGATGGCCGAGTACCAGCAGCAGCATCAGCAGCAGCAGCAGCAGCAGCAGAAGCAGCAGCAGAAGGGGGACCCTCGGGTGGCGCGGAGGCCTGACAGCAGGGAACCCGCTCATGACCCCGACCAGACAGCTCTTTAGCACGAAATTAGCCCGGGATTGAACGCGTAACACAGTTAATGCCATCAGAGGCAGTGGGGCATCTGCTGGGGGCTTTTGCAGCTTAACCGCCATAATTCATGAGCTCTCACAGCGCTTTTAGGAAAGTCAAAGTTTAACATTCATCAAGGTTACAGTCATTATCTGCATCATAAAAATGCCTCTGATGTAACGGCTCACATTAAGGGAGCCGTGGACAGAGCACGCTGCACTCTTTGCACCCACGCATAATTGTCTTTGCAGATTAAAAGGTTGATATCGTAATATATGCTGTGAAGCGTAACGTCTCTGAGTGTGTAGCAGGCTGCAGATAATGCATCTGAGAGCGTCAGGAAGAGGTGCACGTTGCAGAGTTCCTGGCTCTGAGCTCACGCCTGAAACCAGCCGCACGATCAATAACCAGCTTTACTGGTTAGAAGACAACAGATTCAAACTAGTTATTACATCGTCTATGTTGTGGATTCTCATTAAAACAAAGCAGATTTTTAGGTGCAGTCACTAATGAAGCCTAAATGTATCTATATAAATATACAACATAACAACAGATGAATACGTGAGTGAAAAACTTTTTTCCTTTTAACTCTTTATTTAAGAAAAAATATGCCAAATAAGGTTTAAAATTTATAAAATAACAGTGAGGAATACTAACTATTTTTTTTTCTTTTTATTGGGGTCCAAATACACATAAACAGTCTCACTTACACATAACAAACATATAATTACACATAATGGAAAACTGGACAACAGCAGCTCCCTTGTTAATAAATAAAATCTAATAATCATCATTTAACAGACATCACAGATTTACAAATCCCTTAACTCATTGTCCACACTCAAATTTCACACTGCAGTACTACCTTAAATAATATAATATTAATACACATTTATAAGGTTTCATAAGGTACCTATAGGTGTGAACCACCTCTACACACTCACCGCACCTCCGCTCCGTTTAAGATTTATTTTTTATGTATTAACTTATTCCTGACATGAATGTGGACAACAGAATTTGTACATAACTGCACACCACATTTTGAAATGAACCCCTCCATGATTAGAAAGGAACAGCAAGAAGACAATGTTTGTTACATTGATCTGCCCCCTACTCCAACTATTAAAAGAAAAGATGGTCTGACGTCACATAAAGCTGATGTTCAGTAGCCGACTACACCAACGACGCAAATAAACAAAACAAAAAAAAAAATAACCCATACAAGTACAAATTTACATCATTAACATCCAGTTTCGAGTGCAGGTTGACATTCCCTGTAGTTGGGAATTCTATATTTTTTTTTTAATGGAAGAAATTGATTCTTTTGATTTCTTTCTCTCTTTCTTTCTTTCTTCTTCTTTTTTTTTTTTTTTTTAACTACATGCCCCTAAAACCCTCAGGGAGCCTGAAGAGGACGGCTCCCAAAAATAACAGTTAGTGTTTGACTTAAGAAATGAAATCAGGACAGAAAACAGAAGCAGAACAGAAAACAACAAACATTACAAAAAAAAAAAAAAAGAGAAAAGAAAACAAGAAGTGATAAAAGTTTAACCAAGTGAGGAGGAAGTGAATTAGGCGGGAGAGCTGGTCAGGTTGGATAATTATGAAACTGATTATTGGCTATAAAGAAATTATTAAACAAAAGTGGGGAATGTTTGAACTAAATATGATAAATATGATAAGTGATATTTATACGTTACTATGCTGTATGTGTCAAATTGTGCTGCATTCTACCTACTGCCGTTGGCTAGTTAGCTGGTGTCTTCTCGTTAGCTGCTAACTGCTAGCTCGCTGTTAGCCTGCTGGCTGTTTTTTTAGTCGGACTGAGCTTCTGAATGTGTTTTTCCTCGGATCATGGCACAAGGGATTGTTGGAGCACCTCCTTGGTTTGAGCCGTATTGATCAGAGCAGATGAAGATGAGATGAATGCGTCTCATCTGACAGGATGTGTGTCAGTAATTTACCTACAGATTCATTCAAATACAGTGTTTCTGCTTTCTGAAACGCTTTATTTAAAGGTATCTCTTTCTCTTCTTGAATCCCTCACTCTACCAGATTAAAACTAGGATTCACTGTGTTTTATATTTTGTGTGGTGGTTTGGACCGACGCCTCACAGCGAGAAGGTTCTGGCTTTAAATCCATCCACTTCTGTGTGCGTGCTCTCCAAAGACATGGCCGTAGGTGTGTGAGTCAGATAGGTCCAATAAAAATAAAATAAGACGCATCCATCCTGGTTGAATACTTGAGAGGTCAAAGGTCAAAGCTGTAGTTGCTTGTATCTTTCAGAAATTGAGTCAGATAAATATTCATCATGTCAACAACCGCTTCACTAAACCGACCCCATTGTTTTCTTTCCTCCCTCCATTTTTATTGCACGTTTCCTCCGTTGCTTTTTTTTTTTCTTTTGGTGAAAACCACGAGGAACAAGTGCTCATTTTCTCCACCGGCGAAGCTATTTAATGTGCGGTGACAGCTGACCGAGGCCGAGGCGGCGGCTGGCGGCGGCCTGCGAGCGCTCCAGCTGTGCTCGCAGTTAAAATAGCCTCCCAGCTGCGCGCTGGCGAAAACCGCACGCACGCTTTCCACGCACTTAAAACTCACCAGCTCGCTCCTCTTTCCTTGTTCTCACTGGAGTTAGCGCTTCGGCCTCTCTCTGCCGCCTGTGGCCCTTCATTCGGGGGGGAAAGCATCGACCTGTCTACGTGATCCGTAGGTGCGCTGGTCAACAGGTGAGACCGGCCACCGCTTGGGGGCCCCCGGGTCGGTAGGGGGGGCCCCTCAAGGGCTGAGAAAATTCAAATTACGGCAGTGGCAATGCTCCCTTTGCTCCATGTGAGTCTGTAACGTAGTTAGGTTGGACAATGGCGCCCAATACAAATAAATAAAAAGAAGTTATCCCACTAGAATAGTGGTGAAACTTTAAATTTACTCTTTGTAGAGTTAAATGTGTTCTAATTATACATGTGTAACTCTCTGAAGACAAATAGTTGGTGTTAAAATGGAGTGTTGGTGAATTAACTCTACGACGAGTTCTGAACCTGGAAGTGACACCTCAGGTGTTCATTTATTAGCCCCGCCCATTTATTATAGCCGTACCTGGACAATGATCCTGAGAACTACTGACTGACTTTCACTGATGAGAAAGCTTTGAGAAATAATGTTTTTTAATTTTGATGTTAACACTGACTGTTCTCGGATGCCCCCGTACAGCGCTGCATCGGAACGCCAAGCTAACGCTAACCTTGATGTCTTCAGCCATGCTAACATAAGTGCCCCACTGCAGGCTGCTGCATCCTGGTTCCTCTGGCACCTTTTTAAAACATTTTTTTTGCGTTTGTTTCTGTTGGGATGTGTTTCTTTAAGCAGGAACTCTACGCTGACCCTGAGGCCAGTCTTGCGTGGAGGCTGGAGACAGTCCACCACCTGCTGCAGGAGCCGCAGGACTCGTTCGCTCTCATTTACCCTGATGTTTAGGAGCAAAGTATCTGGAATGTTTCGATGTAAAGTGGGCGTCTAATGTCGTGTACAAACAGCTAAAATAAATGCCTTAACCTTAACATGGTCTTGTTATTTTATCCTAATTTATTTTACATGTAATACAGTGTAAATACTGAGTAAACATCTGTAGCAGTCAACACCTGACACTGAGTGAGTTGAACACTATACACTAGTGTTGAGAGAAACAATCCACATGAAATACTGTGGATTTATAGAAAATAACTTCCATTATGGGCACAATATTCAGTTTGTTCTCACTGATGGTGCCAGAACAGTGTGTCCACAACAGAGTGTAGTGAATGTGTTTTGCTCAGGGCCCCAGATCCTCCTCTGCGTCGGGCAGCTGTTCCTGAAAGCTCCCCGTGGATCTGGCTTCTCATTGGGGGGTTTGGTTCAGATTCAGACTCAGGAGGAAGGAGGCGACACATGGAAATAGCAGAGGGGCGGCTCTAAAGAGGAGACCTGTGCCTTTGAACGAGCGGCGATACACCGATCAGCCACAACATCATGACCACTGACGACCATCTTGTGATAATTAATAATTAATAATGTTCTGCTGGGAAACTTTTAGTCCTGGTGTGAATTTGTGTGGATGTTACTCAACACGTGCCCCCCACCTAGAAGGCCCAGACCCAAAACATTAGGAAGGTGGTCATAATGTTATGCCTGATCAGCGTGCATCAATACAAGCAGACACAAACTCCTCCTAATCATCAACATCTGCTTTTTAAGAACCAAACTCAAGGCTTTAAAAATAGACCAAGAAGAACATGGAGCTCGTTTAGTTTCTATCGTTTAAAGGACAAAGTTTAAGTCTCCATTGTGTTGCTGTCACTGTGCGTTATCATCAGTCTTTGTAATGGTTTGTTGTAATGTTTGTTACCCACACTGACCACAGCGTGGGGACAAACTGCAACGCGAGGCCCGTCACCGTCTCAGCCGACGCATTCAGGTGCCGCTCGTAAAATCCACGCTCGTGAGCCTCAGACGGGTTCCTAGCGAGTGTCTGTCGTGTGTATGTGTGTGGGCAACAAAACGACTGTTGTAACTTTTAATATCTATCTATCTATATTTACTTGTGACGATTTCCTGTGCATGTCTACTTATGCATTTAATTTTTAAGCTTTTTCTTTTTTTTTTTTTTTAAATCAGAACGTTTTATTTTATATTTATATTTTTTAAAATAAAAACATTTTATTTTATATTTTTTTACGTTTTTTTCATAAGAATATTTTATTTTACATATTTTTTTGTTTTTTTTTAATAAAAACAGATTATTTTATATATTTTTTACGTTTTTTTCATAAGACTATTTTATTTTACATATTTTTTTACGTTTTTTAAAATAAGAATATTTTATTTTACATAACTTTTATATACATATTATTATATATTTTTTTCTTTTTTAAACTATCTTCACCTGTTCTTGTTGCTAGTGGCTCTTAAATATTTTCTCATTTATATGTCGTTTCTGTGTCATTTTCCAAGTCATTTTCCAAGTTTTTAAAATAAGAATATTTTATTCATATCAGTCATGACATACCATTTTTACATATATTTTACTATTTTTTCCCTTTAAACTATCTTTACCTGTTCTATTCTTCTTTTTGCTAGTGATCCTTAAGTGTTTTTTATATTATATATTTACTTCTGTGTCGATTTCTTTTATATTTGTTCATATTTTTTAATAAGCCTATTTTATTTTACTTTTATCTATTTTCTTTGACTGTTCTTCTGTTCTTTTTGCTATTTTTTTTTTTTTTTTGGTGAAACTGCGACAAAGCAATTCCCCTTATGGATGAATAAAGTCCGTGTTAAGTTCTATCGAGCTTTTCACCTCAAGTTGTTGTTGGCTGTAAATCCGACATTCCCAGTGGCTCGTGAACGCCACACATGACCGAGCATTAGGGATTGGGAGCGGGGAGGGAGAGAGGAGCTAAACAGGTGGTCTGAATACACACAGAAGACAATGTCGTCCGGCGGGGAGAAGCGGAAAGACCTCTAGTCCTCGCTTCTCCGAAAGGAATACCGGGACAAACCGAAAAAAAAACCCCATGCTCCTTTTTCACTTCCACACGGATTTCCTCTCCTCCTCCTCCTTTTCCTCCTTCTCCTCCTCCTTCTCTCCTCGGCTTCGCTCCGAGCCTCGGGAAGATCTCGGGCGCTGAGAGCCATGAAAGTCACGGTGTGTTTTGGCCGGACCCGGGTGGTGGTGCCGTGCGGGGACGGGAATGTAAAGGTCCACACGCTCATCCAGCAGGCTGTCATGAGATACAAGAAGGCTATCGCCAAGGTGAGTGCAGCGGGCGAGCCTCTACCCCCCCTTCCCTGGGTCTCCTTGCGGCTTTTGTTTTCCTGGAAACGGCGGCGCGTCGTCCGGACCGGGCTCGGGGCAATATGGCGCAAACTTCCCACTACTGCGCAAATAGGCAGATAGGAGAGGGAATATGCGGTAGTTTCTGTTTTCTCTCCCTCTCTCTCTCTCTGTCTTTTTATTTTTTTATTTTTTTGCTCATGTCCGCTATGTGTTTTCTGCTTCCAAAAAGAAAGACGCACCGCCATTGTGGCTCTTGTGTTTGTAAACCCACTAAAAGTTCCTCGGGGATTCGAACCGTGGCACGCTATCAAATCAGTCCGCGCTTGGCTGCAGCCCCCCCCCCCCACAAAACGCGTTAAAGTAGGACTTTTATAGTAGATTTTTATGCACATCCCGGTAAAACCAGCTGTTCGGGGCCCCATGAAAGCTGCCCCTGCTAGCCAGTTAGCCAGCGGGGGCTGCAGGAGTCCGGACCCACGGTGAGGCGTTCAGGGCTCCAGGGCACAGGACGATGCAGTTAGAACCTGGAAAACTCCTCTAAAAAAAAAAGCACATGTCTGCACTCTGATGTAGCATCAAGAAAAACATTTATTTGCATGTTTGTTTAATCTGCTGAATGCATTAAGGCTTGAGTAGTTTGCTGGGATGTGCAGTTTTACACAAACGGGTCAGAGTTGAGGTAAACATGGCATGTTTAAAAAAAAGCAAGAAAACAACTTTTTGCAAAGTTGTGGGAGAGTAAATGAATGGAGAGAGAAGCTGCAGGCGTGCGTCGCACGGCTGTTTGAGCAGGCAGGACGGCATCGGGCCCTGCAGGTTTGGGAGGGAAACCGTAGAGCCCAGCTCCAGCTGACCGGCGGAGGCACCGACCTGATGCATGAATGTTGCACATAAAGGTGAAAGGAAAGAAAACCTGTTGCACTGATGTTGTGCAAGCTGCAGGTAACCTGTGATCTAGCTCAGAATGCAGAAAAGATTTTAATATTGCGTCTTAAAGCAGAGATTAAACTTAATTTAAGATGCAGCATTTTGAAATATTCAGTAAAATCTTGGCATTGCCTTTTAATGCAGCTTAATTCCTATTAATCATTATAACTTAAAGCGTCCTTAATGCAGAGTTTGCACTCTGATTTAACATCTTGATCAGGAAAAACTTTAAAATCATGTGCGTTAAAGCTCGAGTAGCTGGCTGAGATGTGCAATTTTGCACAAATCATGGGAGTTGAGGGAAATCGGACGCACCCGAAAAGCGAGAAAACGACTCCTGCAAAGCTGTGGGAGAGTAAACGAGTTAAGAAAGAAGCTGCAGGCGTGCGTCGCGCGGCTGTTTGAGCAGGCAGGGAGTCCTGAAGGTTTGGGAGGAGAAACCGTAGAGCCCAGCTCCAGGTGACTGCTGGAGGAGGAACGGACCCCGACGCATAAATCTCGCCGAGGAAGGTGAAAGGAAAGAAAACCTGTTGCGCTGATGTTGTACAAGCTGCAGGTAACCTGTGATCTAGTTCAGAAGGCACGGTTCTTACAGCGGAGATCGAACTCTCTGACGCCTTCTCTGATTTGAGCTGCAGCAATTTGAAATATTCAGTGAAATCTCGGCTGTTATTGCAACTTAATTCCTGTTGATTATAATTTAACGAGGCCTAAAAGCAAAGTTTGCGCTCTGATTTAATATCGAGAAGAAACATGTTTGACTCATTTGCGCTGGATGCATTAAGGCTCGAATAGTTTGCTAATAGTTTGTGCAGTTGTTAGAGTTCCGGTAAATCTGGTATGCTTGAAAAGTAAGGAAAACACTTTTGCAAATTTGTGAGTAAATAAATTAGGAACGAAGCTGCAGGTGTGCGTTGCGTAGCTGTTTGAGGAGGCAGGAAAGCATCAGGCCCTGCAGAACGTTGGAGTCGTGGACCTGCAGCTTAAACGCGAAAGAAAACTAAACCTGTTGCAGCTACGTCGAGGAAGCTGCAGCTTAAACCACCACCAGGTCAGTTCAGGAGTCAGAAAACGCCGAGTGCGCATGAGGATGGTTTAACGAGTGGGTGAGGTGTATGAGAAACGTCAGTCAGCTCCGGCTGCCTTTGTGTTTCCTATACTATGACCCAGATGACTAAGGATCCTCTCAGGCACGTTGCCCCAGCGCCGAATTTAGTGAGATTATTTGCCTCGTTAAAGGTACAGACATTTTAAGCTGCTACTCCGGTTTGATGAATTATTAATGCCTTGCTCGTCCGTGTGCTAACTTTAAGCCCGTCTCTCGTGCTGTAATGATAATGACCTCGAAGTCGTGCTGTATCCTCCTCACTTTTGAATAATTCACCGTGAGCATGCAGCCGAGTGCGGCTGAGATCCTCTCTGCGCCGTTAAGATCGGCAGGTTCAGATAGACGCTTTCTGCGCTTTGCTTTTCGAGGTGGCGTCCTCTCCGGTTCTTGAGCCTGTGCAAGTTTGACTTTTATTGTTCTTTCTTTTGAAAGACGGCGGCGCAAACCTTTCCCGGGGAACTCAAACCTTGTTATTTTGTACCCTTGGAGCTGGTGAGTTTGGGTAGAAGGCCCGAGTTGGAATGCCCAACGGAGGGATGTCCCAGTCGGTTTCTGGGTGACCCAGGCATTTTTAAAATGATCCGATTATGATCAGCCAAACCCTCTCTTTTGTAGATATGTTGTTTTAGGTCTTCCATGAACCCAAACCACATCCCTGAAGCGCCAGAACTACTACTTCTTCTGTTTTAATGGCGGTTAACTGGCGTTGAAGCTGCCAGAAACCCCAGAAGAAGAAGAAGAAGAAGACTGCATCAAGCAAAAAATATTACGGAAAGGTTGTGGAGTTCAAAGCGTTGGATGACCAGCACTTAAAACAGTCGCACAGGACACACGTGATCTAGTAGAGCACAAGTACGTGAAGCAAAGCCCGTATGAATCTCCAGGGGAGGGAATTTATTTGATTTAAGATTGGATCAGGGCTCAGATCGGCCGATTAAATTATTCAGATCTGAGTGGGGGATAAAGAAAAACTGGATCAGGACATTTGTAACTAAACTGTAGGTTCATTTTAATTATTGCTGCCTGGTTACCCTCTAACTATCCACATGTTATAAACCACGTCCGCACAGGATTAGTTTTACCTGGAGATGTTATATGATTCAGAAATGACTCCCCCCCATGTCATGTAGCGCATTTGCACAGGATAAGTTTTGAAAGCTTTAGTTAGTTTGCAGATTCTAATGGTGCTATTGTTACTGTTGATCACGGGGAACAAATCACGAATGGCCCGGCAGTATTTGAGTCAGACGATGAACGCGTAAATGCTGGATGTAATGATTTCACCTGTGTGAATGGGTCTGCGACATATCGGCTCTGCACCAAACATCGTTCCAGCTTTGATTTCCAGTTCCTTTCAAATAATTAAGTGACGAGAAGCAGAAAAAAAGTCTCAAATCAAAGTAAAAACACATCCCAACAAATCATTGAGATGCCGATTCCCACTGGATTAAGATCACAGACGACCTTCGGCGACTATTACAAATTACTGGAGCTCCGCAGATAAAACTATTCCCGTGTGAATGTGGTGATACACGGACTGTGTGTAAAGATGGACAAAAACCCATGACGTCAAAGCGACAACTATGGCCTTAAAGTGACTTTTCTGGTGTTTAATGCAGAGAGTGGATGTAATTGTTGTGGGAAAGAAGCCACTTATTCTTGATCCAGTTCAAATAAAAGAGAGTTCTTTATGAACCCTTCACCCACAACAACATGCTCTGCCTCAGAATTCAACACCCTTGTCATTTAATCATCTGAGATCTGCATTCATTGCCCCGGCCCCGCCCAGTCCATTTCATCCAGCCGCACGGTTCAGCGTGTTTCATGTCTAGCAATAGACTCAGGAAGTCCTTTGGGGCGCAGATGTTGTGTTGAAGATCACAGCTTTTTTTTTTTTTTTTTTTTTTGGTCTGCCCGCCTTAATAAGAGGACCAAATTTAGGCTGGGTGTTTTCTCCTGCTTCAGTGTTTTCTATGGACCTTCTTTAACTTCCCCTGTCATTAGAGAGGAATGCATTCTGCAGAAAAGAAATAAGCTGTCCACTTCTGAGGGCCCCGAGCCATCTCATAACTATGGAATTAGAAAGATGAAGCTACCGGGATGAGCGTTTAGCCGTTGTTTGGACAGCGCTCTCATGCTGAAACCTGACTTGACTTTAGAGCAAACTGCTTCAGAGGTTTCTGAACTCACTGAGTGTCAGATTATTCTCCACTGCTCTTTTTCCTTCTACGGATCATAGGGTAGCTTGTCACTAATGTTCACTCGTGTAACAGACAGTGTGGCGAACGCTTTAAATGACACCCTTGACTGGAAAACTGTCTGGTGGTTTAACGCTCCAGGTCCTCGAGTGACACGAGATTTGACACGTCAGAATATCCATGATTTGTGGCTCCTTTTTATTTATTTATTTATTTTTTTGACTGTTCCTAACACTTGGAAACCTCACGTGGGATATCAGGTGTCTGGATTGTTGTGTCTACAAGGACACGCGGCACATTTCCATTCACGGTTTCACTCTGATAAAGTTTCATCTGGAAGAATTTGGGCTATTGTGTAGTCGCAGTGCATACCTGACCTGTTGCAGATAACAGGAACAGGTGCATGAGGTTGGTCTGGTTAGATAAGTGACAGATGGATGGATACTAGATATTTCAGTCCAAAGACATGCATGTAAAGCTGAGGATACACTACAATATTTTTATCCTATATTTTACCCACCGTTCCCAGTGGACGACGGTCTTCATGGGTAGTTGGTGTCTGAGGGAAACGGACCCGATTTGACTTAAGTTGCAGTCAATCAATGAAATTTTTGAGGCGAATCTGGTTGTGTGAACTGATTACTGACCCAACTGCAACCTATTACCAGCAGCCAGTGAAGAAGGGCGGACACGGTGTCGGAAGACGATGGGAAGTAGCGGGAATATCAAAATAATGTGAGCAGCAAAGTGGTGACAATCTGGACCACAGAAATGGAGGAGAGATTTGCACAAGAGTTTGATGCATTCATTTGGTTTGAAAAATCACACAAGTGTGTGATCCCCCAGTGTTTGGATCATACAAAAACCTGCTGAAGCCACTCTCTTAAGTGTGTTCTCCTAGCCTTTTTAACATCTGTTAACTAGCGTTTCTAACTTGGCCATAGGTGTGTGTATGTGAGTGTCATGTACGTGGCCTCTTGCTCAATGCCACCTGGGATTATATCCTGCATGATCCTTTTACAGGATAAGCAGGTATAGAACCCGGTTCTTTGTTCTCACCTACTTCAACCGCTACACGCTCAGAAACCTCTATAGCTCCAGCTTTCAAGATTATGAGCAAGTCTTTATGAGAACAGTTTCTTGACGGCCGCCCTCCCGTTAATGGGTGTGTTTAATTGTTTGACAGTGAAATGGGGCTACACTCAGCCGCTACAGACGCCAAGGGAAAACGCGTTTGATCAAGTGTCGGAATTGAAAGACGACACCCACCCAGGAGATCGTCAAATTTGAGCTGCGCCGTCATTAATCAAAGCCCGATGTTGCGTCTTCGTGCTGGCGCGTGATCAAGATATTACACAATTCATTACTCAAATGACTGCTTTTAATTAGTGCGCCGCAGCCTTTGATGGCGGACGTTGCCTGGAGATACTCCAGCAGTGGTGCAGTGGGAGAGTTGAGCGTTGCTGTTGTTGCTGGTCGTACTCAAACAGATTAAAACGTTTGCTTGCAGAAATTCTGCCGTGCGTCTTCAAAGATGAAGCTCCAGCTATTGAATCTGGCCCATTTTCGTTCATACGAGCAACGCAACCACGTTAAACTCATTACACTCGATATTGAACTCAGTGGGATGAAGAAGAAGTGTTGTGTTGTGTTGGGGCCCAAGTGGAAAAATGAAACGCCCCAACGTACTGTGATACGTCCTTGTAAATGGTAACTCACATAATAGCAGCTACATACTAAGGTTTTAGACCGAATCAAATATCTGACGTAGTGTTTTAGGATAAATTTCAGCTACAACAAGAGAAAGTGCTAAGCTAACGTGAACCAACACAGGGACCAACAACTCCTTCTGTTAGTGGATTAAATATCAGCGTTCCTGAACTATTTGCGGCTTCTCTCAAAGGTTCGGCTACAGCGCTTTTAGAAATGTTTGACGAGGTTGATCAGGGTTCCAGGGGTGCAGGGATGAGTCTCGCTGTTTCTCGTTCTCATATTCTCTCACCCAGATGTGTCCTCGAGTACCGACACTTAGCACAGACCATGAATCTGTGTTCTGTATTCCTGATATGATTCTGGTGTTTACGTCGGGGTAATAGTTTGAGCTGCAGTCTGTGCGTTCAACTTCAAACCGCTACTTCTGCTGCTACAATCACCAAACAACTAGCACCTATTTTCTGTGGAAAATGTAAAACAGTGTAAGAAAAATGTGCAAAAACAACCACACCTCTGGCTCGGTCTGATCATTCTTTGCTCATACTTCATTAAATGTAATTTGTGCCTGCTCTTTGATTGTTGGCTATGCAGGAATAGTATTGATGATGTTATCACAAGGGGATTTCCAATGCACTCAGTTAGTTTCGCACTATCTAAACAGTAGACAGTTGTATTATGTTGCTCGGGGTGTGTTCATGCCGGGCATATTTCAAACTCTTTATTGCGACTCAGGAATGTCTACTCATTCTTGTGCCTATTAATAGGATGTAAGTGAAGGAAGGTGCCTGTGAGTGATGTCACTGAACCTTCACGTACTAAACTCTGGTGGTTCAAGTAATAACCGTGGAACCAGTTTCGTTTTAATTTCCATTCTACCTGTCGCTAGAAAACTTTGCCGTAAGCTTTAATCATTTTGCCGTCCGCCTGCTCAGGTCATCAGGCTGTACCAGCCAGGGGTTCCTGCTTCCAAAACGAGCACAGTGCGGGATTAAGAGCTTCGCCGATCATCCCCGGGCCGCTGACTTCGCCCTTGACCAAACTACTGTGAAAAATGTCCTGAAACGTAACCTGCTGCACCGTTTCATTTCCCAAAGGCGTCTGGTGAAAGACGCACTTGAGCGAACTAAAAAAAAAAAAAACTGCCACAGGCTTGCCTCCGACTTCCAAAGTCTTTGCAATTACCTATGTTTTTGAAAATTAAAAACTTCTTTAAAATTACTGACCGTACATAAAAAAAAGCTTTGTACAACAGGAAAGTGGAACGCAGTCATCAGGATATCATCTTCTTTCCCCAGGACATGAGAAATTCTGCACCTTCTGCTCCAGTTGATGAAGCTCACATTACCACCTTTCTCACTGTTCACACTTTTTTGCTGCGCTGTGCATTTTTGGATGAACGATTTATTTATTTATTTATTTTCCCTCCCGCTCGGAATTCGATAATGCAGCTTCACCGTGAGAAATTTACATAAGCGAGCCATCACCCTTATCTGTGTTTGACGTTGTGATGCTGATGCGATAGTGGCATTTACCAGCGGGTATTTCCCAGGAAGAGAAGAGGACATGGCATGGAGTCCTAAATGGAGGAGAGCAGCTGTAAGGCCCAAAAGAAAGAAAGAAAAAAAGAAAGAAAGAGATGGAGAGAGTTGTAAAGCTGGAGGTTGTAAAACGCTGAGTGCAGAGTTCTCACACGGTGGGAAGACCGGTGCTCTCCTTTTGAAGTTCATTTACATTTCAGAGGTTAAGTTCACGCTGTAAACCGTGAGCTGTTTACAGTAACAGTTGACAGTAATTTAAGAAGTACAATCATGCAAGCATCTGCGGAATGATGGAAGGTTAAACAAGATCTCTGCAAGTTTACGCAGTTGGAAAACTTCCGGAGTACCTTTTCAGAATTCCGGCCCGCTCTGTAGTTGAGGTGTAGGGTGTAGATGTCCAACTGCTGTCAGAACTGTTGCAATTTCTATTTAACGCACTTTTCTCTGCTTATCTTGAAAACTTGCCAAACCAATCCCAAAAACCGAACACAGTAAATATGCAGAAACTTTCAACTAGTTGACACATGGTTGGGGAAACAAATGATTGTTCCCTGGCACAACAGACATAGACTTGAATCTGAAGACTGAACTGTCTGAAAATCTATGCTTGACCCAGCAGAAACAGTTGAGGTTACTTTTCAGGTGCCGATGCTCCAGGCTTGAGGTTTGACGTCTTGATTTTGATTGAACGAACCGTCCACCTCTGTTAATCTTTCGTCCCCTGCGCACGACCAGAATTCATCTTTGAACGCCCCGTGAGGAGAGGCTGCCCGAAAATGCGTGCATAATCCCTGTCCCAGCAGGACGGGGGATTATCGCATCATGCCCCCGTCTGACGCCAGGCCCTTGAGGGGATGCCTGTGAACGTGGCCACTTGGAGGGTCGCTAACCGCCGCTTCAGTTAACGTAATCAGGAGATGCTCAACCGTATGGGTCGTCCAGACCTGATTCCAAACAGACAAAAACAAAGCCAGTCTCAGGTCGCACACTTGAATCGCACGGCATTAAAGGGAAAATGTTCCGATTTATGGTCGCTGTTCACCATGCAGAGGCTACCAGATGGGTTCTGAAGACACTTGATCTAGGTGGGTGCTACATGTCTAAGTAATATCCAAAGCACCCACCAAGATCAGACCAGGCACCCTCACCATATAGCAATGACACTCCTTGATGGCAACAGCCATTCCTAGCAGGATGCTTTTTTAGGAACAACTCAAGAAAAACCAAACAAAAACGTGTACAATACAAGGTGTGTCCCCTCAACCTATAGGACATCCTGTTTCCAGACACCACAGGACACCCTCAGAAGGTCCATATCCAACTTGTTTGGAGATACAAGAGAGACCTTCACAATATTAGGGAGGTGGTCATAATGTGATGCCTGATCGGTGATGCATGAATAGATGCTGCAACATATGTTGTGTGGAAAATCTGGTTAATCCCAAACTATCAGCACAGATGCTTTCGCAGATGATCCCTGCATTTGAACATAGGACAAGATGAAAATGTTTCTTTTCTTTCAGTCTTAACCTTAACAGTAGAAGTCTGGGCTAATTTGAATCCAGTCTTCCAAGACCCAAGACACACAGTGAGCGTAAGGTCTACACAATGATATGAAAACAGATTACTTAAACATTGGCACGGGTCCAGCCCGCCCAGCGTTGGCCGCCCCCCCCTATACATGCGCCCCAAATTTGGCCACATAGAGTGTGACTCGGCTTCCCCCAGCAGAGCCCTGCAGACAAAGTAGGCCAGCCGCAGACTAACGACAGGCTATTTCGGGTGATGGATGCTTCAAAATTATCACCAGCACTCCAAGTTCTCTTGATGAGTCCTTGCATCACAGGGTGGTGTTTTGCGGTCAAGACCCTTTTCTTTTTTTTTTTCCTCCCATTTGGTTCAGCAGAATTTCTTCCATAAACAGAGGAAGCGCCCAAATGTAAACTTGTTCAGGATCAGGAAGCTTATAAAACGGTTTTGATATCTGCTTCGCTCTTGTTCTATCAGGACTCTTTAGCCGGGGCTGTCAGGCAGTTTATTAATGAAAGGGTAATTTATCAGGGTGGTTGTGGGGAAAACCAGGGTGTGTTTTGCCGAGAAAGCTACCAGGAGAATACAGCCATTGTAGAAACCGAACACAAGCGCGAGTTGGAGATAATTTGACCTCAAGAAAATGTACTGAGTAGAGCTGAAATACACAAAGTTATACTTTGTCCTCTTTTTGAAACTATATCACACCTGGCATAAAATGTAAAACTCACCAACCCATGTTATTGAAGGAATTAGCAAAAAAAGGAGAGATCGCTAACAGAACAGTGTCATTGCTTGTACCTTGGAACAGTGCGTAGTATTCATCTTTGTGTTTTCTTGAATACCTTGTCCAAATTGACTCACGCAGGATTTACTCAGGACTTCTGTGGTTTTCAGTCTCGGCAACACTTAAATAGTCTCAACTGATAGTTGTGCTAAGCTAGCCAAGCATAGCTGGGTAGTCATCAGCTTTCTCCCATAATAAACACGGACGTTACACAGCCCAGACGTAGCCTCCGAGAGGAGGAAGGAACAATGCCCTCTTTGGACTCTTAAGCAATGTGACCATTTTAATGATGGCAGCGCATGGATGGAAAAAGCTTTTAACTTAAAGCTTTCATCTGACACTCATTCACGCTGAGCCGCGTAGACACTTGGGTTCAGTCCGAGTTCAGGGAACAGTTACAACCGGGAGTATGTGTCTTCACGTCCTTTACTTACATATAGAGTGGATCATAGGGTCCATAAAAAAAAATCAACAGTTCATTCAAGTTTCCTAGAACCCAAGATGATCTCTTCTTGAGGGACGTCCCAATGTGATCGTTACTGATCCAGGTTTCATCCAGGTTTTTATTTAGATTGAGCACATGGCCACATCTAATCTTTTGCATTTGTTTAACAGCTGCTATAAACCACAACAACTTGAACATTTCAGTTAAGTGGAAGTACTTTCCCTTGTGTGCCACATATGTGTGACGCAAGTGTTCTTGCTGGAGAGCTAACACTGCTAAAAGCTAGCATTAAAACCGACTAGTGTCTGTAAACTAAATTTATTTGCCGAAAAGTGGTGAAATTGTTTACGTTACTGTTGAGCATCGTGCTAAGCTGCTTGTCTGCGAAGGACAAATGAAGGTAACTTGTAAATTGTCCAAAGTGGATGTTGGTGAGGTGGTAGATTCAGATTGGCCAATGCTCAAAATTAAAACCATTGGGTTTTGATCAACCTCAGTCAGGACATCCCTGATCTTCATACAATTTATTTTGTCGAACCAAACCCAAGATGTTCATTTTACTACTGTAGTTATTTCTGCTTGGACTATTATTTAAACGGTCGCTATATTACGTTACACATTTATGAACTCATCATTTCAGCCTCGCGTCTTCAAACACACCATTAAATAACTAAAAAGTGTGTACCGCGAGGCTGTCGAGTCGCTTTCTACCCAAGTGTCACATGAGTGTAAAGTGAATGTGAGTGGATTTATTTCCTGCAGGCAGACTGACAGAGTGTCCCATGTCCGTCCAGCGGACAGACACCGGCCGAAATGTCAAGGACTTGCTGTGTGTGGAGCGCTGAGCACAGGGTGAAGATTGTCTCTGAGGAATGCGAAGACGCCGGACAAACGGCAGCACAGCTCAGATACACTGTACCCCTCTGATACGGGCCTGACATTTGATTGAGTCAGGCCACTTCATATTCTCACCAAACTGCTTCAGTTCGCTAGCGTTTCTGCAGCGGCAGCAGCGCAGGTCCCCCTTCTTTCGCCCTATTTTTTCAAACTCATTGTTTAGTTTATAGTTATTATTTTCTTCTTCCTGCCTTTGAGGTTCCTTCGAGATTCTTCTTGCCAGAGTCTTAAAATTTAATTCATTTTTTTCCCCCTCACAACAGAGCCCGTTGTTCTCAGCCCAGCTGTTAATTGCCAGCAGCGTAGCAGCAGAAAACCTGGTTGTATTGTGCCTCAAGAAAAAAAAAAACAAAAAACAAAGGTACAAGGACTGCGAGCTGCATTCTCCACGGAAACCCGCGTGCGTTTCGTAGGGATTGAGGTCCTTTCATCGGCGTAGTCCGAGTTTTTTGAAACGCGGTAATAATCGGAGACGAGTGCGAGGCTTAGCTCCGACACAAAAAGCCACATGGTGCTGAGAGGACCGAGGAGCCCGCATTAGCGCGGCCCGAATGATTTATGGGTGTAGATTAATGACGTCCCTTGAAATTGAATTCAGTACTCAGGCTGATGAGGCTTTGTCTGCTAAATATAGGACAGGGCAAGTGAGAGCTCTGCCTTTGACAGATGATGATTGGCCTTTGGGCAGAGCGCAGGGTTAGCAGGGCCTTGAACTTCATCGTTGGTGTGTGTGGTGCCTCGCCAGGCTTTTCTGCTGTGGCTGTCGTGGTCGTAGCTCTTGGTGTAGCTGAGGAAGAAACCGAATGGGCGAGTTGTCTAGAGCCGGGATGTTGCAAACCAACGTTACAAAATGTGAAACACTTAGAAAGCTTGAGACAAATTTACGATTCAGAAAACAAATTAACAAGACGCAAAACACTTTTACAAACGTCACCATCAGATGGAGAGGAAATGTACCAACTACCAACCGGAAGTCAGAACAGGAGCGGCCAGTACGAGTTGTTGTTGTCATTGATGGTGACCAAAGATGGACAGCGATGGAGTGATGTTTTGCCCGTTTTGTGGACAGCGTATGAGCCGCTTGACGTGGTTTTGTTTTTCGTGTGGTTGGTCTTTAGAGTTCTTAAATAGCATGGACCAGAACGACGGACCAAATCAAAAAGCGGATAATGTTGAACAATGTTAAGCAGCATAGCGCCCACTATCTGAAGTAGGTCAATGAACGTGAATAGTGCTATTGGTTAGCTACTAACTTTTTTTATTTTGAAATGGAGCTTTGCTATCAGCCGCGAACTAATAGCGCTGTTCCACTTCCACCACGGAGTTGGTATTCTTCACGGTTGATGGTGACGTTTGCATCTTGTTAATTTGTTTTCTGACATGTAAATTTTGGTGTCGGGACTTGTAAATGTGTCATGCACTACAGAGATAACAGTTTACATAAAGGTTATTCTATTCCATGCATTTCACTGTTTTGTTACCGACATTAAATCTCACAAATCTGAAGTTTGGGAGCGTGAATATTTTACACAGCCTGTACTGGTTTCCAAATTCAGGAAAACCAATTTTATTTAATTGTCCCGTTGCCGCTCTCTGAACTAGTTCGTGACCTCTTGACTAAATAGTTTTTGCCAAAACCCCGGCAGCAGTGTGTTAACCACCACATATATAACAATCATCAGAGCCTGAACAGTGTAATTTCACCCAGCTGGCTAATTCGATGCGAAAAGATGGCTCCGCTAATGTCTCAGGTTTTCATACCGTAACGTCGCAGCCATGTTATCTGCCCTGCTGTGTTATTAATGACTGGCACGGTTCCCTCACAGTTTATTGTTGATGAAAGAAAAGCTTTGATTCGGGGCCACATCCATCATCCCGAGCCTTCATTCTCTCCTGGGTGTGTTTTTGACGCGGCCGGTCTGCGCTTGTCAGAATGTTTCCCCGCGCAGTGAATTCACGGTTCAGTCGGAGACGTTCAGAGGTTCGTCCATGACCGGAAAAATCTGGGATTCCAAAAAGTTAATGTGCACAAGTTACGCATATGTTTTTTCTGCATGCACAGTAAGGATTACGTAAGGACCGATGACCATGTGTTCACTGTAATAAAATGTTTTAGTCGTAATTGAAAGGGAAAGCACTTTACTGATTCCTCTGATGAGGCTGCAGAGCATTCCTTCTTAGTTTCAGTCGCAGGGAGAAACTGCTGCACGTCAGACAAACATGCCGCCCAACTGGAAAACCAGCTTTGTGACTGACCAGCTGATGGATCCAGAACGATGGCGTTGCCCTGATGCGGGCGCCGGAGTCATGAAAAGGCCTGCGGCGTGTTTACTCCTCCCCTGTCAGCGCCGGTTACTCGTGCAGACTTCGGCATGTTGCTGTTTGTCTTTGTGTCTTTGATGTAAACCTCTCTCATTCACGACGCCCAGACGTCCTGTTGAATGAGTAATCCGGCCTGTGCGCGTGATGTAAGAGCCGCTCGTGTAGCTGCTTGCAGAGTCTTATCCGAGTGTGATTTTATCAGAATCTGCGGCATTGTCTTTTGTGTTTATTGTTGCAATTCTTGATGAGTTTTATGCGTGGGAAAATAAAAGAGTAGTCACCGAAGCAGCTGTTGTATTATCTGTCAGAGCAAAATCTCCTCCTCAGTCTGAAACAGGAGATAAGTTTTATTTTTATCACCATCACAACGTTGTGTAGCTTAA
This sequence comes from Mugil cephalus, assembly GCF_022458985.1. Classification (NCBI taxonomy): domain Eukaryota; kingdom Metazoa; phylum Chordata; class Actinopteri; order Mugiliformes; family Mugilidae; genus Mugil; species Mugil cephalus. The sequence continues at coordinate 6,037,593 of NC_061776.1, forward strand.
TTGGGATTTGGGTGCATTGTTTACATCGGGGCAGACCTTTGTGATGAAAATCAGAAGTGGTTCTAAGTTGTTATAATATGCCTAACTGATCAGCCACAACATTATAACCACAGACAGTAGAAGTAATAAACATTATCTATTGTAACAATACAGTGTTCTGCTGGGAAACTTATGGACCTGGCATTCATTGGTGTGGATGTTTTTTTAGACACCCACCTAGACCAGACCAGACCAGACCAGACACCCCAGCCTCATAGTGGTGACACAGCTAAACACACAAAACAGGAACATCTCAAAAGACTTGAACATCACAAGGTGTTGACCTGGCCTCCAAATCCACTAGATCCCAGACTGACCAAGTATCTGTTTTTGGAGGCAACTGCACAATATTAGGAAGGTGGTCATAATGTTATGGCTGGTCGGTATATGTGTAAATTATGTCAGTTCATGTGAGACTTAGTAATTCCTGGAAAGCTTGTGTTACTTCAACTTTGGCAACACGGCAAATGAGGAAAGGACTGTGACAGACTGTGATCTAACGTCGAAGCGCAGCTTTTTAAATGATGTAGGAAGTCCGTCACAACGGTTAATGATTGGTCTTCCACTTCCAGGTTTCAAGCCAGCGTCCAGTTCTGGTTTTGAGGTCGTCCCATGTGAGGTTGGTTGTTGACAGTGGAGGACACCTCAGCCCAGCTGGCATAGATTGTGTAGTGTGTGTCGTAAGGGGAAGCAGGTTTTCCTTTTCCTGGATTTTTTTTTCATCATTAGCATGCGTGGAGCTGGTGGTGAGGAAGTGACTCCACCAGCTGGTCTGTCAGAAACAAGTGTCGGAATCAGATAAATACTGAACTCACAACCTCCAAAAAAAAATGTCTGACCCCCTGGTTCCACCTCAGAGCAGAGGAGAGCTGCCAAGAAACTGGGCAAGAAGCGAGGTTAGTGGAAAGAACCGTTGATGATACGTTGTTACTGGAAGTCATACCTGTTTACCGTGCAATTTAGGAAGTATTTGGTTTAGTAATTTGGTTTAACTATAAAGTTTGATCGGTTTCGCAGGATTGGAGACAGATTTCAGAGGCCGAGCACAGACGCCAAACTTGGGAGGAAATCTGTTTGTATCTGGCTTCGGTTTTGTTGAAGCACCAGTGGGGGAGTAAAGATGGAAGAGGCTGCCATATCTGGGTGAAACCAGAAATGGTGTTAAGCAAAACAAAGCAGCGGTGTTGCAGGGAAAGAACATCTGAGGAAATTTACTGAGGTCTGGCAGCCTTTTAATTAGGAACCAAGGGGAAAAACAGAAATAAAAAGCACATGTAAACACTGCAATGCAAAAAAAAAAGAAAGTAAAACAAACAGAGGTGTGATATTTTGGACGGGTTGGTGCTCGGTAGGTCGTATTGTGAGAAGACTAGCGGAGTCACTGAGCCTGTTCTCACTGCGGAGCCTGAAGCCAACGGGGGGATTAGACGTTTTGGGATTTATTGTCTGTTAGAATGTGCTGAAGTTCTGCAAAAAGAATTCTGCACTGCTGCCCGCAGAGACTTTTGCAGAAAGGAAGAATGACGAGATAAAAGAACAGCATTTGCATTCAAAGAACAGGTTTGCATGCAAATTAAAAATTTAAGAGATCTGTTCTTGGTGAAATGTTACGCGCAAATGCTCCAACAATATTTGCTTTTCATCGCTGTGTGCAGGGCTTCCATGGCAGCTTTATTCTGTAGAAACAAGCTAAAGAAATGGACTTTTCTTATAAACAGTGGCAGGTTCTGAAAGAGGCCTGTTTGCAGCGTATCTCGCTGGTGACAGTTGGGGCAGAAGAGGTCCTTTGCCAAGATAAAAAGCTTACTGTGTGAAAGAACTGTGTCAGGTTTGGCCTGGGACTGCTGCCTCTTTTGACATGATCAGACTAGATTGTGTGTGTGTCTGTGTGTGTGTGTGTGTGTGTGTGTGTTGAGCTCTCAAGTTTGCCCTCTCGCACACATGAATTAGGACACCAAACCCAACACGCCTGGCATTTCAAAGAGGCGGCTATTTGTTGGAAACAAGCGCCCCATTTAGACTACCCTGATCCATGTATTGAACTGTGCCCAGAATCTCGACCCTGTAGGCTGGACTGGTTCAGTCGTCTTCTGTTGCACTCAACAGAAATTGAATGTATGTGCAGGCAGCGGTAAACCGACGCGGCCGGGGGCATTCCTGTTCTTATTCTGAGGCTTCACTGGAGGTTTTATGCAAGTCGGCGAACAAATGTCCGTGCATTTGTCTGAAAGGTGAAGCTGAAAACAATGGTGACTAGACTCCTTGGGTTTCTTGAAGACCTTTTACCAGATTCTTGGCCAGAAACATGCTAATTGGAGGAACATATTCCTCCAATTAGCATTTAAAATTCAAGTTGCCTCTTTTTTAGCTTTGTTTTTTGGTTATACCTAAGCCTAACCCTAAGCCTAACCAGGACCTGGATGGTTGAGAAACCTCCCCCAACATGCACACATCTGGATGTCATCTGGCCGCATTGAGCCAAATGAGCGTGTGATCTGGAGTATTTTGGGGATTCTAAATAAATAAAATGTCATGGAGCAATATTGGTGTTGATGGAAGTAGCGTGAGGCTGCACTTCTGCAAAAGCGTCCTAGGGAGGAAGTTCAGTGGAGGTTTGAGTGAAATAAACAGTGCAGGTTTTTAAAAATTCTCTTGAAACCAGTTTTTATTCTTTGGCTTTAAACCCAGTGTGAGACTTTTTCTTTCACAGTAGCAAATCAGAAACGATACGTAGCGCGATACTTGAGTCACTATACGATATTATGATATTGCAATGTATTGCAGTATTTTACATAGTTTGAGAAATTTTAAATGCAGTTTAAAATACACATTGTATATATGTACATCAGATGATGGTGATAATAAATATTAATTCAAATGATCCATTGCAGAAAAAGTGGTGGTGGAGGTGGGGAAGTCGATATTGTCGAAAATTGATATTAAAACATTCAAAATCGATATCGTATCGGAAGAAAAAATATCGCGATATATTGCCATATCGATATTTCTTTCCACCTCTGCTTTGCACAGAATATATACATTAAGTAATTTACAAATTTCTGACTGACTTCGTGTTCCAGAGTGGAGTGCTTCACACAGTAAACATATTTAGGGACGTGATTTAGGTCCTTCGACATCGAGTAGCTTGACTGAAGTTCGATACCTTTCATCCAGAGAAATGCCCAGATTGGTCCCAGATATCGGTCGGGACGTCTGTAGTTGCCTCCTACAAGGATTCCAGCTTTGTTCAACGCTTGATTGATTCCATTCTAGTATTTTTCTCCCTCCATGTTTCTGTTGCTTACTCAGCTGATCATTAATGGGTGACACTGTCCTTGTGGATCCAATTAGAAATTGTCGAGGCATTTCGTGGTCTGATTGGGCCGTTGTTATTCAAGTTACCAGTGGAAAACTATTGTCCGCGTAAAAATGGCCACTCTTTGTAACTGTTGACATGTGCGCACTACAAAGTGTTTCTGAGAGGAAACGTTACGAGCTCGCATTACTCGATTTACATGTAAAGCGACCACAGCTTCAAAGTGGCACGCTCTACTTATTTCCCAATCACATAGCCTCCGCTAGCTGCAGTCGCCTTTCCTGCTGTGTCACGGCAGGAAAACCCTCGGGCCATCTGTAGCTGATGCCTGTCTGTCTCTGAACCTCAAACAAACAAACCAGATTCCTAACTGACCCGTTCACGTAGGACTTCTAAAAAGCTTTTATCAAAGCCGTGGCCTCTGGAACATCTGAGTCCCGTACCGTAGAAGTACCCATCCATCAAGAGTGAGCTAAAGCTTGGCTTCGCGCAGCAAAGGGAGGCACTTTCGGAAATATGCGCGTGGTGGTCGTCGGCTTTTGCCAAAAAACCATGTCCTCTCCAGTCCCAGGTTTGAAGCTTAGTCAGAACTCGTTCACCGGGGAGGTTTTGTGAAGGCCTCTATGGCGAAAGAGATGCTGTAAGTACCTTTATCTTCACCGTTCAGGCGCCTCCCCCCTGCTGAAGATTGCGAAGCTCTTCGCCCCCAGTCCAGCTGCTTCTCGATAAACCGTCCAAGAATTATTGCTGCTGTCCTGCATGTTTTTCTTTATTGTTTTAATTCACTCCTACTCCACAGAGACACACAAAGATAAGGTTTGACCCATTTTAACATAAACATTTCATTAAAATCATCTTCCTAAAATAGTCAGAATCATTAATTCTAAGCATCACGCACAAACAATGCATTTATAGGTGTCACGGGCTGCTGTTACGCACCCTGTCAGTGTTTTTGGCGACACGCAAACTGCATCAGAAATCAGCGACTTTCTGAATCATGCACATCCCTCTCCGTCGTCTCATTGGACCAGACAGTGTCCTGACCCTGCGGTTTATCCTCTTACATCACCGGCGCTGGACCTGCCGAGGGGGGAAGCGGGTGCGGGCGAAGCGCCGCTCGCGTACGTGTTCGTGCATGCGCGGCGCTTCGCCAGCTTCTAATGCACACAGATCTAAAGCGGAGTTTCGGTTTCTCGGCGCGCACCGAGCCCAGATTAGGAGTGTTTAGCCTTTAAGCTTTCTTCTGATGCCATACCCCGGCTTCTAGTGCGTCTCCAAAGGTCGAGTTTTTACGAGCTCCTAAAACACATTTTGGCTCCGTTCTTCTCGGAGGAATCCTTCATTAATTTCGTGAAGCGCGGGCCGGCGAGTGACGCCTGACCCTGAAGCCACATGGATTCTAGATACTTCTGAGATTGTATGACTGATTTCATCATACCTTTCGCAGAGCCAAAGGAAACTACCTCATCTCCTCGCCTGCTGAAACTAACACCCCCCTAGTCTTTCTCCAGACTTCGAGAGGAGGAGGAAACGGCTGCGATCTGCATCTCCCGTCTCCCCCGCGCTCCGACTTCCCCTCTGCCCACATGTATCCCTGCATCCCTGCAGCTCCGTCCTCCCCCACCATCTCCACGACCCACTTCTGGAAATAAGCTTCTCTTTCTCCCCACCAGCTTTGATGCACATGGGCACGAGCTTCAGCTTTGAAGAATACAGCTCGTGTGTGTGTTTTTTCTTTTTTCTTTCTTGACACTCGTGCAGAAATGTGCATTCCTACATCTGTAATAGAACTGTGTCCACCGTCCCCTTTCTCATTTCCCTGAACATCATTCTGTGATCTTCATGATGGTTTTCTGCTGGTTGTTGTCTTTTATGTTGAACGCTGACTACACCTCTTTAAGGTCGAAGTTGGCTTTAACGTTTTTGAGGGAATGATTGTGTGTGTATATAAAGGGTTGAGCATCTCACCCGTGGATTAAATGACACCAGCTGCTGTGAGTCACCTTCTCCACATAAGGATATGCACACTCTTCCCCTCTTTCTAACCCTGTCTCTTTTTCAACACTTCTCCCGTGCGCTGTGAAGTGCATCCACAAACATTGTGCAACAGTGTCTGAAAGCCGTCAGCGGCTGGTGGTGCACTCTGCCTGCCCGGGCCTGCCTGATCCGTTTTCTGTTGGCGCAGGCCTTCTGCAGTCCCCGTAGATGTTAACCCGTGGGTCCACACACACACACACACACACACACACCACACCTTAACAGCGCCGTTCTGGTTAACACCGCTGAATATTCAGGGTTTAATTTGTGGAAATCTGCGGCGTAAAGGTCCAGAGGAGATGTGGAGGATCAGGATTGGAGCCAATCCCGGCATCTTAAATTCATTCTCTGGTCTTTGTCGCTAAAGCCAGATTTATGGATCTGCGTCAAAGCCGTGCGGAAGCAGCTGCGATTGGTCTGAAATACGCGTCCTCACAGTGACGCGGTGGGCACAGAGAATTCGTAGCGTGCCGTGGAGCGTCGGCCAAGCTTTAGGCCCACCCCGTAGCAGTGACATTCCTTGATGGCAGCAGCCATGACCCTTCACTACGAGACACATAAACACATAGTGGCACCCATGTTGAGACACCACAGTTTTCCCTCTCAAGGTCCATATCTATTCTCTGATGAGTCGCAACTCTTTTGGAGGCACAAGGAAAACCTGCACTATAGAGCTGGGTGGTATGACCACAAATGTATATCACGGTTTTTGTTTTTTCATGCATAATCACGTGTTCTCAACATTTTCTACTGGTTGAGAGAGGAATTAATGCAGTAGATTGACTAAGGATGGACTATTTTACTGTGATGATGAGTAAATATTGTAGAATAATCCCACACTAGTAGTGAAACAGGTTTGCATGGCTCTGTGTTAGCACTGATGTGGAAATCTGGAGACATTTACAGCTCAGAGATAAAAAAAAAAAAAAGATGATATGAAGAAACAGACAATTACAGCTTCATTTATTTTGACATATTTATTTAAAACATATTTAATGTCTGTAGCGTCAATAGCAGCTCGACCTGCTACCGTAATAACATAGTCTTTTTTCATTCATAAAAAGCTAGAACTGGGGACACTTTAGGGGACAGCTGTAGACAGGGGACAGGTCATCCAGAACAGGGGACTGTCCCCAGAAATCGGGGACGTCTGGTCAACCTAAAAAAAAAAAAAAAACTGACACGGCACGCTTTTTTTCCGATCAAGTCTTCTTGTTCTGCCGCTTAATTTTTTCGGACCTTTCCATCTTCACCACACCTCAGAGTGACACTGTCGCTACATTGAAAATGGTCCGGTCTGAAACTGTGTCTCGCGGTGCAACTTTCTGAACCACATGTAATCAAATTCACCAGTATGTTGGTATATTAAAAATTAATATCATAACAGAAAAAAACTACCAATATTCAGCATGAACTGATGTACCACCCAGCCCTACGACACAATATTAGGAAGATGGTCGTAATGTTATGCCTGATCTGTGTATAAAAACAGTTACTCTATTTACACATATATATATATATCTCTTGAACTAAGGTCGGTTGGTCTCATACTGATGAGCCGTTGTTTACCTTGAACCAGCTCCTACCCTGAGGCTGACTCACCTGCAGCTGTAGCAGCAGCAGATGGCAACCGTCTTATTTTTCTTTCCCCTCTCAGCCGTTGTTTTGAAGTAACAAGTCGCGTCCGTGCTCTTTCTCTTCTTTTTAACGCGATGGCTGCCCCGCACACAAAGACTTCACAGAGTACAGTGTAATGTGATATCCCTGTATCAATAAGTCCCCTATTGTGACTCGTGTGCAGATGTGTTTGAGCTTAGAGGGTTTTGCTGCAGCTCGTCCTCAGCGGAGCCCCTCTGGCACCCCGTCCGTGCGTCCCACCGGAGCGGCGAGCTTTTGTTTTGGCAGGCCCTCCTCCGACTCCCTCTGCTCTCGCAGTTATGTATAATAGGACACGCGGCCCACTACAAACGAACCTCCTTATTTTCGCCTTTTCCACTCGCGGAGCTGAAACCCGACGTGGCCGAGGCTGTTATTTGCAGCTATTACTCCTCACTGTAGCTGTCACACCACGTCTGGCAGACAGACGACTGTTTCCGACTCAGTCCGGGTTCATGTTTTACAAAATAATCCCGATGCACCGCTGTCTCCACTGCTTCTACCCCCGGCAAATCTTCTTGTATGACATCTCCCAATCCCTCGGATAACGCCTCGACTTCGCCGGAGCGGTGCGCCCGTAAGTCGGTTTTACTCGGAGGCCGGCGACATTCGGGGTTCAGGTGTCACCGGGGGGAGACGTTGATTTTGACGTGACTCACCTCATGAAAGACGCCCGTTTATCTGGGACGAGGAGAAAGAACGGCCGAGGCGTGTGCAGCTCACGACATGTTCTGATCTGAAGGAATGGAAGATGGTTAAAGCTCCAACGGCCTCGTGTTGAGTCTGTGTCTCAGATCTTTGCACTTCCTGGAGGTATATATGTGTGTGGGTGGTTTCTCAACAGTGCATAGGTATTTGAAGCTTATATGTGTTTTGATGCGCATTCAATGCAGCCTGGAATAAAACCCGACTTTATGAATTTAACTTGCTTTGTTGGAAAGTTAGCTTTGTTGTTGGCTAATTCACAAGATCGATTTTTAATCAAGTCGCTTATTCTATATCGTGCCGGTTTGGAAGTTTTGAAAAAGGGGGCCCTGTTTGCACAAGCACTGCAAATAATGTCTGCAACAGTTTATATCACAAGCTTTTTGTTAAACGGAACGCACTGGGATTTAACAGGTTTCTGCCGAGTCCACATCCGCCGTTATAACTCGCAGCGTGTTGCGACGGATACTGACGGATAGTGTGAGCAGTAACCTCTTTTTTTTGATGTTTCAGAAAGCAGCGTGCATCCCGGCCGCATTGTGTTATTGCGCCTCATAAAGCATGAGCCTTGTTCTTAGTGGTTTTGCTAAATTAGCAGCGCAGGAACAATGGCTTGCACGCCACTTATTTTTGTTAATGCTTAAACACTTTTTCTTTCATTGTCCTCGTGTTAGATTTTACAAATTGCTCCACATGCAGCTGGTATTATGCTGCAGAAATGATGCACGTCGGTGTTTTTGGGTGTCGCCGTCACAGTCTACTGGTTCTCTACGTTCGACCCACTTAAGCAAGACCAGATATTACATATAGTGTTCGTTGACATGTAATGTACTCTGGATTTTTTTATTGTTTTTACCTGAGGCTGGTTGTGATAGTTCTGGTTTGTTTTATTGCTCTAACTAACCACTTGTCCCTACGTCATCTTACGGAAAATGCCAACTGTGACCTAATAACCATCAGGATTATTTCTGTTCTTTTCATGTGCATTTAATTTTCCACGACCCTCCTCCTTTGTTGCACGTCTCTTCCAACTAATGGACCCGTCCCATCAGTATGAGCTAACATGCACATGGTATCCGTGTCATCCGTCTGCCAAACTCATGAGCGCCGGGGACAACTGTTTGCCCCGATCCGCCGGGCGAAATCCCCCCGGGGACAGATGGAGGTGATGTCACTTTGTCTCCATGGCGTGGTGGTGTGTTTGGCGTCCCAGGGGACGACTTGAGGGAGTGTCGCTGCTTGAGAGGACCAAAGCTCCTCTTGGCTGAGCTTCTGTCGCTGCTGGTGAGAACGAGCCAAGTTTGGCGCATTAACGAGGATTTAAACGGGTGAATTTTGAATAGTTGGGTCATGTGTTTGGAGCGAGAGGCATGCCGTTATTGACGAAGGCGTAGTTAGCTGTGTGTGTGGGTGTTTTGTTCACATCACATTGATGCATTGGTCTGAAGACTTGATTGATTATCATTGACTAAGAGATTCAGTTCATCATTTGCAGCCTGGGGATTGTCCAACTTGTGAAGGACTGGATTTCCCCCTTCAATCATTTTTATAGTGAGTCTAAATCTTCCATGTTTTGGTTGCATGTGCACTTAGAAGACACTTGAAGAAGTCACCTTGCAGCTGAAGCATTTTATCAGTGGAAGTTTTCTGGCGTTTCATCCAAAAAAGTTAATAAGAAAACTGCCAGATAAGAAGGTGTAGCTGCAGATCCCCAAGAAATCAGTGCTTCTTAAGGTTCTCGTAAAGCTGTGGTCTTTGTAAATTTTGTTTTAATCTTTTATAATTGTGATCCGATTTTGTCAATTTGGTCGATTTTTCGCGGTAAGCCTTTAATAACAGATCAGCACGTTCTGGAAAGGAGCAGGAAGCGGCCGCGGCCGAACCAGTTATTTAAAGCCGCCGTGAGTTTCGTCTGCAGGACTTCCACCTCCGACAGACGGGAAATCCTCCCGTCACGTTCTGGCAGAAAACCAGACGAGCTCGACCACGAGATCGTCTCCTGATAGCGGTCGATCATCTTGTCAGGTAACGTGCCTCCGGCGACGTCCTGACCACAAACAACTCTGCAAAGCTTAAAGCTTGTTTGAACGGATGTGCAGATCTTTGGCCGACCGTCCAGAACGTCTTTTCTTTTATGTGAAGCTCCACTCGGTGCCCGGGGGATTTACTAGATAGTATCTTACAAAAGATTGCATATTTTATGGAGTCACGAAGGGCTGTAAGGGGACACGAGTACGACTTTATAAAGGGCTTAGGAACAAGCTAGTGAGCGGAACGTGGCTCAGGCTTCTCAGCGATCGCAGCGACGGCCTTTTAGCCGCTGACGCTTTGAGCCTGATGGCTTCGCTTTGTTCAGGCTCAGTAGATCGTTCATGTGATCTGCCAGCTGCCCGCACAGTCTCCTGCACCTGTCCGCTGTCTTTATTTCTGCTTTACCGATCCTCAACGTCCTCCACATTCTGCTGCTGTCACAGCTTTGAACCATACGTCTTTGTGGTAAGTTCAGGGCTCTGAGAAAATCCTGTTCGGGGACAACCTTCTACGCGATTCTAACGAGATTTATGCCTCGTGAGAACATCACTCACTACCTGGTGCAGCTGTCAAAACAGGGCATATAAATGCAAATGCGCCGCTGCAGCTTGAGCTCGAGTATCCACGTAATTTCTTACGCGGTTCACGCTGTACAGCTTCTCGTTGCTTTGCCAGAGTATCTATAACAAGCGACACTGGCGGCAATCCGACACGCACTGTCTCTGAAGTGAGAGAACAGGTTATTGTGTTGCAGCGTGTGTCCCCTTTCAGTATCCGTCTAAGAACAAGGCTGCATTTACGCGCATGCAACCGCACACGTGTTCGCGCACTAAAATGCACAAATAGCCACACCTGTACCTGCACACAGGTAACTCTTTTCGTGCGCACATATATCTCACAGCGTTGGGTTAGATGACTGCTAGTAATGTGGAAACACCGCTTCGCTCCCGAGAAGAGGATACAAGTGGAGTCACGTCAAGTCGGCCGCGTTCAGGTACGTTTCAGAGCTCTGCAGACGCGTTCGGCTCAGTGTGCGCTGCTCTGTTTGCAGATGTTGTTGTGGGAGAAGGTGTCAGCGCCGTGGTTTCACGTACCCGTCGCCCGTCCGTTCTGAACGTCCGGAGCTGGACGGGATTGAGAAATGATGCGAAGAAACAACTCACACACACACACATAAAAAAAATACTCTGAGAATGAACTGCGTGCCAACAACAATTAGTGGTTTCAAGCTGCAACACTTTGCTGTGGTGATGTGGGCAGAGCTGAGTGAAAACAAGATGTAAAGATAGAGGAAGTCTTTCCTGAAATCCAGGGATTACACGTATTACTCCTGTTTGACATGGTCTTGCTGGATGCTTAGGGTAGACGGACCGGCTTAATGTTGTGGCTCGGTGCAAATATTAAATATCCAGAATACCTTAAGGTACTGTAGAGGATGTGGTAGAGACGTTTAGGAGCAGCCTGGGATTCAGTTGGGATATTGATGAGAGAGATGTTTCATGTTTGATTCCCCTGTGTTTTAAATCATCTCGAGTGGAGGTTCCCTTCTCGTCCTGTGTTCGTTATTTGACGACTAATTCGTCATCAGGGAATCGGTTGAAATATCGCCCTGTTCACACTGTTAAAGTCTTCAGGTGCAGCTCTGTCTGCTCGGCTCTTAATCCAGCTCTGTGTCTCGATTTGCAGATCATTTCTTGACGACAATACTCTGAGAGGATCAGGTGTCGCTGCTGAACTTCAGATGACTGGTTTCTAATGCACCTGAGCTAGTTTCCTCTGACTCACCTTCTGATTCTATCTCTGCCTTCCTGTCGCTCTCGAAGGCTTCGTCTCCCGTTTCCCTACAGCTCATCACTAATGATAACACTTCAAAGATCTCTTCCTCGCGTCCTCTCGGCTATTTTTTGCGACGAAAATTAAACTTTTCTCCTCTCTCTTTTCGCGCCACAACACGCCAGCTCGTCGTGCCCGGGAGACGACAAACGTAACTAAAATGAAATGCTCTAAAGTGTATTGATGGAAGACTCACTCGAACCGCCCCATCAACACGCCCCAGCAAATCATCTGTTCAAGCCCTTTATCTTCCTTCTAATCGGAGTTTTGTAGGGCAGTTAATGACACGCACATGGACGTTTGCCAGGCGTAGCTCTCAGCTTCGCCTCCCGAAAAGCCGTTTTAAGAGTCTGAATCATTTTATCCCACTTGGGCTTGATTTCAAACCCCCCCCTCCCTCCTCCGTCCAGGGGCGAGTGCTGGCAGCCTGACAGATGCTGAAACCTTAGACGCTGCTCCGACTCCGAGTGTCTTCAATCTACCTCCCATTTTCTCTGACCCTTAGAAAAAAAAAACTAAGCTTTAAAAGTGCTTCTTTGCGTTACAAAAAGAGGAGCGGTGTAGGTTTCCCCCCTCTTTGCTGTGGAGGAATTCAGTTTGTTTCTCTCTTACAGTGTTAGAAGAATCCACGGTGTAGATGTGACAGTGCATGAACGTTTTCAACTGTGTTCACATTGACCCTGCGCCCTGAAAGCACTGTAAAAAAAAATTGCTTGATGAGTCTTGATCTTTGAAGCAAAGTATTTGGGCTGTTCTCCCACATCAAGTGTAATGAAAGGAAAATTAGGGTTTCAAGGACGGATGGAAGTTCCAAACATAGCCTGAATGTTTCATGGAGGGACATTTTCTAGAGGAAGCTTCACCGTGACGACCGACCGTGCACTGTTTTCTGTGCCACAGGCGTATTTCTCGATGCCAGCGTCACCAGAAACGCTTTCTGATTTCTAATCTCATGGAAACTCGTGAGCTGCACATTAACTGAACGGCAGCTTATTAAAACACATGTGTCTCTGATCTGAGGCGGCCGTGTTGACATCAGCTTCACTCGAGACCTGATCCGGACCGAACAAAACCTGAGTCACTGTATCAGTTTTCTAGAAGAGAGAGACGCGGCAACGATACCTGGTTGTTCCACATCCATGTCATTAGAGCAAATTTGATTAGTTGCTGCTGTTCAACTCTTGGTTTTAATAGTGTGAGAAGTTTAAATCAAGTTGAGATGGAGCCTCAGCGCCTGATATTTGTTTGTAGCACAGGAACAGACACTAAGTGAAACATCCAGTTAATGGTTAATAATAATGATAAGGTGAGATTCTCTCAGCCACTTATCTTCACTCACCGGTGAGAACCTGTGCTCCCGTCATCCCCTTGATTGCATAGATTTTTTTATTTTTTTTCCCACCTAGTTAACGTACAACCTGTGTGAAGGTCGCCGAGGCGACACGCTAGAAGACAATGCGTCCGACTGTTGATCCTAAAGGCCCGTCCCCTGGTTTCCCCCACTAAGCTGCTTAATGCTTGAAAGCAAAATGAATTGATGGAGGAGTGTGTGTGTGGGGCGGAGGTTAATGTTGTGACCTGGAAGTTCGGCTCAGTGAGGACAACGCCGGCGACCCGTTTAACCAGAAATAACACATAGCGTAACACTGAGACCTTTGACCCTGGCGTCCGTTTGTGTCGACCGGGCCCCCCCACCCCACAGCAATGAAAGAAAACACACAAAACAGTTTAGGAACGAGTCAAAAAAAAACACCAAAAAACATGAAGGTATTGATCTGGCCTCCAAATTGTGGGTTGATCCACTTCCCTGAACCCATATGACCCGACTAACAGCCTTGTGTTTGTGTTAATGATAGATTTCTGTGTTGTGCTGCTCTGAGCAGGAAGCTCTGGCTGGAACAGTTAAAGAAACATGTGACGATCTCTAAAGACCGTAAAGGAGATTTGGATGTGATCAGCAAAATATGTGAAGCATGCTAATTTTTTGCATCTGTTAAAGCTAAAACTTACACATGCATCTGGTGCAGACCTGCAAAAAAAAAAAACAGACTGGAGTTAAAAGTGATGGAAGCGAGGTAATTAAATATGCACCGCGATCCTTTAAAAGCAGAAGTGCTTGTCAGGCATCTCTTCCTCTCTGTCTCCTGTGAGCGAGCGTCCTCCGTGCTTCCTTGCAGACCACCTCAGTCCACCCTTTTCATCTCCTTATCCACTCCTTCCTTCCTTCCTTCCTCCCGGGCTTCTCCGGGCGTCGCTGCGCGGGAGGGGAGGAAGTTTCAGCCACGAGGCCGCTGTGCCAGTGTCCATTATTCATGACGTTAATTAGCCGGCGGCCCCCTCCTCTCCCTTTGCGCCGCGTGCGAGATCCTATTTTTCTTCTGCACGACTTTTCTTCAAATCTGTTCGTCGGAGAAATAATTCATACGACGAGGAGCTCTGCGCTCGCACCTGTGAATGCGGACTCTTGTTCGCTCGAGCCGTGTTAAAATGTGCTGAATAAAAGTCTGCTGTTTAGCCCTACCTGCCCTCGCTGGCTCCCAGACGGTGTAATTTTGGCTATTTTTAGAGAGTAATATGTTAAACTGTCGAGCGCTTGCCCGTTCTGATCAGATAGAAGTGTTTCTCTGAATGGAGACATTGTTCTGCGCGAGGCCCCGGTGCCGTCGAGGTGCTTTTCATTTTCGCCAGCGCGTCTCTCTCTGGTTCCTGCCTCGGTTTTTTCTGCTCTCGCTCCGTTTCTGTTTTGGAGACGTTGGCTGAAGCGCGGCGGGAGTTGAACGGAAGGACACGAGGGTGATGGATGCTCAGGCTGAGAGCTGTGACTCATCAGAGGACGGACGTGGACTTTTTCTGGGGGCGTCCTGGCGTGTCTGGCGGCACGGTGTTGTTAGTGGGGGGGGGGGGGGGGACTTTGGGTCGTGTGGGCTGAGCCTCTGTGGATCATCCCTCAGACACTTGATCAGTTTGGGATCTAGTGGATTTAGAGGCCAGGTCAATGCTGTTCTTCATGTTTTGAGTTCATGTTGTTCATGAACGTCTGGTCCGAAAAGTTCCCAGCAAAACACTGAATTGTCACAAGATGATTAACGTTATTTACGTCTCCTGTCAGTGGTTTTAATGTTGTGGCTGATGGGTGTATTTCTGCCTATGGAACCCAAATAGATTTGTCACTAAGTCATTAACTGTATTTACGGCCAGAGAGACACAGCTGTCACAGCGACACAGTGTGAAGCTCGTCCATTCTGCCTCAGAACTTTGACAGCTTCTTCTTTCCTTCTTCTTTTTGCGGTCGTGTCACCTTAATTGAAACCTCTCAGCCCTCCCTCCCTCCCATGTACTCTGAATATTTATGAGTGAAGCTCGTGGCCGGATGGAGCGGCTGTTAATTATCCTCATAGTACACGGCGAGCAGGGAGTCTGGCCGCCGTCCAGACCCTCGGATTCCTCTTGGCACGTACACGAGGAGGAATGTTTGGCTCTTGAAAGGGGTTCGGAGTGACGGGGCTGCTCCGACACTCGGAGGACGTAATCGCAAGACGTGTGACACACACAGTGTTTTGCATATTCCACCGTTCCTTGAACTTAATCTGCAGGAAAATGTCATAATCAGACTAGAAACTATTCAGCTTTGCTTTTGTTCAACCCGACGATGTTTAACGCTTTTCCAAATAGAATCAGAATTGTCTTTATTTCTACGGTTGTTTGCGTTTACAAGGAATTTGTAAATGCAAACACAAATCTGGAAAATGGAGATGCACGAATAAGAAGAGCGTAAAAAATAAAACGTGCCTTTGCTAATAGTACCCACTGGGTTGTTTGGCTGCAGATGGTTAGAAACTGTTCCTGTGGTGTTGAGGTTTTTGGTGCTGATGGGCTGCAGCAGTCCGGGGTGAACGGGGTCGACTTCATTGTTCGCTGTAAATTTATATTAGAATTTAACGGAAAGTATGAACTGGTGAAATGCTCTCCAAGCCTCTGCTATGAAATGACACATTGCCGTGCTCCTCGGATGCTTTCACACCTCGGACATTGTTCCCGAACCAGGCCCCCGCCAGCCTGGTGTGGTTTGCATTCCGTTCTGGGACAAACAGACGGAGCTCGGGACGCGTTTGAGAGGTTGGTCTCGACCAGCGTGCAGCAACTCCCCAGAGCCATTTAAGTGCAGCGAGAACACACGTAACCCGTGAACCAACATGGCTGCGCTATTTGTAAGCTCGCAATTATGTAACCGAGCGGTTCATCGGGTCGCTGCCTGTCTTCAGAGTACGGCCTCTTCTAATTAAGCTGCTGCTCATGTAACGGGACACTCGTACATGAATCGCACATGTGCCACATTCGCTGCTGGTGCTTCAGTCCCAATGTAATTATTAACCGATTAACTTAAATGAGTGAACATGAACCAACTCCAGGTTAATTGCAACCGTCTCTACTCAACATTTTTCACTGACTTCATTCTCCAGAGTAAAGTTCTTCCACACAGCGCACACATTTATTCCTGTGATTGTTCTTGTTTTTCATCTTCTATATATAAAAGATAAAGATCCAAAGGGTCATTTAGAGGTCTGAGACCTGGGTCCTAACCTAACTAAACACCAAACCACGGTCAGAAATAAAATGAAACGTATTTTTCTTGGCAGAATCCAAAACGTCTGAGCCAAACGTGTGGTTTTAATAAAAATAAAAAGTAAGCTTTGCTTTTATTATGGCTTCAACATGTGGGATCCCCAAACAATGAGGAAGAAAAGGCCAAAATCAACACAAGTCATTGGCTTAAGATAAATATATAAGTGCGAGTGAGGCTTTCAAATAATTACCATGATGGATGATTTCATACTTTGAACGTGGGGACGAGCGAGTGGACCAGACGTGAAACTTGACAGCTCGTAAAAATCTGCTTCGTAACGCGCAATCGCTGCAAAACGAACTGCAGCTCCTCGTCACCCGGACACATGTGTCTCCACACAGGAGTCTGTGGTTTCACACACATCATGTAGCACTTGAACAGCACTTTCCAGCTTCTCCTTTCTCTCTTCTCCGTGGCGTTGTTTTATTTCGGTGAAAGGAGCTTTTGTTTCTTCCCCCCCAACCTTGCTGCGACCCCGCAGCGCAGGTCACGTGCAGCCCTGCCCTCACCGGGTACACATCCGAACAAGCAGACGACTTTGAGGGGGGAGGATTTGTTAATCCCGATGAACAGAGCGCTGACATGTTTGCCTGTTTGATAAGGATTCCTGGGAATATTTGAAGAGTTCAGGTAGTTGGTGTTTAAGAAAAAAAAAGTGACGAATCCAACACTCGCAAGGCTGAGGGCATATTTTTCAAAAGGTTTTAAGCTGTCAGCTCGAGGAAACGTCTGTTTATACAGGGAGGCGTCTCCTGGAGAAGCTGTGTTTATGCAGCAGGAACCGTGTTCGTTTTGGTTACGGTCGTACCTGCACAGGACAAAGAAAGCAGATTCTTCTTGTTTGGTCCATTCATGTCGGCGTACAGTTGGACCGTGTCCCAAATGAACATTACACAGCACAGCAAGATGTTTGCACGACAACGTAAACTTTAATTTTATGTCATAACGTCGTTTGTCATAATCAGCCACAACATTAAAACCACTGACAGGAGAACCTCATGACATTTAAACCATCTTGTGACGTTCAGTGTTCTACTGAGAAACTTTGGGATTTCGAATTCTTTTGTGTGGATGTTACTTAGACATGTGCCACCCACCTAGACCAGACCAGACACCCCCACCCCATAGACAGTGATACTCCTTGAGGATGCAAGATGCAGCCTGACAGATGCAAACACAAAATTGGTTTAGGAACAACTCAAAAATCATGAAGAACATCACAAGGTGTTGAACTGGCCTCCAAATCAAATTCAATAGATCCCAAACTGATCGAGTATCTGTGGGATGATCCACAGGGAGAGGCCCTACCCCTCATCCCATAGGACCCAAGACCCCCCACTAACAACATCCCATTGCCAGACACCTCAGATCCCTCAGAAGAACCATGTCCGTTCTCTGATGAGTTTCAACTGTCAATGGAGACCGACTCAACATTTGGACATTCGGTCATAATGTTGCGTCTGATCGGTGTATTTCTAGTTTGTACATTTATTTGTCTTATTTCCATCGTCTTCTGTGTAGTTGGAACCATCAAAGGGATGGATTGCAGTAACTGTGGATTTTTGCTTTTCAGCCTGAAGTTACCTTTTAATATTGGAGCCTCATGACTCCTGGAAGCAGCAAATCTCGTTTCTCGAGTTAAGTTGATTTTTCTCCGAAGGTAATAAGAACACATATTTAAAACCACTTGTAATTAGATTCCTCTGAAAGTTATAATGACATCAAATCTTCTGAATGTCGCATTATTACTTGTACCTATTATTACCCAAGAGGACTCGCTGGGCTTGGAACTTCATAACGGAGAATTGTCTGAGGTGCAGAGCAGTTATCAAGTCTGGTTAATGGATCCCAGAAAAATGTGCCCACAGTATTATTTATGGTTTGGATGAACTCTGAATCTTGCATTTTGGTGTCGAGATGTAGCTTTAAAATGTGGGTTTAGATTATGTAATTACCCAGTCATGGTCTAGCCCTTGCTTTGTTTGTTGGAAGTGTTGGGATCCGAATTGAGGGATCCAGATTCCCATTGTCGTTCAGGGAAAAAAATACCGCCTCGATTAAATCAACTCTTCAAACTCACACAAGGGATTTTTCTTCTAGCATGTTTCCCGAGTCAACTGTCGGGTGACAATAAGCCTACTGTGAGTTCTTAATCCGTCGTTCATTCGCGTTGCCTGCTGTGAGGATAATGCATGTGTTAGCACAGATTGAATTAGGTAGTGCTTTTTAACTAAGCGATAAGATAAGTGTCACATTGTCTTAATTTTGGGAGCATCCAGGGTCACGTTGCATTTAAGGGACTTCCCTACCTTTGTCTCCATCTGGCCTGGCTTTAGCATAAAACCCTGCATGCTCCAAATCCTAAATCTACAATCAGTTAATGAAGATGCCTTTTCTTTTTTCGTTTTTTTAGAATTGGATAGCACACTTGAGAGGACTAAATGGTGTCAGTCTCCGCCTGCTAATTAAAAGTTACATGAGAAAGACGTTTTGATTTGTTGCCTGCATCGATGCAGCAGTGCAGGGTTGTAGTGAGCTGGATGGAAATGATTTTCACTGCAGAGGTTTTGAATGTAAAACATGTCTTAATGTGTGTGGAGTGCAGGGAGGTGTTCTGCTAAAGTATTGTAAGATTAAACAGGGGTAGAGGGTAGGAAATGGCAAAGAGTGTTGACTGATATGACGGAGATGATTGAGAAAATGTTGAATAAACAGTTATTCAGGTTGATAGCAACGTGTATATCATGAATAATTACAAGTGTCGCTCGTGGCGTTTTCACATTAGTACATCAATAGCAACTGCAACAAACATCAATCCTTTGCCAAGAACACTGGTTGTCTACAAGCTTCAACACGGCACGTAACGTACAGTTCGTACCACACTGCTGGATTTGACAGAACTCTGCAGCGTTGCTCCAAGCTACAGAGAAGGTTTGCTTTGTAGATCAGGAAGAGGTGACCTTGGCGCAAGGATTTGATTGATATCGACAGAACGTTCAAACACTGGTTTCATTTAGCCTCTGGGCCATCTTTGCATTTACTTCATGTGCGATCCCACCATCCACAAAATTCTGTTCAGTCTGAGACCACCTAAAGTCAGAAAATCCCCTTCATATGTCAGATGATGGTAAGAGACACCGATAACCAGACCATGGTAGTGACGGAGGGTAATGGCGCCAGTGGGATGAGCAAGTAGAATACTGAATCCAGACCGTGTCCACGCTTGTTTCACTCAGTTTCTACTAAGATCTTACTCAGCCCCCGCCGTCCTGCACATTTCTTGCCAGTTTGTCAAAACATCACCATCATTTCATGGTGTTGAACCAATGTTTCATTTGAAAAGTTGGACAGCAAATTTAGAGTAAAATTTCACTTGAAGTGTTGTTTTCTTTCGAACATTTATGAGGTCTAGCGACGGCTAACGAGAAAACCTTTGGCGACAGGAAGTGGGCGTTTTTCAAGCTCAAGAGAGTTCAACTTTAAGAGGAACTACAGTTAACGCAGACAGCGAGGAAGCTCCGTTCAGCTTGGATTCCTACTGTCAAATGAACCGTTCTGATTCTGGACTGGGAATGTCCATTAGCAACCAACGGTCAACTACAGCGAGGTGAACGACGAGTGAATTTCTTTATATTTGGACGGGGCTTAAACTCTAGCACCTGACGTTTTCCCTGGCACATGTTGGTGTTCGCTCTTGGTTTGCGGGATTGTTCGGGACAAGCTCCTTTCGGATTTAAGTTTTAGTGTCTTCGCGTGTCTTTAAGATCAACGCCTTTTTGAATACTTGGAGTTCTCTTTGAGGAACCCATGTTGACTGCTAAAATTGACTTGCCACATCCGTCACAGGTGAAATACAAATGGCAGTTTGTACTGTCAACACAAATTATTTGTGATAAGTAATCAATCACAGCTATTAATACTTCTCTCCTTATATTAAAATACGTTGCGTGAAGTCAGTGACCTTTATTGGTTAGTATCTGACGATGTCACAGCGTGCTCTCTGCCACTTCCTCCTGCAACTCGTCTGCATCGTCGGCATTCGCCGGTTGTTCGTCTGCACCGTCTGAGAGTGTGGACAGACTGGAAGAGGATGTGGACATTGAGTCTTGGAACCACTGGACAAACTCCTGAATGCGTCTCCGAGTCTCCGAGTCCTCGCAGTCGCAGCTCGGGAGGCCTTCGTGCGAGGCGTCGGAGGACGGCGGGGAGGAATTTATGGACAGCACGTCTTCGTAAATGCTGACGTCGATGGAGCCGAGGATGTAAGCCAAATCTGAATCCACGCTGTCCGACTCAGAAAGTCCCACAGCGTCGCTCACCGCGCACTGCAACAAATGTGCAGAATTATACATATGATACACCATTTAATAATGAGCGAGCTGAGATAAAATATGCATCAGCCGTCCTACCTCCTCGTCTATGAGCGCGTTGTTGATGTGGATGTGGTCGAAGCACTTGAGCATGTTGAGCATGTTGGCGAGCTCCAGGAAGCTCGCGTCCTCGTCGTCGCCGTTGTCGCCGTCGCTCAGGTTCCCCGTCTCCGCCTCACACTCGCTCTCATCAGAGACGAACTCCGAGCTGACGTCCTCCAGAGACATGGTAGTGTTTGGGTAGTGCACACCACCGCACTTTGCTTCTGCTGACACGAGCAGAACTTAATGAGGAGGGAAAGAAAACTCTGTCAGAATCTGTCAGAATTTGTGTTGCCACAACAACTCCAGTCTGAATTTAAACCGTGCAGTGCTTTGGTTTGAAAAGTGTGGTAGAGTTCCGGATTGCTTGGTTGGTTTGTTCTTACCCCAAAAGCCTCAGGCTGTTTTCACACCTGACCAAGAAGACTCGGTTCCATTTTTTTTTCCATTTATCATTTGGTTCATCTGCTTTCACACTGCAATTTCTGAAGTGAACCAAACTTCCATAGTAACGTCACATGGTTGAAAGGGGCGCTTGTTGATTGGACGACGTAGGAGGGGAAATCCAACAGCGTCGAAATACGGATTAGGTCACTGGAGCTGGAGTTGTGGACGATATTTTGCTGCAGTAAACATCCAGGGACCAACGTGCTTGCAGCATATGTCAACTATCTATATCCGATTCCCTTTGTTTATCTCCTCAAAGTTGAGATTAGTTCAACGCCACAACTCCCTGTGGTTTTAATGGTCTCAGGAGGCAGGAAGGAAAGATGGAAATATAGGATGCACATCAACATTTGATAAAGCTCTCACAGAATTAATAAAACCCCCCCACCAAATGTAGTATGAGTCATCCACATTTTTTTTCTCCAGTTGTTTTCCCATGAAGTTGCAAATCTACAAAGATGTCGACGTGGATGTTTGTCCAGACACTGATGAGTGAGGCACATCGTACAGGAAGCGCTCAAACGTCCATTTTAATTCCATGGCAGCCTTTATTTACTTGATGTTTGAACATGATCAGCTTTCAACCCGCTGTTTTTCTTGCTCTGCCCGCATGCCAACAGAACAGAACTCACTGCTGTCTTCCTTAAAGTAAATAGCCGTGGACAATGGAACTATTAAACTATACTTAAGTTGAGTACATATGGGATTAGTTTTACCTCGAGACATGATGTGATTAAGAAACGACCCCCGTGTGTCTGTATCATGTGGGGAAGGATAAGCAATAGTTGTGACGTCTCTTCTGCTTTTCTGCTCACGTTCTGCACCCTAACATCTGTGCAAACCTTGATTTATATAACACATCCTTCATGAAAGAAGATGCAAACTAAACAGTTATTACAAATGAAGACATGTCTCCACAGTCCTGTGTAAACAGGGCTATAGTTTCATCTTCTCTACTACGGTGAATGTGTGCTGTGCTGCAGGGCACGACACCGTTTAAGTACAATAACATGGCAGCATACTTTATTAATAAATGGTGGACCTTGTCCTGCCTATGGATCTTCCTTTTTATGGTGCTGTTGCAGAGCAGCTCCGCCCCCACCCTCACCCCCACCCTCAGCCTCACCTCCACCCCCACCACCAGGGCAGCTTGTCCATCTTAAATGCAGCGCCAGGGATTTCCCCACAGGCTCGCCGTGTTTGGCCCTGGCTCCCGCCCAGGTCTGCCGCTGAGCCGCCGGGCACAACAGGCGAGCCCGTCTCTGATCTGACTCCAGAGTCGTTCGCCCTTCCGTTTTTTTTTTTTTTTTTTTTTAAAGCAACGCTTCAGATGAGGGCACGGCGGATTAGCGTCACAGGGTTCTCAATTAGACCCCGGGGGGAACAGACCACAGTGAGAAAATGGATCTGAAGTTATTATTTTTTTTTTTTTTTTTTACGTCAGATGAGAGTCTGAGGGATGGCGTGCATCTTTTCTTAAGTGGAGCCACATGAAAGAGTTGTGTGTTTGTTGTTTACTATGCGTCTTGGTCCCTGTGTTGAGTTTGGCATCGTGACATTTGCCGTGGGTTATTTTTACCTGATGAACTTGGCCTAGAATGACACGCTAACACACACACACACACACACACACACACACACACGCACTTCGTTTGACTTCACACACTCTTTGATGCCTCCCTCGGTCCCCAGCAGATCTACTACATTGCATTAGTCAACACCCACACATGCAGACAAGCTTGTCAAGTGCATCGACTTCAGATCTAAACTTAGCGCGGCCTTAAAGAAAAGCCCGGGGTCTCCAGTCTGCAACCATGCTGTGCTGTTGTTGTTGTTGTTGTTAATAATATGGAGGATATATAAAGCTCCCTTCAGATCTTTGAGTCACATGTCTCCATGTGATGCATAGAACTACGCTGATCCGCCATAATATTATGACCACCTTCCTAATATTGTGCAGATACTTGATCAGTTTGAGTTGTGCCTAAAGCGTTTTTGTGTGTGTGTCTGTGTCAGGCTGCTGCCATCAAGTCATTGCTATGGGGTGGGGGGACCTGGTCTGGTCTGGTCTAGGTGGGTGCTTCATGTCTAAGTAACATCCACATGAATGAATCCCAGGTCCAAAAGTTTCCCAGCAGAACAACTGAATTGTCACAAGTCGATGTTATTTACTCGTCCTTCCAGTGGTCATAATGTTGTGGCTGATAAATACAGGGTTCTTCAGGTCTGTGTGTCACATGCATGTTTTTTTGTTTTTGTGTTTTGGCTGAACTGGCTCACAGGCTGTGATTTGTGGCTTCCTTTACCGCAACACTTTGCAAACCAGGACAGCTGAACATGTCGGCCTTTCGTTGTTGTTGTTGTTTTAAATAGAGACTCAGCATTTCGAGGTGTGTGTGTGTAAATTCAGACTTTTACACTGAGCTCTATCTGCAGGAATCCACATGTGTCACGGCAGTGTGACCGTGTGTGTGTGTGTGTGTGTGTGTGTGTGTGTGTGTGTGTGTGTGTGTGTGTGTGTGTGTGTGTGTGACCCATCTTCAGGTCCTACATGAAATCCATTCTTTAAAGATATTCTTGTGTATCTATCAGGGGCGTAAGCCGATTGGATTTAAGTGTGACGTCAGAGAAGAAAATAAAGCCATGATGTGCGAGATGTGAAACTAGAGGATAACAAAATACTGTGGAAATGCCACAAACCTCTGGAACCAATGATTCGCTGATTAGTTTAGTGAACATCTGAAGAATTATCTCTAAATGAATCAGTATTAAATCAAATCAAATCGATTTAGGAAATCGGTTGCGATGCGTAGCCTCATAGTGGGTGTTGTTGTTTTTTTGTGTGTGCGATGGATAAAGCCTCATTCAGGTCCAAGTGTTCCAGTTACACATGGAGCGTGTCTTCTAATTATAGGGAATAGAACATTTTTTATCATCATTTATTCCCTCAGTGGTAGAGCACGATTTTACTTTTTAAACAGTGCTGTAAACATGTAGTTTGTTTAGGCTTCTACGTCAACTCCTCCCAGGGCCACGCCCCCTGAGAGGCAAAAACATGGTGAAATGTATCAGTAAATAAAGAGAAACCAGGAAAAATATGAACTATCAGATCAAATCAAGGACAATTGGACTCAACAATGATCCATTTGAACTAGTATGGATTTGTTAAAGTGGATTAGTCTCAGTTTCAGTTGGTTTAAGTTAGTTTTAGGTCATTTCAGGATAAATGTAGCTAAATAAAAGATGCTAACGCTAAGAACGTAACTTAAGAAGTAACTTAAGGTCTGACTTCATCAAAAAATACAACATAAATTAATATTACCTGACACTAAATGTGAACCACAACACCGGGTTTCTGTGTCTGGATTCCAGTTGTTTCTTCTAATGCAGCGATACATTTACTTCTCTTTTCTTTGGCAGAAATCTGTAAAAATATAAAATATATCTCTGACTGCTTTTCAAATCTGTTTGTTCAGTCAATCACACAACGACACTTCCCCATTTATTTATTTATTTATTTTTTTTTAAATAACTTTACAATGCAGACGCTCGTAAAGCCTAAGATTCAAACTAATGTTCAACTCAGTGGCCGTAACCATGGAGACTCCAGCTAGCTCTGACATCACAGTCATACCCTCTGTAACGATGAAAGATTAACTGAGACACAAACATTTTGTGCGACTCGTCTTCGGTGAAGTTTAGAAGCATAAAGCAGAAACAAAAATGAACCTGAGTGACAAAATTAAAAAAAAAAAAATAGCGCCCACTAGTGTCTGGGTGGTGGTTTTACAGGGGGAGATGATGAACAGACAGATGATACTTTAGTATAAATATCTCACACCGCGGTGCCTCACACCCTTTAAGGTTGTATGTGTGGGTTTTTTGAGACGTCTCAGTTCATTCATAAACTAAACACAATGTTTTTTTTTCTTTTTGTCTGAGCTGACTGTGATTTGTGGCTTCCTTTACCACAACACTTTACAAACAAAGACACCTGGACATGCTGCTCTGTTTTTTCTTTTTTTTAAACAGCTGCTGTGGAGCTAAGACTCAAAAACACACACACACACAGGGAGAGAACCCTGCAGTGATTTGTTGTCACCGTGTTGTTGACAGATGCAGATCTGCTGCCTGCTTCCTGCTTTTTTTCCCCAGTCAGATAAGAGTTTTACGGCCTCGGCTTTGATTTCCTGAAGCTCTGCTGCTTCGATTAAAAAGCCGCGAACAAACCGCAAAGTTTCATTTCATCGCAGCCGCTCATCTGCATCAGCTGATGCTTGTGTGTAGCTCCTTTTGTAGTGAGATTTCACAACGCAGCTCAGTGGTTGTTGTAAGAGACGCTGTGCGTTTTAAATTCAGACTGTCACACTGGAATCCACGGCGTCACTTTGTGCCGACCCCCCCTGTGTCACGACAGTCTGACGATGCTATGTGTGTGTAGCTGACAGTAACACAACAGAGAGAGAATATGCTAATGCAGCCTCTTTGAATCCTCTTTTTCTTCATTTATTTCAGGATCCTTTCACTCTCTTCTCTCATTGGCTCATTTGTATTTATCAGATCTTTAGAGCTTCTTGCTCAAAATGCAAATACTTAAAGTTGCTAATGTTTTTTTTTTAATCAGCGGTGGATGATTAATACACACAAAACTTCCTCTGTGACATTTAATATACTGATTTTATTAAGAATTTCTGAATGTAAATCGTACTAATTGGCATCAGTATTAATCTGCGCATCAAATCAGACTTAATCCAGATTGATTGCCTTAATTTCTGTCTTTCGTCTCTTTATAAAATTCCTCTTTATACTTTAATCCCCCCTCTGCCCGGTGCTTTTTCCAAACGTCTCGGTTCCTTTCTTCCAGCGAAGCCTTTTGTCTAATGTCAGTTTGTGACTGGGACACAACAGACGTGTTATTATGCCTCCGTAACGCTGCCGGTGCTGCGTGTGCTGCAGTGGACCGGTTCTGCACAAGTGGATAATGAGGCCGTGGGCCCCGGGGCCCAAGCAAACCGGTCGCATCACGACTCATAACTTTGTGAAACGGGCGCCTACACACATTTCACATGAGTGTTTCCGTCCATGCACTGGGCTCTTTGTGTTGTGCAGCCTGCAGCAACGTCTACTGAAGTTTCACCATCATCTGAGAGATGTTATACTTACTTGGAGCTGTGTGATGGTAGAAGTATAATAACCTTTTTGACTCATTCCATCATGTGTTTGTGTAGCTGTGGTTATCAGTCTTCAGTCAGCAGCCTTTTAATTACTCCAAGTTTTAACTGAAACATATGGTGAGGCTCCTTTTACCATTATGGTGCCTGTTTGTGTAACAGTTTCCCTGAGGACCTGAGGAAAACAAAATTCTATTTACCTCTTAGTCTGGTAATTTATTGAATTTTATTTATCTCATCATTTTACATTTCTTAATATGACTTAACTGAATTTTACTTATTTTATTATTATTTTTTTTAAGTATGGGTATTTATTCAATTTCATTTTACCATTTTACATTTTTTTAGTTTAATTTTACTTTTCAAAAAAAAAAATATTTTTATCTTTTTAGTATGTTTATTTATTAAATTGTATTTTATCATTTTACAGTTTTTAGTATGAATTTTACTGCTTTTTTTAAAAAAAATTCTAGTATGGGTATTTTTTTAATTTTATTTTATCATTTAAAATTTTGAATTATATATTTTTTTTAGTTTGGTTATTATTATTTTTTATTTTTTATCATTTTATATTTTTAAATCTGGCTTTTAACTGATTTTTTTTATTTGTTTAGTCGGGTATTAATTTGATTTTTTTTATTTTATCACTTTTAACTAACTTAAATCTATTTTATTGTTTTTTACTTTTTTAGTACGGCTTTTATTTGAATTTTGTTTATTTTTTTCCCTTATGTAATAACCGAATTATAATTTATATATTAATTTTTATCTAGTCTATCTAGTGTTTCCTGAACTTGAAGTTAGTGAGTGTGGGATAGCGTTTCCTCAGTTTGACTGTTTTATGTTGAAGCTCTCTATAAATAACGCCTGATTGATTGAAACGCTCCAATTTTCTTTCCACTCGACACGTTCGGCTTTGATCGTTTCTCGCCCCGTCACTCTCTCCCTCCGTCTTTATCTTCGCTCAGGCTCATCAAATGTGACCTTTGCTCGTGTTTTTCTTGTCAGGACGTTTGATGAGAAATTGGAGTTGATTACACAGTTAGTGTCTGTGGGTGGGATTCCCCTCCACCCTGGCCCCCGGCCCTCGATGCTCGTTAACGTCCTTCCCCCAGAGCCAGCGGGAATAAAACCAATGTCATCTTTAACGTTGTTTGGAGGTTTTACAGGTGGATTTAACCCTTAGGTTTATAGCTGTATTTTCACTGTGGGTGTTCTACTGCCCCTTCTGTACACCGATCAGCCATAACATTATGACCACTGACAGGAGAAGTGATTGTCATCGAAACAGCTTGTGACGGTTCAGTGTTCTGACCTGACATTCATTCATTCATTCGATCCCAAACTGATCAAGTATCTATGGGATGATGCACAGAGGCCCCCCCCCTCGACCCATAGGACCCCCACTAAAAACATCCTGAAAGCAGACTCCACAGGACACCCTCAGACGGTCCATGTCCGTTGTCTGATGCTTAGGAAGGTGGTCATAATGTTATGCCAGATCGATGTATGTACTGGGCATTTTACGTCTCAAATTTATCCACTTTTTTCTTTGTCGTAAAGTATCTCCAGCTGCATTTTCTCCTGTGCCGTTTTCTAAAAAGCGAAACCCAAAAACATCAAATTATGACCAAATAAGCGTTTGGACTTTGCTCCATGTTCGTCTCTCGAGTGTTTTTTTTTTTTAAACGTCTCTTTTCCCGTCCCCTCTCGTTTTGCAGGACGCCAGCTACTGGCTGCAGGTCCACCGGCTGGAGCACGGCGACGGCGGGATCCTCGACCTGGACGACGTGCTCTGCGACGTGGCCGACGACAAAGACAGGGTGAGCGCCGCTGCCGGGGGGGGGGGGAAATGCACGGACACACTTCACTGACGTTTGCGTGCTCTGTTTTTCCGTGGGACAGGAAGCACTTAACTGACCAATCAGATAAGAGGATTTGTTGTGTACCAAAAATCCCCTTATCTGTTTGTGAGCTTTGATTAATGCCAGTGTTTACATCTCTGTGATCGGTCAGGGCCTGCCTGGCTATATATTTACTGATACTGTCCATACGTTAGAGGAACTAGAGCCACATTCTGTTCATTGTAGCAACGTTTAGGAACCTGAAGCGTTTTTTTGTAAATGACTCGTCTTTGAGCTGAACCTCAGTTCAGACCTTGAACTTGTGAGCGCCTACAGCCTGACAGTCATACTTCCTCACGGCCGGCTTCATCCTTTGCCTTGGGCCGTTTCTCAACCTGTTCAGGTTTGAAAGTGTCCTGGAGTTCATCCTGATTGACAGCCGGGAGGTCACAGAGTCACATTCTCATATTTGAAACACAGTTGCTGAGAAAACTTTCTCTTACAGCCACAGGTCAGGTTTGGAGGGACGTTTGTTTGCTTCACATCGCAGGACGTTGAGTGAATGTAGTTTAAAACGCGGGTTTGTTGCAGTAAACCGAGCAGTTTGGTTCCCTCGGTGGACTAAACAGTGCGTCACAAGGTTAAATGATTTGTCTCAATGTTGGACCCAAACAGGACGTTTGAGCGACTTTGAGTTCATCCTGAAGTGAGAGGAAAAGGTTTTCTGGAAGGAGATTCTGTTGCCACATTCACAACAAAAGTAGCAAGAAATTTAAGTCTGAGGAACTTTATTTTTTCCCACGACTGTTTACACACGTGTCACCTCCTCCAGCTTGACCCATTTTCAAGATTACGCCCCGGTCAGCCGCAACATTATGACCACTGACAGGAGAAGTAAATAACATCTTGTAACAATTCAATGTTCTGCTGGGAAAATTTTGGACCTGGCATTTATTCATTCGTGTGGATGTTACTTAGACATGTAGCACCCACCTAGACCAGACCAGGCACCCCCACCCCATAGCAATAACACTCCTTGATGACTGCAACCACCCCCAGCAGGATGCATGAAGAACAGCACCAGGTGTTGATCCGCAGACCAAATTCACCAGATCATCAACTGATCAAGTATCTGTGGGAGTTTCCACAGAGAATAATGGTCATAATGTTATGCCTGATTGGCGTTTAACTATAGTAACACCAACCCTAAAGTTCCTCCCACTTTATCAGGGCCTTTTTAGGGCCTTTTTTATCATAAGATAATTCCCCAGAATGTAATTCAGAGCCCAGACTTTCGTAGTGTCTGTATTTTCATGCCGTTCCTCATCCCACCAGCATTCATTTGTTTACAGTAAATATCCAGTGCCAAAGCGATTCCTGATGACAAAACATCATCAGATAATGATTCTCTTTAAAACAGTCCACTCTAAATAGAATTTCTTCACCTGGGCATGAATCTATGTAATGTAATTGTGTCACAAATCGTCAAGTTTATTAAAAATAAAAAAAAGAATTCAAACCTAAATGACATAGTTTTGAGCATTAAGTTCAAGTTTAAGTTGTGTTGTACTCTCTCCTTGTTCATATGCTCCAGTGTGTCTATGAGTGTGTATCTACATGCGTGTGTGTACCTTTTTGAAGAGCTGTCATCGTTCGGCGCTTTCACATTCCTCTCCCGTCTCGTCACCCGTCTCAACATCGTCCCTGCAGCCGTTTTCCACAGCAGACAGTGTGCACATTTCATACGTGACGGCCTGTCATCCACACTGAGGCAGATCTACACCACCGCTCTCACTGCTCCGACACCAAAACCTCTCGGGGTCTGCGAGTGTTTTTCCAGGACTCTGCAAAGATTGAAAGTGCATATTGTGTTTGTGCAACGCGAAGTTGATTTCATATGTATTCTGAGTAGCCGATTGGTTGATTTTGTTTTGGCCAATGAGTAACATGTTCAGTCAAGAAAAGTCTTGGAGTTCCTAAAATATAGTGGATTATTCTGGTAAAGACACTGTTAAGATCTGAGCATATCATCTGTCGAGATGTAGTTCTTGAATGCTCTCCCTGGATCAATGCCCTCTCATACTTTTAAAACAATATATTTAATTATTCATCTGAATTTGCAAAGCTGTGGAAAAGTGTAGATGTGTAAAATGTTCTTTGACATGCAGCGGAGAGAGATGGAAAGTATCCATGGAGATGCCCATGGATAGTAAATTAGAACAGTCGTTACTAAAGCACATCGTGTCCGTTGGTAAAACTAATCCCATGTGAACAGAGCCTTTGTCTTTTTTTTTTTTTTGCCCTAGTCTATTTGTCTATTGATTTCAGGACTGTACAGCCATACTTTCCATTTTCCAAATCAGTTTCACTTTGTTTGCCTCCACCATCGATTCCCCCGATTCGGTCGACTGCCGACTGAGGAACGGCTGGACGGACAGATAATCCTTTAATTTATCTTCACGAACCGAATGATCGTGCAAGCTTAAGCCCAGGGTGACATTTTATACCTATGTAAGAACACTGCTGCAGCCCAGATGAACTACTGTGCGTAAACAGTGGCAGCAAACCGACTCCTTTTTAAATCCCACTGTGCTCGGCTGTAGCTCAGCGGCCTGGTAGAGCCAGAGGAGCACACAGTGGAAAGTTGGGCTCTGAGCCACGGTTCGTTCCCTCAGCTGGCTCACTTCCCTTCCCTGTGAGTGTATGAGAGAGAGTACCCCAGTGTCAGGTCGCTGTAACTCCATAGCGACTATGAGTGAGGGCTTGTGGACATGACATTGAGCACAAGTGCACTTGATATGTCGGGGATAAATATCTGTGGATGTCAGAGTAGGGCCTGTGTTTCCTGACCTCTGACCTCAGGTGGAGATGCTCGCTGCTGATGGTTTGGGCAGTTAAACATTCACAAGAATCTATTTGCAGCAATGGATTACAGCATCAAACTATACGTTCAGAGACAAGTTCTGATCAACATAGGTAGAATTACTCAACACTGAGAAACTCAGCACGACAGAACTAGAATCACATCTCCAGCTCGAGCTTTAGTGGCCAAATACCTCCAGCAAATCACTGCACTTGTGTAAATATTTACAATGTCGTTGTCCACTTGTGCAAAAATGCTTGGGAACTCTTGGAAAGGAAGGAACGACCTTTTTAGTTTAGATTATTTAAGGACATTCGTACACACTGGTCCTTTAAGGCAGCATTTTCTTTCACTGTGTCCAGCTGAACAACGCGGACCACGGCACGGTCCACCTTTGTGTCGGAACCGTTCTTTAATTAAGTTGCTGTGAGTTTCAGTTCCGCTGTGTTGAGTTTGTCTTTTCTTTAAACGATGGTGACTAGAACTAAACTACTCACGTTGGACCCAACAATAAATGCTGAACAACGGTTACTTTTTGTTAGGGATGCAAGAAAGAGAAAAGATTAAAGAGTAGGTGATGTCTAGGAACCAACTTAGGGAGAATATGCCTGTGAAGTTCCTTGGTAGTCCAGGTCATGGTACAACCAAAAAACTTTATTCTTGAAGCACGTTTCATCCAAGTGGCTTCTTCACTTCTAAAGGGCTGGTGGGGACTGGTTTAAATAGGAATGTGTGGGTGCTACCAATCTGAAACTCACTTGACTACTGCCCTTTAATAATCAGATGTTTACAACCCCATTCATTTGAGATATTCTTACACCCAACATCAGTCCTTTAGAGCTTAAGAAAAGTCTTCAAGCAATTCTGCAAGTCCAGTTGCCTTTCTTTAACATTTTTTTTGGATAGACTTAGGGAGAAAGTCTGGGAAACACATTTTGGACCAATCGCAGCTTTTCCAGTCTGCTTTGCCACGATGTGTAGTCACATTGCTGAGGAGATACACGTCCGTCGTGCCATAAACGGAGATCTTTGCTGTGCCATAGGGTGAGATTCATGCTTCTTTGTCCGATCTACGTTGTAGGTAGTACAACCTACCTACAACCTACCTACAACCTGGTAAAGTGTAGCTTTACTGGCCCTGCTGAAAATCTCACTCTTACAAACCGTAATATAAAAGTGTTATCACGTGACCTTCACACAAAATCAACCATCTACGCAAATCTGTAGTTGGGAAACCATTGGATTCATGATGTGATTCCCAGCATGTGCAGGGTAACGTGTGTTTTACTGTGATCCCCATTCACGTCATCCGAGAACACAGCGAAAAACATAAAAGCGCTGAACATGTGTAGGAGAGCGTGAGTGGCACCATGTGCCTCTCTGAACATGACTGGTGGTCCGCTGGCAGCTGTGACTCATCTCCGCCATTCCACAGGAGCTTTTTAAAGACTGGTAGGAATGTCTGGCCCGTCGTACAAGGACACTTTTATTAGGTTACACTGGAACGAAACGCAGGCCGCATGTAGCGCTCGTCTTGGGAATACAAGTTCATACTGTACAATTTTAGTGCTTCAGTCGTGTTTGTGTATCCGTGGAACGGCGGCGTGGATCGGTTATGCCAGGAAAAGTGGTGGCTTGCCCTCTGACGCACTGAATGTTTTTTCCAGATGCCATCTTTCCGTTCGTTCATCGGCCTTCCACCTCCTTCCTCCTCTTGTCATAACAAGTGAGAGGTTTGTCTTTCAGGCGTTCATAAACTCATCTAAGACTTTTATTAACCTTAATCAGTAGGAATGGACCCTTTGGCACCTGCGCCAGGACAGTTGATGGTTGTCATCTTTCTGATTGGCTGGCGGGTAACATATGTGCTGCTGGACCTGGCATTTGTGTGGATGTTACTGAGACATGTAAGACCCACCTAGACCGGACCAGGCACCCCCACCTGATAGCAATGACACTCCCTGATGGCAGCAGCCAAGGAGTGCAAGGTGTTGACCTGACCTCCAAACTCACTAGATCCCAAACTGATCAAATATCTTTGGGATGATCCATAGAGACTCCATCAGGACACCCTCAGAAAGTCCAAGTCCATTCTCTGATGATGTACAACTGTTTTGGAGGCGTGATGGAGATGTTCACAGTACTAGGAAGGTGGTCATAATGTTCTGATACCAAACCTGAAGTGTAAGAATGCAGAGAGTCCTTAAGAAACCAATGCCTCTATTGTCTCGTTGGCTTAGTCTCTCGGGTGTAACTCTCCAGTTTTCCAGATACTTATCCTGTTGTGTCATTGCTTTGAGGTCTTTGAGGTCTTTTTATTTGGTAAAAAAGGACCATTGGCTCGAGTCCACCTGCATTGCCGTGATGGATCATATGTCCCAGTTACCCTCTTCCAAAAATGCACACACCTTCACTAAATCACATCTTTTGACAGGGTAAGATACGATCACTTTATACTCCTTCCTGGCCTGAACGCCAGCCAGAACTTACACCTACCTGCAACGTTTTTGTTCACGAAATTTGGTCTCGATTTGCTATTTTTGGGAGCTGATTTAAGAAACATCCTCTGAGCCAGTTAATTCGCTCTTTGCGTTGACGGACAGAAGCAGAGCGGCGTCGTCGGCGTACGTACGTGTCACCCGAGTGCAGTGCAGTCGTCTCTGATTGGTCGTGGGCTCGTCCAGCTGGGTGCGGAGGTATTTTATCTAACCCCATAACATAAATCCAAGCGGCTACGTCAGGCTAACAGCTTCCTCCGCACGCATACATCACCTGTCATCGTGCCCCCCGGGGGTGTCTGGTAACCGGCTCGTCCCGGCACCGATGTCACAATCCCAAAGGATGGCACACGGGCTCTGCCAACGCTGCATTCCTCTGTGGGGGGGATGAGTGTTGTTGTGAGGGTGTGCCGCACAGCTGTGCTCGCTTTCATTCCCATCATCTGACACGTCTGGCCGCCGGTCAGCGCGGTCCCTGGCTGTGTTGCAGACATAAATGGAGTTTTAGCTGTGCATGTTGCCGTGCAGGCTTCCTGCGCTCGCGAGCATCTCTGCAAATAATCGCGTTAAAGGTTTTGTGGGTATTCGGTGTAAGGAGGGCCTCGTGTGCATGTCCTTGCTTGGGGTTTGCCTTGCTGCTCGTGTGGCGGCATCTCGGTCTCAGCTGAAACCGACACGTCTCACAGCGTGGGAGACGAGCAGACAGACAGACAGTGAGACAGGAGGGGCCGCAAGGTTAAATAAACCCGGGGGAGGTTCTTTAAACGACGCCGTCAGTCTCCTGTTAATCCTGACGCAGGATATCAACAGACGAGCGGGCTGCCACTCACATACTTCTGCGTGGAGTCGATGATATGATACTTGTGAGCAAGTGTTAAGTGTCAGCTGTAGTTTAGTTTGGGCTGTCAGGGAGTGCTGCTGAAGAAAAAAAACACAGCGGTATTTACTCAGAGATCTTCTCGCTTTGAGGCTCTCTTTTAGGTTAGATTCAATTAGACTGGATTAGATTCATCTTTACTGTCATTACACAAGTGCAAGGCAGTGTAATGCAGTAAGCGTCCAACCACACGTGCAGAAGCAGTAGGTGCAGAGTATGTACATAATGTACGGATGTATGGGTTTAAATGAAATTAGGACAGACCTTTGGTTCAAAGAGACTATGGCAGTTACAGCAGGAGGATTGGAGTTCTCTCTCTGAGTCTAATGGTGAAATGATTTAGTTTATTGCTTTAGTGCAGGAGCAGAAGGAGGGCGTAAAGGTGAAACTGGCTCAATCGGTGGGAGTAATGATAGAAAGGCAGAGCTGACGTGTAAAAACACAGATGTGTGTGCACGTATGATGTTGCGTCCGTGATTTATGTGGATTTTCTTGGTGCGTACGTGAGGACGTGGAGAGGCTGTGAAACTAAATCACACTGGTGCAGATGCTGACTGATGGTGGTTATGGCCTTATCATATCGTTTTACGTGGTGATGAGTAACGATGACGTAGTCGCACAGTCATCTGAGAACCATGCAGTGGAATATGTTAACAACAGAGTGGCTGTGGTTGGTTGCAGGCCTGTCCAGTTTTATGCAGTGTAGGGCTGCAGCTAACGACTATTTTCATAGTCACCTAATCTATTGACTCTCTTAACGATGAGTCGAGTAATTGGATTTTGATGATTTATGGATAATTCAGTGGCTCTTATTTAGCCATCGGCTTTTAAATTCAGCCTGAGATACGTTTAGACATGTGCTAACTAATAATAAAGACCATAAAGATGACTGCTTCATTCTGAAGTATTTATTTATAAATGTGTTTTACTGCTGTTGATTCCAGAAACATGCACACGGGTATATTGACAGAGTTTAGCTGCCGGACTTGGGCTAAAATTATAGCTTAAGTATTTTTTCCACACACTTCCGTCCCTCCACTTTAAATGCTCCCGCATCACAGATGCTCTGCCATAAAAAGCAGCGTCCCATACTTTAGATGTTTTCGCTCACATAGTTGCAGTGATGGTTGCAGTGGTCGCAGTCATGTTTCTCTTCCTGTTGTTTGCCGCTCACCAGTTGCGCTGACTCACGCATGTTTGTTTCCGGCCGGAAAAAAACACGAGCGATGACTATTATCGATTCGTTGGCAACAAATTTTTATTATTGATTTTTGTCGACTACCTCGACTGTTGGTTGCGTCTCTTCATAGGTTGAGACGGACCACATGATATCCAAATGGCATGCTATCAGGCTCAGACGCTACATCAGGAGGCTTTTTGAAGTGAAACTCAGTCTTTTGACCGTCTTTGTGTGTCTAAAACCTTAATTGGACGAGGAACCTTATTTGGTAACTTTATCACATTTTAGGTTTTAGTTTAGAAGCGTGTGGTTTTCACTCAGCCAATCAGCCAAGATTAAGGCAACATTGCCAAGTCAGATATGGTCTGCAAAGTCCACCTCTGCATCACTGCTGAGCATAACTGCTTTATTCGGTACCACAAAGAAAGCAAATGCAAAGGAACCATATATGGTAACTTCATTGACCTTAATTTTCAACATGAAAATTAAATATTTTGAAAAATGTCCCGGAAGTAAAAGAGTCTTCTTCTGCCTCTCAGTAACACTGTAGGGTTGAATTTAGACGTCCAGTGATCACCCCATAAAGAGTTAATGAGTCTGTGAAGTAAAGACTGTTTAATTTGGCTGCTCACTAAGGAAGGATGTCCCGTAACGCTCGTGTTTTGGGGGGTTCGACCGAGTTCAGATCGTGAACCACACTATTTGTTTTGGAACCTTGCAGCCGGAGCCGGGGACCTCGGTGCCACCCGAGCCCGGATGTCACAGTTGTTAAACGGCGAAGCGAACTGGACTAAAGAAAGAAGCGTAGCTGTAGCCATCTAGGGAGATGGATAGCATAGATGGTGCTCCGGGCCTGGAACGGTGCCTGCGTGGAGCTCCGCCAACAGCAACATGGTTGGGATGGATGAGAGATCAGCCAAAACATGAGCGGTGGTTAAGGAAATAAATAAAATAGCTTCTGATATGCTCAGATATATTCTGCTGGTTGGGACTGAGACCATCCTTGGCTTGGCCTGCAGCTGCATGAACCGTCCGCTCTGGTTGTAGCTGGCATTCTTTACGGGTTTCCACTTATAGCAGCAGCTATTGTTGTTTGAGCCGTAGCTGCTGCCCTAAACAGAAAGGGGGCATCACTTCCTGTAACGTTCCTGCTCTTTTTACCAGGAAAAACCTCCGACACATTCCAGCCGACTAAAAGAGGCCTCTGCAGAACATGAGTGTGCAACCGAAACGTCTCCCAACTAAAAAAAAAACGGTTCATTTTCCCTTTTTACATCTTCGACCGTTACACACACGGAGAGACGTCTATCTTTCACCGCACCACGCCCGGCCCGACCCCTTTCCCAGCCCTCGGAGATCTTCCTGAGGGAACGTTAGTGATGACCTCATTTATTCCAGGCTAGCCCTCCTTCTCTTCCTCCTCCTCCACTTTCTTCTTCCCTCTTTCCAGCCCCCTAATGAGAACAAGATGACAACTTTATACCAGACTCGGCTGGGTGACACAGAAACTTCTGGGCAGGCTACCGGGAGGCGGAAAGACAAAGGGGAAACTAAGACTGACAGACTGAGTGTGTGCGTGTTGAACATTTACAACGCTTTATACGTGAAACGCACAGCTCGTCGGTTATCTTCTTTTGTCTTTATAGCAGAGGAGTCGAACTCGTTTTAATTCTGGTGCCACATACAGCCCGATGATAACCTACAAATAACTAAAACTGCACAATCTCCATTCGTTTTAGTGCAAAGTAGAACAAGAACATTATGATAAAGTTTATCTATTGCTTCACAAAACATTTTATGAACAACTTGAAATTCCCTAAGTGCTATTTTGGCCCATTGCTGTGTGCTACTAAACTAAACCAGTCAACAAATCAGGACTGGCTGTAACTTTTATTGAAAAATTGCTGTTAATAGTAATTTTCGCACGTTGCAAATTCTTGCCGCGGGTCCTATTAGATCCTGCGGTCGGCCGTACGTCTGAGTCCCCTGCTCCAACCTGCCATAAAACTCAGAGAAATACTGTTAAACATAAACCTAAAATACTGAAACATTAAAGGTGCAGACACACCAATGAAAACAAAGGCCGACTGCAGCGTCGCCTTTGTCTGGACCAAAAAGTTGCACTTGAACACACCGTCAAGACTAGATGAGACTCAGGGAGGACGTGCAGACGCCACACAGATGGATTCAAACATTGTTAATGTGACACATCAGTCGTAACCACCAAACTCAGGAGATGATTGTGCATTTGTAAAAATGTATCTGATGGAAAGTACATGCAAAAGAGTAGTAAGATAATTTCCTTCAGCACAAGTCTGGACGTGACTTGACATGAGTGTGTGTTGGGTAGAGATCGACCGATATGGATTTTTTATGGCTGATATTTGAAGCCGATACTTGATTTACATGATAAAAATTATACAGTTATGACAAATGTTTCAAATCTCAATTTAACCAAAAACATTTATTGAACTCAAAGAACAGTTAAGGCTCTTATGAATACAAAATAAACAGATAAAAAGAAGCAGCTGCATGCACTCTGCTAGAGGGGCCATGTATGGGCTGCATGGGTCTGCAGCATCTCCAGCAGCACATGGGTGCTGGGATAAAAATATATCGACTGATACCAGTAAAAAAACCCGATATTTTGAGATACATAGATGGACTTTTTTAATCAGTCATACCAGTGTTTCCACATGTCTGACTCACATCACTGAGACCAGGATTAGATAACAGCATGATGAGAATCGTTCAGTCGACAAATGAATTTTTTATATATTAGTCTCCTCAAAAGAGCATGAGAATTCCCAAACAGTCATTAAAGGCACCCTGAAGTCTGTGAATACTTTCCTACATCGCTCAGTCTCTAGTGGTGAGGAGGGATCGTACAAACTCATGTCAAACTCGATAAAGCAGCTGGATTTATTTTCTCCGCTGAGACAAGTTGTGATTGACTGTACGTTCATATCTGCGTGAATCATCTCCTCACAGCTAATCTGAATTCCATTCTCGTCTGTGGCTACACCTGTGCTATTCTAACATCTGTCAGCAAGCTCTCACCTGTGTTTCTGCTCTCCAGGGCACAAATCATTATCCTGAAATCAGCCCCATTAAAACGACACCTACACTTCTTTCACCATGAAGCTAATGGCTCCCTACCCGCTCTGAGTTTTTTTTATTTTATTTTATTTATCTCCTCCTCTCCTCTTGTAAACCATTTAAACTCGTTGTTTGGGGTGAATGTCATTTGTGACGCAGCCTCGCGTTCAAACTCGCCGTGCGAATGTAAACGAGCGTTTCCGCTGCTGCGACCGGTCGCATTCGAAACACAGCCCACCTCTTGTGTCCCGCCGCCCAGCGCTCCCCTCTAACCCCGCTGATGAATGCGAGGCCTTGTGGGAGGCTCCAGTGCGACTTTGTCCCTCGTTGGCGTCGGGATGCACGACCACCGCGCCGCTGCCTGGAGGAGACTGTGCATGTTCAGGCAGTTCATGAGTCGATTTTAAAACGCGTTCCAGCGTAAAATCTCACGTAGTGTTTAATCAAATAAATTTATTTGATTCATTTAAATTTATTGAGGGAGCAGAGTGACGAGTGGAGGCTGTTTTAATACGTTTTCTTTTTAAAATAAAGTCAACTTATTAGATTTTACAGTGTGGTGGAAAACAGGTAATGTCCTTATTATATTAAAATATAATAAAATCTAATGCAGAAACACATTATTTTTGACTGATCTTTTGTTGAATAGGTGCAGATCTTTTGGAAGAATAGATTGAGTATTTCTTTTTTCTTTTTTTCATTCTGACATTTACCATAAATAGTTGAAAGTCACAGAGAAGAACCGCAGATGGATCCAAGTCAGTGTCATAATTCATCCCTGATTGAAGCTCAGAACTGCAGTTCCTAAAATGACCACTTGAGGCTCCTGGAAATAAAAAAATGTTTGCAGTCTTTTAAGTAAAAAGGTCTTGGCCTCTATAATCATTTTCCACATCAGTTCATTTTTATACACGACCTCTTTGAGTGACAGGAAGGTGCAGTTACAAGCTGCTACCCGTCTCTTTAGTCCTCCCCCGCCTCCACTCAGACCCCCCTGTTAGCTAAGGTTTTGTTTTCTAAATACATCCGTTGTTGGAGGTATTTGTAACAGCTATTTGTGAGAACTATTAGTGACAACATACTGCATGTTGTTAGTTCCAGTGCTTTCCAGGAATCTTTTTTGTAAGAGCCACACGTGAGATTCTTGCGAATATTAAAAAAAAAAAGACGACGGAGCCTGGAAATATATATAATATGCAAATTGTTCAGGGAGCTTTGCGAAGCGGTGACTCACACACACTTCGGCCGTCTCAGCGTATTAACCTTCGGTAATTGTCACCCACACACAGCCTGAGTCATGGTTACTTAAGAGTGCGTGCACGTACCTGCATGCGCTCGCTGCGTTTAGAGGAAAGTGTGTTTGCGATTCGATTCGATCGCAGGGTCGCGGTAAAGCGTCGATCAGAGGCCGACGTCTCTCCCCCCTTTCCTCCCTTTCCTCCCCCTCTGTGTCCCATACGGTCACGGCTCAGAACCCACAGACGACGCCTCACATGGACGCGGAGAACTTAATGCGTGTGACATTAAGGTTTTATGTTATCGGTTGATCGCTGGACGCTTTGACCAAGGTGGAGGACTTGAGTTTGTAAGAATATCTGCACAGTTTATATAAGATTCATTGCGTTTGTCGGTGGCCTCCGCTCGCACCGCTGTCATTCATCAAAAATGCATCAACAAAACAAGACCACAAACCTGCTTGCGCGTGTTTAAACAGTGGATCAGTTGGGAATCGTGCGGGGAGTAAAGAAACGAGAGACAGCTGTTTGATGCAGAGCTGCAGGCTGCACACGTCCAGCGTTAATGTGCGCGATGGTTATTACCAGTTTATTTGTCTGATACACAGTCTGACACTTAACCAACAGTAACTACACGTCACCAAATCCACTTCTTGTGGTGGTGATAAGGTGTGAGTGAAAACTCTGTGTCTTGGTCTACGCTGGGGAATACACGCTGATCTGGCATAACATTATGACCACTTGGACGTGGATGTTATTTGGACATGTAGCACCAGACCAGACCAGACCAGACCCCCCCCACCCCATAGCAATGACAGAAAACACTTTAGGAACAACTCACCAAAACATGAAGAGCAGCACAACGTGGCCTCCATATTCACTGGAACCCAAACTGATCTAGGCCCCAGTAACAACATCCGCACAATTTTAGGAAGGTGGTCATAATGTTATGCTTGATCATTATATCTAAACCGTATCCATTCAGCCTCCATCTACACTGGAGGTGTTAGTTATTGTCCACTGACGGGGACGCGCTGCCTCGTTTATTTTGGTGTCGTGCTACCCACCAACAACGTGAGCTCATTTACAGCATCGCGGCTAAATACAGACCAAACTAAAGCGCTACGTTTTATTTTTTTCTTTCTTTTGAATGTGATACACACACGCTGCCAGTGTGTGGACAGGCATCCGAAAATTCCTCCGTTCAACTCTCTCCCTTTTATTAATCTGCGAGCGCGGCGGATGTTGTTAACAGTTCACCCGTGTACGTTTGTGCACGTTTAATCAAGAGCTGATCTGATCCTCGTTCTCGCTGGGAGCATTAAA
Organism: Mugil cephalus; assembly: GCF_022458985.1. NCBI lineage: Eukaryota > Metazoa > Chordata > Actinopteri > Mugiliformes > Mugilidae > Mugil > Mugil cephalus. The sequence continues at coordinate 6,078,786 of NC_061776.1, forward strand.
GTGCTCTATGATGTGTCTCTGTTGTGTATCTGTTGTGTTTCTGTTGTGTTTCTGATGTGTCTCTGTTGTGTATCTGTTGTGTCTCTATTGTGTTTCTGTTGTGTCTCTGTTGTGTCTCTGTTGTGTTTCGATTTGCAAGTACGCAGTAGTTAGACCAAGGTTACACGTCACATGAGCTGAGCTCTGAGGTCAACCTGCAAAAATGATAATTAGGGTTGAAAACGAGATTAGAAAACTGCTTCCAAAAAAGACAGGACTATTGTTAGAGGCCTTTGTATTGAAGGAACGGAGCCACAGCTGCGTCCGGGACACGTTTCTCTCAATTTGCATCGACTTCCCCGTGTTTTGTCTTCATTGTGGAGAATGAAGTGTCAGCAGGAGACAAAGACGGTGTCTGAGGAGTCAACAGAGGTGTCAGGACAGAAGTAATGAGATTAAGACTCTCCCTTCTCCCCACTATCTGTTCTCCCATCTCCCATTTATTCTCTCCACGTGCAGATTTAATGGTGTAATTATTTAAATGTAGCTTTTTATTTGAATTATGTGCACATCATTTTCTCCAGCTTTGTGGCTAAACTGTGCTTTTATAGTCATGGCTGGAACAGAGTGCTCCTATAATAAAGTTTTAACCGTCATAATGCTGCAGACGAGTTCACCAAGAAGTCTCCTTCTGCCCTCTAGTGGCAGATTAAGAACAATGCACTGTCTGCCAGTTCACATGTTTGTGTTTTTCACAACTTGTTCTCAGATTTTATGTTTTTAGTGCAATTTTAGGTCCAGTGTGTTAATACAGTTAAACATATAAAAATATAAAAAACTTTTAAGTCACATGTGAGGTAAAAAAAAAAAATGACACCAAACAAGACAAGGTAATAAACCGTATATTTTTAAGGTGAAATATAAAAGTAAAACAAATAATCAAACACGGCCCCAGAGGGTTAAGTTTTTCCTTTTGATTACACTTCATTAATATTAACTGGAACACCTGAAACAATTCATTTTATTATAAATTTATATATAAATTTTAAAGTTTTTGCTCAAGAGCCAGAAACCTGAGCTCTGATCAGCTTCAATCAAACAGGTAGAAACTTCACTTTCAACAGCGGTGATGGAAACTTTTGCTGAAATTTCACCTGAGACAAGTCGTACAAATGTTTGTATCTCTGAACCTCCTCAGTCTTTCCTCCATGTGTTCCATCTTTATTCATCCAGAACAATCAATTACAAAATTGCAGAGATGGGGAAGCAGCCGGAAACACTATGGAGAAAACAGCAGAGGCGTCACTAGGTTTTAAGGACGAGATGCACAGGATGTAAGCGAACGTAGCACGAGAGCACAACAGTTTACAGTTAACAAAGACTGAGAATTTATTTATTGTTATTATTTCAGTCTGTTTTTTTAACACATTGCAACAACAAACACAAGTTTCAACAGTAACTATTAATAACTGATCAACATAGAGCCACATAATTTAAATTATTATTAAATTAATATTAATAAGTGGAATTTACGATCATTTATGAACATATTTAATGTAAATATTAATTATTTATTTGACCTCATATGCTGGCCATTTTATATTTTGAAAATAAATAATAAATAAATAAATAAAACACCATAGAGAATGATTGAAGTGGACCTGAGGATGTTTCAGTGGGAGACACAGTCTCAAATCTCCTGGTCTGAGTCTCTGTGACGCGTAGTCAGAGTTTTGTGGATGTTGCCGTGGCTACGACGCAGATGCCCCACGTGCCTATTATATAGTCACAAGATGGTCTTTAAAAATCTAAATGTTTGTTTTTGGACAAGCTGCGGATGTCAAAAACACTTTGGACACGGAGCGAACAGCTGGAAACCACAGAGACGAACACAAACAGAGACGCTGCAGCCTGTGCTTCCAGCTGATTGGTTAGTTTTTTTGTTTTTTTTGTTTTTTTGTTGTTTTTTTGGCCGGCGCTCTGGAGCTGAGGGTTGGAGACATGGCCAGCTGAGGTCATTCATGCAGAGCGCAGCAGATCGGATGTGATTTCTGAACACCCACCGTGGGTTGTGACGAGGGCGGCAGCTCTGCTGATTCACCACCACAGCCGACTTCTAACAACAACAAACACCACGCGAGGAAACGGTCACTTCGAGATTTACCGCTTCCTTAGGGGGACAATTTAACTTTATTCATCATGTTTTTTTTATTTTTTTTTTTCCCATAACTGAAAAATGCCAAATTTGGAAGCAGTGTGGTTTAGAAATGTGCTGCTTCACTTCCGTCAGGGTTTTCATTCAGATAAATTAGAACGATTCATAAAAGTGTGGACGCCACAAACTGAAGATCTGCTGGTGTCAAGTGTTTAAGAGTTACGAATGAATGCATCATTCATTCATTCATTTTAATTAAAGGTTAAAATGTGTGAAATTGTTCATCGAATTTCAACATTAAAATTCACGTACACTGATCAGCCACAACATAATGACCACTGACAGGAGAAGTGAACAACGCTGACGTCATCTTGTGACAATTCATTTCAACATCAGGATGTGGATGTTGCTCAGACATGTAGCATCCCTCTAGACCAGACCAGGCCCCCCCCTCCACCCCCACCCCATAGCAATAACACAGCCAAAGGCCCCTCCTCTCAGCCCATAGCACCCAAAGGCCCCCACTAACAACACCCAGTTACCAGGACGCCCAGAACTGTTTGGGAGGCAACAAGGGCGACCTACACAATGTTAGGAAGGTGGTCATAATGTTATGGCTGATCATTCAGTCTCTCTCTCTCTCTCTCTCTCTCTCTCTCTCTCTCTCTCTCTCTCTCTCTCTCTCTACCAGAGGGATTCTCACCACAGTGACTCAGCCAACCCAGCTGTGGTCTGTGGGAACAGCCTGTATAGACAGGAAGTGGTGTGTGTGTGTGTGTGTGCGTGTTTCTCTGTGTTTGTAAGTGTGTGTGTGTGTGTGTGTGTGTTGTCGTCTGCATTGTCTCGAACCGGCCGGATGTGAGGTCATCAAACTCGAGAACCTTTTCGTTTACAGCTGCTGCTGGAAAATAAACAACAGTTCATATCATCGGCTGAATGTCGCCTGTTTGTTGAGGCGCTCGTCTGAAGTTGAATCGTCCTGCTCCACCTGTAGCTCCACTTTATCTGCAGCCGTTGTCGTGGTAACCACATTTAGCACCATCACCTTAAAAAAAAAACTATTTCCAGAACAGCGGAGCATTGTTGCGTCACTTATTTGCGTGTTATTTATTTGTGTGTGGCCTTTTTTTTCCACAAATGTTGATGTTTTCTGTGGATTCTGGCACAAATGAATTTGAAAAACAACTCGGATGAGAACTGATGTGTAGATGAGTGGGTTTCCCGAAAAGATTGAAAACATATTTCTTATTATAGACACACATTTCTGTGGATTATAAAAGTTTGTTTGCACTGTGTGTTTACAAGGTTTGCTGCTGACCCACTTATACGAATATATCAGTACAACTCTTTTCATTTTATATTTATTTTTTATAGTATTTTTTTTAATATTTGTATTACTTGAACCCGGAGCCGAAAACCAACATTTCATTATGTTCTCACTAAGGGTGGGACTTAGCTAACGGCTAAGTTCAGGTTGTTTTACTAGAACAAGAAATAAGTAGAAATCTTTACATTTAATTGTTTTATTTACCATTTAAAGTCGATACTGTTCTGAAAAAGTCCTTAGATCGGTTCAGTTTTGGCCAACGATATTTTTCTGTTTCTTTTTCTACCTTTTTGAATTGAAATGCAATTAAATGCATTTTTCCATTAAGCATTAAAATATATTGAGTTAATAATATTCATGTCTGCATCTATTATTTGTCCATTTAATTAATTTATTTTTTTAAAAACTTGCTTTTTGGGGCAAATATTGTTATGCGATTAAAATGTGATTAATCGAGTTTAATCAATTATAAAGCCTCTAATTAATTAGATGTTCTAGTTCTCGATAAAGACTTCTGATGACTCCCTGATGCTGTCTTTTCCGTTTGCTGTTGCCGGTCCCTTGTTTCTCCACTAGGGGTCAGTGTGGGTCCAGGTTTAGCAGGGACCTCCTCATGACTCCAGCGGCTGCAGACGCGGCGGAACAGGAGCGTGTCTGCCTCTTAAAGCTCGGAGGCCTTACATCACGCTCCCCCGGGTGCTGTTTGTGTCTGCTGGGACTGTGGCTGCTGTTCGGCCGGTGGTTGTAGTGTTTGTGAGGGAGGTCGGGAAGTCAGGAAGTCAGGAAGTCGTCTCGTATGAGCTCTGATTGGGAGACGTACAGGAACATATGAGATATTCTTCTTTTCATTCTGCTATTGCCCCCCTTTTTTTTTTTTTACCGCCAAACGGTGACAATGAGTTTTTAACTCCTACGGCGGGAAGTGGCAGGGAAGCGTGCAGGAAGTGAGCGTCATTGTGGGGGTGTAAACAGGATGTTGTGATGCGATCGACTCCGTTTGTTTAGCTCCTTCCTTCCACCGTCGACGCTTTGATTGGAAGCAAAGTCGTCAGGAGCGAATCAAAGCCAAAGAAATAAATGCTTTTCTCTCGTCCGTCTGCAGTCACAGACTGTGCTTGAATAGAAAGACCTTGTTGGGGTGTCGGTGGGGGGTGAAAAGGTGGAGGGGGGGGGGGTTGGTATTGATCTTTTGCGCTCGTACTGGAATGCTCATTTGAAATTACATGCCCTGAATGCAGTTTCTTGATTGTTGTTTTGCGCCTGGAATCGACAATGTGAGGGGGGGAAAAAGCATGTTTTTGTGCGCGGCAGTTCTGTCTTTTCTTGGTGTTTATTAAGGGAGAGTTGATCCCTCTGAGGGGGGGTTAAAATAACGGAGGCCGAGCTCTTTGGAAAAGCTACACGGGCTTGTGTTGTAATTCCAGAGCATTGAAATTATCCTTTTACGAGGTGTCGTAGCTCGATGGATGTATAGATGTTCCCCATGCATCTGATTCCACCGACAGAGGAGCATAACAAATGGGAAAGACCCCCCCCCCCCACCTCCTCCATCACCACCTCCACCCCCCCACCACCACCACCACCACCACCCCCGCCACCCAGGACTGGGAATCTAATCCACTCACCACGCTGTCATCTCGCATGTCGTCTCCACCGTCCTCCTCTCGTTACAGTGGAGACAACCCAAACACTGACATGGGCACCATTATCCCAGAGGAGGTTCGCAATGTCAGACTTTGTAGGACGGTTTCTGTTGCGCACCGATCAGCCACAACATTATGACCACCGACAGCCACAACATTATGACCACCGACAGGAAGAAGCAAATAACTTCGACCGTCTTGTGAGAGTTTCGGTGTTCGGCTGCCGCCTTCCTCATGTGGGATGATCCGCGAAGGCCTCTCAACTTCAACCCATATGACTCAAAGCCCCCCCACTCACCCCCGCCCCAACTAACAACATCCTGATACTAGACACCACAGGAGCCCCTCAGAAGACCCACGGTCCATTCTCTGATGAGTCACAATTGTTCTGGAGGCACAAGGGAGACTTGTGCACATTCTTTTATAAAATGTTGTCTGAGCTGTGGCCCATGTTTTTCTTTTACACTCAAGCATAAAGTGTAGTTTTTAGCCTTGTTTTTTATATATTTTTATCCTTTGTGACAATAGACGTGACAAAGATTCTTAATTTCCTGCAATAAATCAGGACGTAGCAACGATCCAAACCGATGCGATTGATGCGGTTTCTGATGCTAAGTGCTGAGAACACGTTGTGTTCGGTTCTCCTCAGCGCGCCGCCGCGATCCTGTCAATTAATTCACATTTAAATCTTTTCTCGAGCAAACACGTGAAAGATTTGCCGCTTAGAGAGAATTATTTTTTATTATTTTTCCTCCGGTGCCGGTGTAAAGAAGAAAAAAAAACAAAAAAAACAAGCAGCCCCGGACGCGTGTTCAGTCTTAAAGCTGATCTGTTGTGAAGAGTTGACGGCTAATTAAAGCGTTTGATCAAACGCGCGACTGGAGAGCGTGTGTTTTTGCAGGGTGATGAAACTCTGGGAAATGTTTCTCTGCCAAAATCACAATGAGGCTTCACCGACGGGCTCCTCGTTCGGTGCCCAGGTTTCAGACGCCGGCGTTTCTGGCGTCTTTCCACGCGTTTGGATGCCGGCGACGCGGCCGCTACACACGAGGCTTTTCCCCTCAGAGCAGCGTGAGCAGCGGCTGTTGTTGGCTTCGTTGCACAGAGTAAACAGACTCAGACGCTATCTGGAGCTGCTGCTGCTGCATGTGATGGACTGACCTGACATCCTGCCATTCATTCTCTGCCTCTGACATGTGGGGGATAAAGGCCGACGCCTCTCAGCACGTGTTAAATCCATTACGGCCAATCAGCGAGCGCCGAGCCGGCCCTGGCCAGCGCGGCGAAGCCGACGTTTTTATGCGTCTTCCTCTCCCGCCTCAGATCTCAGGAACTCGACATGTGCGTTAAATAAGCGGATTCTTGACTCGCGGCCACTCGTTCCGCTCTCTGATTGTTTTATCAGATCTAAACACAACCTCAGGATCCTCCGAGCGGCAGTTGACCCCGAGTGGCAGCACATCCTGTTATCGTCTGATATATGAAGTGACTAAAGTGGGGGAAGGATGTGAAGTATGTGTTTGTGAGTGTATGTGAAAGAGATGGGGAAGGGGACCGGCTCATTTGCGGAGCGACGTTTCTGATCTCAGGGAACAAGGCGATGAAATCGTCGAGCATTTGACACAAATCAAATATAATATATTTAATATAATATATAGACGTGGGATCACCAGAGGTTCCACGATATGATGTTATTGCAGTGCTTACCATAACTCTTAGATGCATACAACCCAATGAACCCAATGTTCCTTTTTATTTTTGCAATATCTTTTTAAGTTTTAATTTTTAAACTCAACAAAACCAATGGAACATTATTGTAAATCTTTGTTTCTTAATAAAAATCCCTAAACATCTAATACTTTCCCAACTATTAAATATAATTTATATGGAAGATGAAATGTCCTCACAAAGAGTAAGATTGTTCAGTTTGTATCAGTCGGTCTTAAAGTAATAATGCAGATGTTGGATTTGGCGCAGCAGGACAGAATGTAACACAACAACAACAAGGTTGTTTGAGATGTGCGACATCACTGAAGTCAGGCCTGAAGCCTGTTTCTTCAGACTCTTCCACGTTGTAGAGGAATTAGATCGGTGTCTGGTGTCGGTAGATAAGCAAAGCCCAGGTATCGGTTTTGTTTCTTCTTCTCTCGAGAAAGAAAGTTTAATCAAAAGTGCGTTTTATATAATAAAAGATACTAGACATTTGCCTATCGATTCAATATTGTTGTGCAATCAAAACACAATACTTTGTGGATTTTTTCCCGCCCTGCAGTATTGAGTTTATGTTTTCAAAGACAGTCCTATTTGGAAATTCAGATCTCTTTCCACGATTCTCTTCCAGTCGTTTCCATTCAGCGTGAAAATAAATATTAAAAAACACGGTTACTCACAAAAATCCATGTGAAATAATGGGTGCACGCTACAGAAAAATCCATCCAGGCCTCTAAAACACTTACATTTGAAGTGATTGATTGAGCGGAACAGGCCGGGCGTGTCTGCCGAGCTGCAGACTGTGGCGAGCCTCCGGGCCACGGTGGTGGAGGAGGACCAGCGCTCGCCTAATTGCATGAAAAAATTGTTTACTATTTCCTGAAATCGCGAGAGGCCGCGGTTTTTCATTGAGAGAGAGGCAAAGCGTTTCCAGATGCGCCTCCCGACAGGACGTTATGAATCTCTGGCTCTGCGAATCAAGCCGAGTATCGCAGGAAGTCTCTCGGTTTGGTGCCTGCGGGCGATTTGCTCGTCCGGGGTCCGTTCGCTGAACTCCCTACCTGACCGGTTACCGCGCACATTTGCATGCACGGCACATTTGGTTGCCACAACAGAGGCGATGGTGAAGATGATGCAAACGCTGAAACACAGGAAGGCTTCCTAACTAGCCCCGGTTGCCATAACAGAGACGCTGATGTGTCTGGGTATCGGCATGATGCAAACGGACGCCACGGAGCCTCGTCTCACATTTACTGATGATTTTACCTCCGAGGCCTGATCAAGTATCTGTGAGAAGATCCACAGAGGCCCCTCCCCTCAGTCCATAGGACCCAAAGGCCCCCAAATAACAGCATCCTGTTGCCAGACACCACCTCGTTTTTTGTTGAGTCACAACTGCACGATATTAGGAAAGTGGTCATAATGTTATGCCTGATTGGTCCATTTTTACAGCAGTGGTTGTATTTGCATTGAGTTTATTTCATTTAATTAAACTAAATGTGTCACTAGAGAGGGAAGATCATTACAATCTAGAAAGGCGGAAGAAATATACTTTCTTTTAACAAGCTGTTCATCATTTAGATCGGTTCATTTCGGTTTCCTAAGTGTAAAGATTTCTATTTTTTAAAATTTCACGCTGTGGACTGGCTGCCAAAAGACAGTTTCCCCACACGATTCATTTTATGGACTTATCTGGTTTCACCGGGCGCAGCCGTCCTCCGAAATTCATTTTAATAGCGAAACTCTCTCCGTATCTCCGCGTGCCCGCTCACGCCGCTTATTTTGAAAGTGTTTACAGCAAAGGCATGCAAATGTGAGCACAATCTGATCAATTCTCACCCAGAACAAGTTTAATTTTCTTTATCGCCCGGGGCATAAACGATACACATAGATGTATGAAAGAGTCCCTGAGAAGAAAGCGCAGCCAGATGAGATTCAGTTTTCCCTCTGCACTGATCTAAAACCTACGTTTTGATGAGAATCTCTGTAATGGGAAAGGCAGTAGTGTCCCTCCCACTGCCATGTTTTTTTTTTTTTTTTTTTTCGCTGCTTAGCTCAGCCTCGCTGCAGGCTGATGCAGTACAGAGTTAGCAGCAGAAATGGCCGCAGTGTTCCCCGGGGTTTGGTGTAAATGAGATTTGCTGGGGGATGATTGGGTCTGAGGCAGGCCTGGAGATGGACCTTTATGAAATAACCTCGGCAATCTCTGACAGAGCAGCAGGGGAGAGAGCAGACGATGCACTTAAATAAAAAAAAAGGTGTGTGGCCCTCACGGTGACAGAAAGTAGACCAGACTATATTTGGCTCCAGCCTCTCGCTTTGACTTCGGCTTTGAGTTTCAGTTCAGAAAACACATCAATGTTTAAATTTTTAATATGCGGAGTCCTTCATAAGGCTTTCAAAGGATGACCGAAAAATAGATTAGGGCCACAGAAAATGGTTATTTTCTCAGTAGTTTATTGAAGAACTAAAATCTAACTTTTTCTAATAAATGTAGTTCAAACTTAATGATGACATATTTGAACGTGATGTCTATAAAAGTAGAACTAATTTTAAACTTTTACCATGTCATACTATTCAACAAAAGTTCAGATTGAGTCTAATTAAGATGTTTTTACTATGTTCTGTCATTAGTTATTATACATATGCACATATAGAGTATGTTTTAACTTCAGTGACTTTGGAAATGCATGTATATTCTCCTGTAGTAGAGGGTTTAGACTTGCAGTAACGCAGTTCAGTTGGGAGTCTTTTCAGTTTTGTAACCCATAGACTGTATATAAATATGGATGACACCTCCCCACTTCATTCCATTGCTCATGCTGACATTATTTTCACGGGCGGTGTCATTGTGTAGCGTTTGGAGCTCAAGTCTGTCCATTATCAATGACCTACCCCCACTTCCCCTAGATGCGTACAATGGTGTTTTCGTTTGATTAATGCTGCTATTTGCTAGTTTATCTGCTACTTTGATTGTAAAACGTCTGACTACTTCAACGACTAGTCAGCTGGAGCCATTTTTTGTGACAGCTTTAACTCAGGGACAGATCATGGCTCAAGTCTTCTCCTTCTGCTGCTTCATTTGTTGGACTGTAACGTCTTCACCAAGTCTCACAGTTGCACCATGAGTGTTAAGAAGCGCTACATTGAAAATGGTCCGGTTTGAAACAGTGTGTCGTGTAAAGCTGTGTAATCAAATACACCAGTATTCCTGTATATTATGGGGAAAAAAAATTGGTATTCAGTGTGAACCAGTATACTGCCCAGGCCTAGGTCATACTGACATTATCTTCACAGGGGTATGAGCATCACTATGCGGGTTTAGAGCTAGAGTCTCTACGTTATCAATGACCTACCCCCACTTCTAGACTTATAGAAGGTGGTGTTGTGTGGTTTATGCTAGTATTTGGTAGTTTATCTGCTGCTTTGATGGCGAAGTGTCTGACTGCTTCTTATGGCCCCCCCATGGTGCACGATGTTCAGCTTACGAATCCTGCATGTGAGGATTTTCTTGGTTGTTTCGAGTACGAAAGGCTCCCAAACTTTGGACATTTTGTTTTGCGTCACTTTAGCCCCTTCCATGTTCCTGCTGTGGTGTTATGTCTGAAAGGAAAATCAGCCCTCGAGTGGCCATCTTGGACCAGACACACAAACCACTAACCATTTTTAAAGGGAACCTGTCGACTGGATGTCTCGCTTCTTGACTTTCCCTTCGTCTGTGTTGTTTTTCATGTCTGTGTCACAGTCAGTCGGAGCTGACTGCCACGGCTCATATACGACAAATTTCAGAAATTTCCTCAGTTGGTTTTCTGGGAATTCTGCTCTCCAAAGAAAGCATTGAATATAGCCAGGGGGGCCCTCGAGTTCTATTTCTGAGGATTCTTTTTCTCATAAAAACTGGACGGCCTGGATGAGACACCTTTGTTGGTGTTAGAGAATTTCCCAGGGAAGTGAACGTTACTTTCTGCAGCAGATTAAAAAAATAAAAGAAGAAGAAATTGTTCCAGGTTTAACTACTTTTCCAGTTAGAGTGGAAACAAGCCTTCCTAAATGTGTTTATTTCTCTGTTAGTGACTTCATTTGACGTTAGCGGCTCCTGTAATGATGGTTATCTGTCAGAGTAAGTGCATTACTGACAGCTGAGCTTGGTGAGGCTGCCGAAAAAGCTCTTTGTCTCTCAAAGCTTCAGGCTTCACATCCTTTATTCATAGCCACGGAGTAGTAGTGACTTGTGTGACACTGATTGATTTCCTTTTTTTCTTTTTGACAAGCTCCGCGGACATATTCGCTGTGAATTTTTAAGTGAAAAAGTGGCATTTGTTGACGTCTGGTAATGCTATTTGATTATTTTTCTTTCAGAGTGCGGTTCCCGCTCTGAATCCTCCTTCGTGTTCTCCGATGCCCTCTTTTCCTTCACCTCCCTCCCAACAATATTTCTCTCCCTCTATGCCCCGCTTTCCCTCCTGTCAAGATAATTGGCTCAGAAAAGAAAAAAAAATATGCAGACTTATTTAGCCCTCCCTGAAATCTCTCTTCACTTGCCTCAAGATTAATTGCCTTGAGACGCGGAGCGGCACTTGTTGACCGTTTGGTTGAATTAACATTAAACCAGAAGCAGCGTTCAGTTCTCTCTTGAACCGAGGCCGCCGAGACCTCGTCTTATGTTTGTCTGCCCGTCTTCCATTGCATCCCTTCCCCTCGCTTTCTCCCTTGCCCTCCATCTTAAACCCCTCGGCGCCACCCACGCCTTTGCCCGTCATGCTAACATTGCCTTTGACTCCGTGCAGCTGGGAATGGTGTGAACTTTTGGTCTGACGGGACTGATCAGGGCCTATCTAGACCAAATCTGTCTGGGATCAACCCGAACAGAAAGCTTTTTATAGATGCGCCGAGAATGACGCAATTATTTCACAATGCCTGTAATGGGAGGAGCTGTCGAGAGCATTAACTCAGTCATGGGAACTTAGTTTGGGAGCTTTATCGGGGAGTTAATGTAAGACTCGGGGATGTAGAGCTGCAGCTTAGACCACCATACAGGGAGACTGAGAGGATGTGAACGGGCTTGTTTAAGTATACACCAAACGGCCACAACATTAAAACCGCCAACCAGCGAAGAGAATTCCATCGATGGTCTCAGTAGGATGTGAGGTTCTTCTGGGAAACCTGGCTGCTGGTATTTGTGTGGACGTTACTTTGTTGTGTACCACCACCTGGACATTGTTGCGGATCAAACACAGCCTTATGGCCAGGGTGTTGATCAAGGGCGTTCATCCTGGTGCCATATGTTCCCCCAATAAGCACCACACCTGGACATCCATGTGGAGTGTTGGAAAACGGGATTCACCAGTACAGACTCGATTCTGATCAGAACATGAGTCTAGTAGCACGTCATTTGTATTTTATTATGTTTTAACCAATGTAGAAGAAGAAAAATGGCTCTGTTGGGTCATTGGCTCTGTTGGGTCATTCATCCAGGTCAGAAATGTTGAAGAAAGGCAACTGGACTTGTAGAGTTTCTTGAGTTTCGCAAAACTCGACAAGTCCAGTTGACTTTCTTTGACGTTTCTGGATATTAGATTGTTAACAAACAGCTCCATGGCACTCAGCTGACATGTATGACTACTGATACCCAACGATTTGTTTGGCCTAGCAGATATTTGCATCATCAGTTCCCAGGGGAGTGACTCCAGACCAACTTTCAGCCACAAGCGTCTTTTAGGCTAAGGAAGTTGGGTCAGTTCCCAGTCCACCAGACCAGGCCACCATGTTTCATAGCCCGTCTCAGCCAACTTTTGGTAGTGATCTCTTGAAGTCGGATCACATTGGCTGTCCATGGCCATATTGCCGGTTCACCGCTTGTCCTTCCTTGGACCAGTTTGGCACTGTGGATTGGAAACGAGAACGAAGATGAAAACAATGCTGTGTTTGAGTTTTCTAGACATCCAGATTTGGTCGCTCCAAGATCCATCAACTTTGAGGACAAAATGTTTACTGCTTGTCTATAATTTGTAGCAGACAGGTGCTACGATAATGTGACAGTCAGTTGACCAGTTATTAAGACCAGTTGGCCATCATGCTTTGTCTCTTATTGGGTCAGTTTATCCTCTGATGACTTGCGTAGCCACATGTGCCACGATCCACTAGTGTCCTGAGTCTAACAGGAGTGCAGTTAGGTCGATGAGAAAACAACCACTGAAAGTTTCAGACTCCTTTTCACCAGGAACATGAACCTGATTTGCAATTATCGTGGAGGGAGTTCTTTCCACATCCTGCTTTGAGCTAATTCGTTTTTACATGGTTTCATTCTCATCTAACTAGCCATCTGAAGTCTAATGTTGGTTTACATCCAGCTGGCCACAGTGTTGTAGAGCCAGGATTTAAATCATTCTCTTTCTGCACAACTTTGAAGAATCGTCTGCAGCACCGGAGCCGCTGTAAAAAGGATGATAAATACATAATTCATACGTATCTTTCATGCTTACGGGTTTGGGGAAAGGGTTCAAAATGAGTCTGGGTGTTTTATTCACAATTTAGTGTTTTCTCAGAAACACAGAGTGCTTCCCAAACTGAGCAGCTTGCAGTTTACATCATTTATCATAACCGGGGCTGCCTGCTCAGGTCATCTGGCTCTGCCAAGATCTAGAACAAATCTCCTCAGATGTCTGCTTACTCATTCTAATTCTGCAAATGTGAAATAAATATGGCATCTTAAATAATATTAATACAATGCCCGTGGCAAAATGTTGCAGGACCTTGCTGCAAACATTGATTTGCCTAAATTGCATATTCCAGCCCTGCGCTATTCATGAACCGAGGAGACAGTTGCGCGGTGGTTGCAGAGGTGTTGGCACCTAATATTGTTACAAAAAAAAAAAGAACAAGAGGTGTCTGATGGAATGAAATATACCGCAGAGCGTGATTCATGAAGGTGACTCGCACAGTGACTGCCTTTGTTTACGGCGTTTCGTCAGGACGGATCAGGGGATAACTTCTGTTGTTGCTGCTGCCATTATTTTGTCTTCTGGAGACATTTCTCTGTCAACCGTGCAGCGTCTTCCAAAACAGAGATCACAGCCGGGCAAGACGGGATCACATGCTCCCCTCTCTAATCCCCTCTCCATCCCTAACGCAACAGAAACGTGCCGCTGCAGAGCTGTCACAGGCATTCTTTTGTTCGCGCGGCAAATTAGCCCGTTTGCTCGCTCTTCCCTCACGGCTTCGCCTACCGACAATGGCCATTGTGCAAGATATCGCTGTCAGATTTGTGCTGCGTGCGAGAGTAAAAAAGTGCTTATTTGGACTCCAAGGCTCAGCCGACTCGGCTCTCCCGGTCCCCCGGCGCTCAGCGCTGATGTCTTTCAGGATAAGCACTGCGTTGCAGAGGGTTGGATATCGTATGTTATGTAATCTTAATGATCAGCGGAGGTATAAGACATTGCAGAAAAGGCATTTGGAGATAGACTCGACCTGAAATCCATGCCAGCTTTGCTTAGTTTTATCAAAAGACGAATAAAATCACACAGTGGAACCTCTAGGAAAACTTTAATTCACCAGTCACTGTCAGATATTGTATCTAAAACTGTCAACATGCATTTTAATGTGCCCAAGAGTATATAATATGATTATAATATGAGTGTTTTTGGGTCTCTTTACTTACAAATGGAACGATTCAAATGACAAAAGAGCCGAGTACTCGTCCCCCCCGTGGTCGTTGTGTGCAAACTAGCAAAACAATGCGTTTGTTGTTCGCCGATTTAACATTGTGTTATGCATAATTGGTGTTTAAAGCCTGCGGGGAAGATTAGTTCACGCTGCACCGAATGAAATCCCGGCTGGTACGAGCTGCTTCTGCTTCTGCTGCTGCCGCCGCCGCCGTCGCACCAAATATCTCTCGGCTCGCAAGCGGCGAAACGTTAAAAGTACCCAAGCAGGAGATTCTTTAAAAATGCATCCAACACCTTTTACTGTAGTCTCTTTGAACTCGGCCGAGTGCACATGAAGGCTTTAAACGCATTGCGTTACACACAAAAGGGTGGTCTTTGTGTTGCCTTGGGAACCAGGGACAAATAAACGGGTTGAGTCTTTACATTAACGCGGCAGCTGAATGCAGCCGATGGAATCAGATCTGGAGATGTGTATTTATTTGCTTCACTCTGTCCAAGGCCTGTCTATAACATGTCACATGTAGATTTTAAATGCATGCGAAAAGAATTCTGCTATTAAATACTCACTGTTTTAAAAGTGAAATGCTTTTGTGTCTCTTTAATGGTTTGTGTAGTTTATACCTGCAGCTATGGGGCATTGATCCTATCACACAGAGGCGGGAATCAAACTGTAATCAAACCCGCTGGCATGTTTCTGATAATTAAACTCATTCCTTTCTCTTTTCTCTTCATGGTCCGTTTGCTGATGTCTTCCTCCCTCTGAATGCGCTCCCCTCCATGCAGGTAAGTCATTTTCCTCACACTTCTCCTTCTACTCATCCAACATCCCACCAGAGTCCAATGAAACCCGCTACAATATGCAGACGAGTTCTCACTCTGCGTTTTTTCCCGTCCTTGTGGGGCTTTGTGGGCAATAAAGCTTAGATTTCCTAATAGATCTCGTCTTAATGCCCCTCCTCTGTTGTCTGCTGTTTACACTAGGTTGTGGTGCGTTATGCAGAAGGGAAGAGCCAAAGTAAATTCTTGGCCCCAAAGATATTTTCTGAGTTATTGAACAGCACCCAGAGCAGCGTCTGAGTCGAGGCTGCGCGCTTATTAAAAAGTAATATGTTTCTGTAGCGAGGTTTTAAAACGGTGAGAGCAGAGATGTAGTTTACAAGTTTCCCTCGTGGCTGTCACACCAGCCCTCAACCACATTTGCAGACTACCCAGAATTTAAAAAAAAAAAAAAAAAAAAAAAGGATGGATCTTTGAGTGGATCGATACTTGCAGGGAGCGGATAGAGCGTCTGAATCGGACCACACACACTTTACGGTAATAAATTATCCTGCAGCACCTGAAGCTAAAAGCCAGACTGAACAAATCCACCGTCTGGAAGTCAGCCCGACGTACCCCCCCTACACATACTCACCCCCCCACAACCTTTCAGGGTGGTGAGGGGGAGCGGGGGTGGAGGGGGGGTCAGGAATGCTGTCAGAGAGGCGAGATTTGATTCTTCTGTTGTGTCTGTTGAAACCGACGGTGAAGCAGACTTTAAGGATTAACACTTAACACCAGAGCTGAGTTTAAAATAAATACGTTTTCCAATTTAAATCAACCGTGACTTGAGAGATCACCCATCGAGTCACGGTTTATTTTTAAATAGAAGTCATTTCCTGCGTCAAAAACAAAGCCATAAGCGCTAATCCCAGTGATGATCTAATAATTACACAAACACAAATTGTTGTCAGACTGACTTCATTTTTCCAGAGTAAAGACTTCTACTCATCATCTTACTCCCACTTCTTCTTCTTCTTCTTCTTCTTCTTCTTGTTCTTCTTCCTCATCTTCTTCCTCATCTTCTTCTTCTTCTTCCTCATCTTCTTCTTCTTCCTCATCTTCTTTTCCCCTTTCTTTTTCTCCTCATTTTTCCTTTTTGCTTTCTCCTTCTTCTTCTTCTTCTTCTTTAACAATTAACTTCAAAAGATCAAACACCATTGCCTGAAACCATATTTGATATCTGATCATTTTGAAAATGACTGGATTGGCCTCAATAATGAGGACGTCCCTACGTTAAGTCTGCTATTCAGAATAAACATTGGTCAGAGTCGTGGAAGGAACAGAGGTACCGCTTGCACAGTGTGGGAAACTTCTCTTTAAAGCCTTTAAAACTTGACTTCTCTCACACATACTACGTATCCAGTTGTATGTTAATAGACGTAAAATGTTGGACAAACATAAATATCTTTAAATTATTTGATATCGAGTCAAACTGGGAACCAGTGAATGTGAATCGACCCCATTCAGGAACTTTGTGGCCCAGATCCCCTCGACTGGAACTGGAAAACAGAGTTCAGGTCATGGTGTATATATATATATATATATATATATATATATATATATATATATATATATATATATATATAAAGACAAGGCAGCTGGACTTGAAAGCTGAAGTTAGAAAAAATCTCGAATGAAGCGTAACCTTTAAGATATTTGGCACCTGAGCCTGCACCATATGTCCATGTGCTTGATGCATTTCATTCACCTGCAGTATTCCACAGGGACAATATACCAGTCAAATTACATTTTTTTTGAGGCAGATATAGAATTTGAAACATTGACCAAGAGGCACCACCAGACTGCAGCCCCTTCTTCTTCTCCTTCTTCTTCTTCTTCTTCTTCTTCTTGTGACCGGCCTAACCCCCGGCACAGGTTGGGATCAGGAGTCTCCAGGGTGCCGGGTGGATCTGCCGGAGCTCTCAACCTTATTGATTTGTGTCGCTCGGTCTCAGCTGCGACTTTGATGTGACGGTTTCATTTGAGCTCTGCTTATGGAGCCTTTAATTAGATTTCGGTGCCGGGGCTCCTCTCCTGGGGACCGAGGTGGTGGAAGAGATTTGATGATGGGTTCAGTGTGTGTGTGTGTGTGTGTGTGTGTGTGTGCAAGAGAGAGATGAGGGAAGTTTGGGTACTTTTAAGGTGAGAGTTAACTCCTGCCTCGGTGTGTACGTGTAGGTTAGCGCTCATAAATAGCACCGAGTTGACTCGTGTGTGGTTGTTAGAGATAGACAGAAAAAAAAAAAAACGTCTGTCTGCTCGGCCCTGGCTCGGGATTAAAGCCTAAACTTGCAGGGCTCTAATACCGCTGCACCGCAAATCCACCTCTGACTTAGCAGAACCACTTTTAATCGCAAGTGAAATATTTGTGGTAATGAGAGAGAGTCGCAGCAGCAGCTTCTCTGAGCAAACTTCAGGTCTCCCGGTATCGGCGGCGCTGGTCTTAAAGGATCTGGGGCGACGCCGGAACAGCTCCCGAGTGAAATAAAGATTTAGTGCATAGATGAGTTGGAGCATTTGAGTCATTTTAAAGTTCTTAAACGCTCAAATTGATCCACACCTCGCTAATAAAGGTGGAATCGCAGTGTGTGGCCGAGTCTTTTCTTCACTTTGCTGACAGCTGTTTTGTTGCCGAGACAAACTAAGAAAAACAAAATGATTTGGCTTCTTCTCATAATCCCTCTCTCCTTTCTTTGGATTACGGACATTTGGTTGGTCAAACAACGCCGTGCATTTAGACTGAACAATTAATACTGTGAGTGTTTGACATAGTAATTATCAGGTTATTCAATAATTTAAAGCAGCCATTAGTCGGAGGCTCAAAGACAAACCCCTCCATTATGAGTTCAGCTTAAATTAAGAAACATTTAGGGTTGTCAAAGATTTACGTCGGCTTAGAACTGATGTCTCTGCTAGAATGTGTGGCAGTAAATACATACGGATCAGCCACATCATTATGACCACTGACAGGAAAAGAGAATAACATTTATTATCTTGTGACAATTCAGTCTTGTGTTGAGAAACTTTTGGACCTGGTGTAAATTCATGTGGATGTTACTTAGACATGTAGAACCCACCTGGACCAGAGCAGACACCCCCACCCCAAAACAATGACACTCCTTGATGGCAGCAGCCTGACACAGACACACACACAAAAATAGTTCAGGAACAACATGAAGAACAGCACAAGGTGTTGACCCAACCTCCAAGTTCACTAGATCCCAAACTGATTAAGCATCTGTGGGATGATCCACTAAAGAGGGAGGATCCTCCCAACAAAGGCTCCCCCCACTATTGTTTTGCCATAGACCACAGGACACCCTCAGAAGGTCCATGTCCATTCTTTGATGAGTCACAGCTGTTTCAGAGGAACTAGGGAGACCTACACGATATGAGGAAGGTCATGATATAATGATTAAACTAATATAGAGTAGACCTTAGTGGTTATAGTGTACATTGGAACTGACTGATACATTTTGGGAAAATACTAGGTGTTACCCATGGTGGTCTGGACCCAGGTAAACAGCTGAAAGTGAATGGATTAATGGACCGAGAAACCTTTATAATAAATAATAAATAATAATGGTTCAGACGTACAAAAACAAAGTAACAACAGGAAACAGCGGTTGAACTGGAACTCGTTCATTGATATTATCCTGAACCATTTAATCAAAGCAAAATCTAAAAGACTTTTGTCTCCTTTCCTTCTTCTATTGATGATTTAGTCTGATAGTCTTGCCCCAGCGCCCGCCCATAAAAAAAACTGCAGCTATTTGGAGCATTTACTCAGAGGCCGTACCTTTATTTTAAATCATGGAGCTTAAAACGCTCAGGACATAAAAAACAGGAAGCACCAAAGTGCATACAATCCTTCAAACCCATCGGAACCAATTAGAACAGTGCGTCTCCTACTGCTTAAATACTAATCCACCGCAACCACCACCTTGGAGACACTAAATTCCTTCATCGCCAGGAAAATAAAACCTTAAATCTAAACCCTAATGGGACTGATGGGGGTAATGGGAGCAATTAGACAAAGATGTATTGGATAATTTAGACAAATTCACAGTATAATTTATCTTTGAACAACCGTGAATGACCGCTCTCGTTGAACCTCATTTATATGTGTGTGTGTGTGTGTGTGTGTGTGTGTTTGTATGATTTGGGGGTTGAGGTGGTCCCTAACGGGCGCTAATCCCAGCAGGGTTTATCCTCTCCTATTTCATTCGTATTATTTCCTAATCCAAATAAGGAGCTTGCGTAATGAAACCATATGAGATGTAATTACTCCAAAATGGCGGGAGGTTTTCTGAAAGCATCAGCACAACTATAATTTCTCATTAAGCGGCCGTCACTCCCGAGCTGCTCCCTCGGCCCTCAATTACAGCGAGGCTTACGAGGGCCTCCGCCTGGCTCGAGAACGTATGTGGGTCAGCCTCGACGTCGTGAGCTTTCAAATCCTCTGCTAGACATATGCACACATGAAACTCACAGATGCTTGCTAATGACTCCAGGCATACAGTTTTAAAGTATCCACCGAAAATTCCTCCTTAGCGCAAAGTGCTTCTGCAGGTTTTGTGCAGGGTTGGGCGCTAATATGACTAGCATTAGTGGTTACGTTCCCACCGGTGCTGCTCTTATTCAGGCCTGGACTTTATTTATAGAGGGGTTTTTTGCCCACACGGCTCAGTGATAATGGCTGCTCTGCAAATATCCTTTAATGAAGTCTTCGGAGGAATGATCACCGTGGTTTTTTGGAAATACACCGTCTAGCGTTTAGAGGCTGTTGAACGCCGTCCAGTGGCAGCGTATGGAGGCCTGTTTCGAACGGGACGAATGAAAATGTGACGTGATCCCGGGCTGACTTTCCTCTTTCTCAGGAGTGCTCAGTAGGTCTCTCCTGAAGCTGAGTGCAAGAGATACTTTTCCTGGCATTGTCAAAAGAGGTTAAGGGTAAAGTAGCAGCAGTGGAGGCAGGTTGAAAGGAAGAAGGCGCTCATCCCGGCGCAGTGTCTGCCAGATAGCGTTCATATATATTTTTAGGGGTTTAGTGGGTTGTCTCGCTGGTTTCTAAAACATGTCAGCAGAGGTGCCCCACTGCTTTTCACCACGGAACGAATTCGGAGTTGAAAACCAGCCGAAATGCAGCAGGTATGCTGACGGACGGTGTGTTTAACGGCGTTAATTCCACCTCAAATCTGATCATTAAAAAAAGGCACCCTGACTTCACCAGGTCGACGACGACGATTTATAGTTTGTGGGGGTTAAAATTATCGTCTTTTGCAGAGAATGATGTTAAAATCTCCCAGCTCCAGGACCGCGCTCATCACCATGGTTCCAAAGGGAAAGTATTTACAGAAGTATAGAAAAACTATTCCCAGTCTTCTCGATGAAAGCACCTTCTTTGTCTGCGTGTAAATTGGTTTCATTGCTTTCAATCAGCTTATTCAACCTGCCCTGAGCTTGGATGATTTACAACTGAACATAATATGAAAGTATCAAAGATGACCAAAAATGTAATTAATTGGGACGGCATCATATTTGAGATTCGTGCTTAGTGTAATAAACCTTGTGAATCTAGATCTGAGCTCAACCTGGACCTTGGATGTAGAGATCTTGAGGCGTACGAGTTAAACTGAAATGAGAGTTATCAGCAACATTTGAGGAGAGATTTAAAGTTTGACAGCCGCAGCAGATTGGCTGATCTAGATTGTGGAATTGTCTAAGTGCTAAAGCTGGAAACCGCCACAGTCAGCTGGTCAGAAACAGGAAGGGATGACAGAATGAGAGGATAAAGATGGTCTTCCTGATGGGTCTTACCTTCATTTGTCACACTGATGTATTTAATGGGGTGGGGGTTAAGTTCTTTTGGCCTCCCCCATCCTAATCCTTTAATACTGATATTGGATGATCCCAATGATGATCTCCTAATTACACAAATGCAAATTGTTGTCAGAGTGACTTCATTTTCCAGATTAAAGACTTCTGCTGTTCTTCTTCTCATTCTTCCTTTTCTTCTTCTTCTTTGACAAATAACTACGAAGGATCAAACTGCCTGAAAACATATCTGATCCGGTCATTTTAAAACTGAACAGGTTCTGAACAGGTGTATTCAGAATAAAAACATTCGTCAGTATCATGGAAGGAAGGAGTGTGTAAGAACTTCTCTTTAAAGCCTTTAAAACTCGACTTCTCTTCACAAAATACTGCGTATTCAGTTCTTGGAAGAACTCTGGCTTAACAAGACAAAACCAAAGCTCTTTGCTTGAAGTAGAAGCCTCGTCTTTTAAGAGCCGACTGTTTCTCATGAAACATTAACCTCCTTTTTGCCCCCTAACTCCATCTCCCAACTCCCTTTCTCTCTACGTCTCCCCCTCACTTCCCACCTTCTTTAATTCGGCTGATTTATCGCCAAATAAAGAGTAGTTTCCTCTCCGCCGTTTCTCTTTCGTTGTGCAACACAAACTGCCCCACCGTCGGAGCCAGCGTGAGCCCTGCCAGCTGTGTTGCTCCACACAGATCTACTAACACTCCCCCCGCCTGCACTCCTTGTCCAAGCCAAGGGGGTGACAGAATAATTCCCGGCATAGAGCGAAGGGAAGCCGTCCAGTTCGCTGAGCGTTTAAGCCAGACTCCGACTCACTTTAAAGCAGCTCAATCCTGAGAGCTCGCTCCGCTTCCGTCGAGTCTTTCTCATGGACGATTGGTCTCGGCTCTTTCCTCCTTTCACCCGCTTCCCCTTCATTCTTCGGCTAACCCCCCCACCTTCTCCTTTCCCCAGGTCCTTGTCTTATCTATCCCTAATCCTTTCTCCCACCTCTTCCGTCCAAATTTTTCCCTCTCTTTACCTTCTATCCTTTTCTGTTTTGCCTCCCATCAATCATCCTCTTCCTCCCTTTCTCAGCGGACACCTCAGATTCTTCCGTGGGACGGTCGTACGTCCAGTAAATGCGCTGCGCGTTTCCTCCGTTCTGTCGCTGAGGTTAGATGAATAACTTGTTTGTTGTCCTGAAATAGACAGAGCGCACAAAAACAAAGCCCGCGGCCTGTAGTCCAGAACATGATGGGGTCGTACCGGTGATGCTGTGTAACGTGGTGTCATGTTCGGTTGGTCGGATATGTCCCAGAAACACAGCAGCCAGGTGGCGGTGATGCTTTGTATGAATAATAAATTAGGATTTTGTTAAAGCAAACTATTCTAGCATGTTGTTCCGGGCATTTTTAATGGAAAAAGTTGGGTTTATACACATACATTTTTAAGGACCTACAAAGAAAATATCAATCAAAAAACCCTCAGTAAGTTGTAAGCAATTTGTTCTCTGGAAGTGGCCGTTCGGGCAAAGCTGCAGTTTCCTTCCAGAAGCTATTAAGCCCTCGTGTTCATATACAGGTTGTCTTACTTAATTAAACATATACTGCACACACACACACACACACACACACACACACGCACACATTTGCAGCGGCGGTGTCGCCTGCTAAGTGTTGATTAGTCCCATGGAAAACAGGTAATTGAAGCTAAATGGCTAAATATAGGCGTATAAGTGTGATTAGCATTGATAGCATGTGATGTATGGTGCTCATTAGTGTGCTAGCTAACAACCCCCAATGCACACACACACACACACACACACACCACTGAGAGCCTTTGCCGTCCATTTAAAGGAACAGTCTTATTTCCATGTGTTTAATAGACTGATTATCAGTACAGTCAAAACTGCATCAGAGCTTATTCCATCACATTACTTGTTATCTTCCTGAAGATGTGTTGGACTGTAGAATTACCGGCAGAGAAGAACCGAGACTGAAAGGACCATGAGATCAGTATAAGGCTTCTGGTTGTTTTGTAGTTTCTTATTTGAGGCCTGCCATGAATCAGCCGTCGTCTTCCTCTTCTGTGTTAAGGCTGTTGGCTGGCATCATCTGAGCTTTGCCTTCTGTGTGGAAGAACTTTCCTCCAGTCAGTCAGACAGGAATTTGCAAATTGTGCAATGTGGTTGTTTGGCGAGGTGGTGGTAGGAGGCATTCAGTATTAATCAATACCACCAACTGCGGGAGATGGACAGATGGGTCGGAGCGGCGGTGAGCCGAAAGGCGAAGGGGTGGCCAGGCTCAGCCTGAGAGATGGGGCTAGGAGCTCAGAGCTCGGACAGTTGAGGTGGTTCAGGTATCTGGTGAGGACGCCCCATTGCTAGGAGCTGCAACATTCAGCCTTGTATTTTATGGTTTGTCTTTGGAGGACAGGTTGACCTAACCCTAACTTGCAGAAGAAGAGTTGCTGTCTTCGTATTTCGTGCTGAGAGTTTTGAAAGGGTCTGTTGGAGCCTGTCGACCGTTGCTACACTACATCACTACATCCGCCTTTCATGCACCGTCTTTGATCAGTCCGGAGATGTTTATTGCCCCTGCTGGCTCCGTCCACTGACCCGGCGGTGTTTGTTGCTCCTGCAGCTTCTATATACATTTCATTACTTAAAATAATAAAGTGGGAGATGTTTGCTTACAACAAAGGGGTAAACTGGCAAAAGAGCCGAGTGCAAAAACAAATCAGTCACCAGAAATAACAAAGATTCAACCCAGTGTAAAAAGTTTTCCAGGCATTATGTTTTGTTTATTTCTTCTGGTAGATTTTTAGAGAGTTTTGAGGCAGAGGTTGTACTTACTGCTCCACCTATCAAGCCAGAGGACAATCTCCTCTTACAGAGGTTTCAGAAATGGGTTCACAGAGCAATATCAGGTTTTAGGCCATAGGAAATAGTCTTTCTCAGGGGTGCGTGTGCGTGTGGTGTGTGTGTGTGTGTGTGTGTGTGTGTGTGTGTGTGTGTGTGTGTGTGTGTGTGTGTGTGTGTGTGTGTGTGTGGATTTGTTGCTGTGGCCACATCTATCAGCTTTCAGCAGCTTGAATTAAACGCACTTTTCACCCGGTCGAAGGACTGTCAGCACTCTACCACTGTGTTTTCAGAGCTCCTGTGTTCACAACGAACAGCTTAGCGGCCGTGTGCGAGTGAACGAGCAGTTGGGGCTAAAATCAGATCATAGCTATGCAAATGTGACGTTGAAAGATGAGGAGGCAACGGGAGAATTTAAAAGTTTTGGTTTAATTTTCGACTTCCGTTGCTTTAATCAGAAAATCCCGTTCTGGGTCCTCAACTGTAGAAACAAATTCATGTTTTGAAACAAATATTTGAAGCCACAAGCAGAAGATGAAGTAATCCCTGGATACAAATTAGTCTCAAAAATTGTAAGTTTTTCTTGCAAAGTGATTAAAATATGGGGAAAAAGATCCAGAACCGTGTCTGACCTATGTGGTTTCACCAAAAAATAAGATCCGCGTAAAGTGGCCACATACTAATACCTCTTACCCTCCTACCTCATGCTAAGCTAACTGGCTAGCTGGCTGTAGCCTCCTATTTAACATACAGACATAAACACAGCGTTGATCTTATGTTTTAACTCCAAGAAAGAAAACCAAAAAAAGGCATTTCTACCAAACTGTAGAAGTATTCCCTCATCTTTACCCGTTAAGATAAAAAAAATATATATATACAGTAAGAAATACATGTTTTCATTAAAAAGGACTTACCAATATATAAAAACAAAAAAGATAAGGGCATTCACTTCTCTTTAAGTTCACATGGCGTCATGCTCCTTCTCTCAGGCGCGCAGCCAAAGTTCAGTCAAAGTCAGTAAAAGTTCAGTAAAAAGTGGTGAAACTAGAGGAACATCTTTCAGGGAATTACGAGTCACAGCTCAGCACTCCTCTCATTTCGGAGAATGAATCACCTTCCACCGCCTCGCTCTCTTCACTCCCTCTCTGCCCTCTCTTGTCTGATTGCCGGTCTCCTTTTGTCAGTTTGGCCCCCGACTCCGAGACTCTGCTCCACGTGTTTTCAATTGTCTGGATTAAAGTGAAATGGATCGTAGGTCAGTGTGCCCAGTGGAACCGGCTGAATTGTCCTCGGCTTGATTACGGTGTCGTCCTGAACGTGTTTTGCTTTGGCGTAGCTGTCGTGTGCATTGTGTCGCGTTGGGTTTTGAGGGAGTCACCGAGTGAATCAAAGAGAAGGACGGTGTTTTTTTGGAGTGGACGCGACTGAGTCACACCTGCTCAATGTCATGTCTCGTTCTCCTTCATTTGATACACCACCTCCTCCTCCTCCTCCTCCTCCTCCTCCTCCTCCTCCGTCTTTATGTGCGTGTCTTTATATAAACTCGCCGAGGTCAAGGTCGCTGCGTGCTCTGCCTTAGCTCACTCCGTGAGCGTCTCTGTGGGAGTTTGGGGTTGCTCTGCTCGTCTACCAGCCCCGGCTAATCTTAGCCGCATCTGTCACGGGTCCAAACCGCCGTCCCTTCGGCCCAGCTTGCTCAGATTAAAAATTTTCCATAACAGTTGTTCCAACACCTTTAGGAGTCACTTCAAATCAAAAAGTCAAAGGAAGTTTTTTTTTTTGGCGTTTGACTCCTCAAACTTTCCAGCAAGTGATGTTCGCTGAAGCAGTAAACTTAAATACTGGAATGTGGAAAAGAAAGTGTGATGTTCCACGGTGATAAATGATAAATGAAAGAATAAATCTGTATAAATCCCATAATGCACATTCAGAATCTTCTTTTTACGACTTCTTTATTTGTGTTGAATGTTGGGGGACAATAAAAGGCCTAAATTTGTCTTTCTGAAGTGAGTGGATTGGAGTGATTCGTGGTGACGCTGAGGCAAAGTGACAAAACAACTGCAGAGCTTCGACGACCTGCTTGAACGAACTCAATTTCACTGTGTGCCCGAATGTGTAGGAATGGGACGGGGTTGCTCCTAAACGCTGGAGAAGTGAGACAGATGAGGGGCTTTAGGTAAAAACTCACATGTCAGTTCTGATTCTGTTCCAGTTTAAACTTATATATTGAGATTTTTTTTTTGTAAGAGTGGCATTAGTGTAGCTAAGAGAGATTTATTCCTCCTAAACGTTGTGGATGGCTTATTTTGCGGTCGTTTCATTTTGGAGGTCTTGGATTTGTACCAGGGGTCGTCTTTATTTCAACCCACCTGGCCTTCCTCTGCTGTAAGAACCATGAACGTTAGACCCAGTAATGTAAAGCTGGCTTTCCTCACCTTAAGTTTCTGAATATGTTCAGATATGATGAAGTAGGTGAGCGGGAGTCGATGTTGTTCTTTGTCG